>NC_083243.1:186674477-187029477 GCF_032191835.1 Heteronotia binoei | reverse complement strand
TTGCTCCACGGTAAGCTCTGTGGGAAAACGCCCTGTGACTAATACGACTCACCTTAAGCCAGGGCAAAACTCACTTGAGCTTCTCATAGAAGGACAATCTCTATTGGGAAATTTATCCGGAATTTTGCTACTAGTACTTAAAGTAGAAGCAAACCATATCCATGTAGGGAATTTGCCCTGTTTTCCTCTGTATGATTCTAGTCTCTGCTGTACATCCTCTCCACAGTTTGCTACAACAAATATTACCAACTCCCAAAGATAAACTATGGAAGATTTCATGTCACAGAATTTAGGTCCAGATCTTGCACTCTTGAACAGAATTTTGGGATTGAAAACATGTCCCCTAGTCTTTTGAGATGGACCACATAGATATCTAGAGTAGTAATATTTATTTATTTATTTATTTATTTATTTCGATTTATATCCTGCCCTACCCCACCGAAGCGGGCTCAGGGCGGCTCACAACATAAAAATTCTAACAATAAAAATAGTGGATAATATTTTGTACGCCTTTATACAGCTTAGGGTAGTATACATAAAGTTTCTCCCATAGTATCCTCCCTTCAGCCCTGTAAAGTACTTAGAGAATTGACTAAGGTCACCTATTAAACATCATGGCTAAACAAGGATTTGAACCCAAGTCTACTTTGGTCTAACATTCTGTTCACTGTACTGTGCAAACTCTTCAGCTGTAGTTTCAAGCATATTTTCATAGCAGTGGGACCAAGATAAATGTGTAATGCAGAGAGCATTGCAAATACGCCAAAGCATTCAGATCCCTGAGTCTAATATCTAAACCAGTGGAGATTTCTTTATTTGTAGATAAATTGAGATTACTAACGGTGCAACCCAATGCGGAATTACTCCAGTGAAATCAATGAATTTAGATTTAGATTGGAATTATTCTTCCTAGGATTGCGGTGTTTTATCATTGTGGATGCATTCACAAGGAGAATCTATTGGGTGGTGTAGTCAAGCCACAAATAAAGCCACAGCTTTTCAGAGGGAACTTCTAGTAGGCTGGGTAAGATGGCCACTTTAAGCCAACACAGGCATGACCCCCAGACAGATTAAAAAATCAAGTTCACACACACACACACATCTGCCTCCCATCCTGCCGCCGTACTCACCCTGTCCTCCAGCGTCTCTGAGGTGGCTCAAAAAGCTACCACTTTGAAAATGGTAGCAAATCCTTCTGCCACATGCCAGCTGCCTTTCCGGGCATTTGATGCAGGAACGCACAAATGAGGTGGATTAGTGGTGCGAACCCACCAGGCCAGCCCAAGCTGCTTCCAACTTTAAAAAAAAAACAAACAAACCAAAAAAACCCACCATAGCCAGCAAGCTCTTGAGTGCATATGCGCATGGCCACTAAAATATTTGGAAGAAAGAAACCCAAACCATGCTAAGGGGATGGTGTGCAACAGCCATCTGACTGAGCCAAAGCACCCCTCGCAAGGGATACAGGCGACTCGCGTGGGAGCATCTGACTGGAAATAATCTACTCCATTTTGAACCAGCCCAATTTGGGACACCTCCCATGCAGCCAAAGCTGCCATATTGTAGCATCCAGTGACATACCTAGGCTATTTGGCGCCCAGGGCAGATAATTTTTAACATCCCTTTCTTCTCTCTCTCTCTCTCCCTCTCTCTCTCTGTCTTAAAGTCACAACTGACTTATGACAACTCCCATAGAGTTTTTATGACAAAAGATGTTCACCTGCCTCCATGTCACCAGGCTTAGCTTCTGAGATCTGACGAGGTCAAGCTAAGCTGGGGCTATCCAGGTCAGGGTCCCTCCTTTAGACAACAAAATTATTTTCCGTAATAATCATAATCATGAAATAAAACAAATAGTAATAATAATGGCCAGAAAATAGACTCAGGTGAGTTGCTGTGTTGGTCTGAAGCAGCTGAACAAACTTACTTCTCAAAGGTGCAAATGAGATTATTTTAAAGGCTGCATTCTCCTACTGTAAGGTCAAGTGATTCTCAAAGTGAAAGCTTTCAATGTTTTATTTGACTGTTTGCTTTCAGAGATCAAGTGTTAAATGTTTTCTGCTCCATTTCAGCTTTCCTGAGCACAGGTATTTGTGTTGGCACTTCTTTTAAAAGTGAACCCTCCAATACGTTAGCAAATATTGGCTTTCTGCCAAGACCCCTAATCTCAACTCCCTTTTTTCTGTAAAATTATTTCCCTCTCTCTCCCAATTGTTTCTTCTTCTTCTTTGCTTTTTAATTACAGGATCACTGTAATTAATACATGTTCTTATCTTTCATATATTATTTCACCAAAAGGTATGGTTTAAAGCAGCAGTCCCCAGCCTTCTTGGTACTGGGGGCTGGCACCAGGGCTGACCTGCCCACCGTGGCATGAGGACCAGCAGGGTGGGGGCACCAGATTCGCCCACCCCACCCCCCATGGTGCTGCGCAGTCTCGCCCCCTACATCCCCTCGCAATGCCTCCACAGCAGGGGCGACCCACTGAAGAAGCAGCCCGCCAGAATTTAGCTCCATCACCACCCTGTGTGATGAGGCTCGGGTCCCCCCTTCTGCCACCACCGCATTTCCTCTCTCCCTGGTGCTGCAATGCAGCATGGCACTCCATCATCATCACCCTCCTGCCCTCCAATTGCGCCGAGCCAAGCAGCGCCAAAACTGGGCCTTACCAGCTTCACTGCGGCCACGCCATCTAACACTTTGATGTTTCGCGTGTGAGCAGGTTACTCTCCCCTCCTTCCTGGAAGCGAGGCGGGAGAAGTCTTCTCTTGTGCGAACTTCAAAGTGTTAGATGGCACAGCCGCAGCAAAGCTGGTAAGGCCCAGTTTCGGTGCTGCTCAGCTCAGCGCGATCGGAGGGAGGGAGGGTGACGACAGAGTGCTGAACTGCATTGCAGTGCCAGAGAGGAAGGGTTCAAGTGTGTTTGGTACTGGGATGCTTTTTGGAACAAGCGGGAGTTGTACAAAAGAGATAGTTTCCACTTGTCCAAAAAGGTGGCAGAGCAGTTTTTAAACTGAATCTTGGGGGAAAGCTGACAGGAGATGAAATATCTCTGGTTTGGGATGACTCATCTCGAAAAGATGAAGGGTTAGTTGTTACTTTTCTACCAGGAAATGGAATAGAGTTGTCCACTGAGATGGTGACAAACAGTATGGACTGCCTGGCAAAGTTTCAAAGCAGCAGGAGGAAGGTTGCGGGCCTATCTTGCCTGGGAAATTATAGATGTTTATATACAAATGCTAATAGTGTCCGAAGTAAAATTGGGGAGTTGGAATGCTTAGTATTAGGGGGAAATATAGACATTGTGGGGATTTCTGAAACTTGGTGGAATGCAGAAAATCAGTGGGACATGATGATTCCTGGATATAAATTATAAATTATATCGTAAGGCTAGAGAGGGAAGATTCCTGAATATAAATTCCTGGATATAAATTATATCGGAAGGATAGGGAGGGAAGGGTTGGAGGTGGGGTGGCTCTGTTTGTCAGAGAGGGTATACAGTCCAGTAAGACTGAGAAAGTCAGAAAATTAGATTCCCTTCTAGAAATGCTTTGGGTCGAAATAGTGGGCCCAAAAGGAAACTTAACTCTGGGAGTTTGTTATTGCCCACTGGATCAAAAGATAGAGGATGATTATAAAATGATGAAAGAATTAAAGATACAGGCTAGATGTAAAAATTGTGTCAAAATAGGTGATTTTATCTACCCACACAATGATTTGGTCAATATGTGTTCAGGTTGGGAGAAAGAGACTGAGTTTCTAGATACTCTCAATGATTGTGCTGTGGAGCAGATGGTCACAGAACCTACCAGGGAAGAGGCAATCCTGGACATGGTCCTAAGTAATGCCCAAGACTTGGTAAGATATGTAAAAGTGATTGCACCACTTGGGAGCAGTGACCACAATGTTGTTGATTCCACCTTTTGTATAAATAGGAAGTTGCCCCAAAAGACCAACACAACCACTTTTAACTTTAAAAGGGGTAACTTCTTTGAGATAAGGAGGCATGTGAGGAGGAAACTAAAAGAAAAGGTAAATAGGATCAAAACCCTTGGGGAAGCTTGGAGGCTATTTAAAACTATGATCCTAGCAGCTCAGATAAAATATACACCGCAAGTCAGGAAAGGCACAAACAGGTATAGAAAAAGACCTGCATGGTTAACAAACAAAGTAATGGAAGCTGTAAAAGGTAAGAAGGATTCCTTTAAGCGATGGAAAGTTAGTACGTGAGGTTAATAAAAGGGAACGCAGGCTGTGGCAAATAAAATGCAAGTCTGTGATCAGGCAAGCAAAAAGGGACTATGAGGAGCATATTGCACAAAACATAAAGACCAACAATAAAAATGTCTTCAAATACATCAGAAGCAGGAAACCAGCCAGGGAGCTGTGGGGCCCTTGGATGACCAAGGGGTAAAAGGATTACTGAAGGATGATAGGGAAATGGCTGAGAAGCTGAATGCATTTTTTGCCTCCGTCTTCACTGTGGAAGCTGAAAAGTGTTCACCCACTCCAGAACCGCTGATTTCAGGAGGGGTGTTGAAAGACCTGAATCAGATTGAGGTGACAAGAGAGGACATGCTATACTCACTTGAGCATCTCATAGAAGGACAATCTCTGTGGAGAGCCAGTTTGGTGTAGTGGTTAAGTGTGCGGACTCTTATCTGGGAGAACTGGGTTTGATTCCCCACTCCTCCACTTGCACCTGCTGGAATGGCCTTGGGTCAGCCATAGCTCTTGCAGAGGTTATCCTTGAAAGGGCAGCTGCTGTGAGAGCCCTCTCAGCCCCACCCACCTCACATGGTGTTTGTTGTGGGGGAGGAAGATAAATGAGATTGTGAGCCACTCTGAGATTTGGAGTGGCGGGAGGGGTATAAATCCAATATCATCTTCTTCTTCAGATAAAGAATTAAGAATAGCATAAGCCTGCTGGAATGCTTTATAATTTTATCTATTTATTTAAATACATTATTCATAGTTCACCTTTTTCATAGGGACTCAAGGCAGATTACACAGAACGAGTCAATACAATCAACAAAATAGGGCATTCAATTCATGTCTTTGATTGTATAATGCTCTACCTAACTGGATATCAGGAACATAGATGTTGATAACTCCAAGTAGAGATCATGTAAAATTCACAGCAAACTTGTCTGATAGCAGAACGTGGTATATTCAACTGTGGTGATCAGATATGAGCTAATCACCAGGCCTGTTTGGCTCAGCAACAAAGACCTGAGCATCTGTTGAACAGATCTGCCTCTTTTTCACCTCCAAAACTGTGTATGTGTGAAAATGTTGTCATTCCAGACTGGCAGCTGTTAATGTCACTAGATGTTAATGCGGAGAGCCAGTTTGGTGTAGTGGTTAAGTGTGCAGACTCTTATCTGGGAGAACCGGGTTTGATTCCCCACTCCTCCACTTGCACCTGCTGGCATGGACTTGGGTCAGCCATAGCTCTGGCAGAGGTTGTCCTTGAAAGGGCAGCTGCTGTGAGAGCCCTCTCCAGCCCCACCCACCTCACAAGGTTGTGGGGGAGGAAGGTAAAGGAGATTGTGAGCCGCTCTGAGACTCTTCGGAGTGGAGGGCGGGATATAAATCCAATATCTTCTTCTTCTTCACTAAGGACTATTTAAGACAAACATTGAATGGTAGGATTTTTTTTAAAAAAAACACTTCTCATTTATAATTTTTATTAATTATAATTGATCTGTCTGTCTACTTAGACAACCGCCTCCTGAACAGAGGAGCAGCCCAGATTTTCAAACGTGGCTTGGCATTCTTGCAGTCTCAATGTCCTGTTCTCCCACAGGATCTTAGGACCAGCTTCCCATAGACTTGCTCCCAGTTCTTCTCCTGAAGGCGATCCTCAGGACTTGTCCCTACCTGAACCTTCGTTGGCCAAACCTGGTCCCACCAGACCTCTTTGTTATCAGGTGGGTGCTCTCTCTCTCTCTTCTCTTCTGCACTCAGCTGAGTCTCGGTTAAGGGTTTAAAGGGTCTTGCTGCTGAAATTTCAGCCAGTTAAAGCTCCATCAGTCAACATCCAGTTCAATGTCTGGAAGCAAATTAAAAGGTTTCTTCAGAATGGTTTTACATGGCCAGGATCCCTGCCCACTGTTGCTCAGCAGGGCTTCAGGCTGGACTTCTCTTGCCTGCTCATCACCCAGTCAAGCAATAGGCGAACAAGTTCTAAAAAAGGACCCAGCCTTCCTGAAAACTTGATTTGGATCTCACCACATCCCTACATCTGCTGTTGGCAATTCAATTTCATCAGCAACCATTAGGAGGGAAATTAATAGTATCTGAGTTTGGGCTGAATGGTAGTGCAGTGATAGTGGAACTGCAGACCAAAGGTGAAGCACCTGGGTGCTGTACTCTACCATTCATCCTAGGACAAAGGGAAAAAACTCTAGGTGATACTCCATGCCCCCTGCAAAGACATCTGTGTGGGGCTTGTTTAGAGGAATGTTTCTGTTTAGTTCCACTCCCAACAGAAGTGCTACTACCAGATAAAGGGGACAATATATACAACCTAATCCAAAGTTTAGATTCAGATAAGGGAACTCCAGAGCTGTGCCACCCTTACACGGCAGTCATGCTGGAAGAGGGCAGTACTGGTGGTTTCTTCTAGATTGGAGAAATATGGCAAAGTGCTATAGTCATATATATATAGGGACGGTGGCTCAGTGGTAGAGCATCTGCTTGGTAAGCAGAAGGTCCCAGGTTCAATCCCTGGCATCTCCAAAAAAGGGTCCAGGCAAATAGGTGTGAAAAACCTCAGCTTGAGACCCTGGAGAGCAGGGGAGGGATGGTGGCTCAGTGGTAGAGCATCTGCTTGGGAAGCAAAAGGTCCCAGGTTCAATCCCTGGAATCTCCAAAAAAGGGTCCAGGCAAATAGGTGTGAAAAACCTCAGCTTGAGACCCTGGAGAGCAGGGGAGGGACGGTGGCTCAGTGGTAGAGCATCTGCTTGGGTAGCAGAAGGTCCCAGGTTCAATCCCTGGCATCTCCAAAAAAGGGTCCAGGCAAATAGGTGTGAAAAACCTCAGCTTGAGACCCTGGAGAGCAGGGGAGGGATGGTGGCTCAGTGGTAGAGCATCTGCTTGGGAAGCAGAAGGTCCCAGGTTCAATCCCTGGCATCTCCAAAAAAGGGTCCAGGCAAATAGGTGTGAAAAACCTCAGCTTGAGACCCTGGAGAGCAGGGGAGGGACGGTGGCTCAGTGGTAGAGCATCTGCTTGGGTAGCAGAAGGTCCCAGGTTCAATCCCTGGCATCTCCAAAAAAGGGTCCAGGCAAATAGGTGTGAAAAACCTCAGCTTGAGACCCTGGAGAGCAGGGGAGGGATGGTGGCTCAGTGGTAGAGCATCTGCTTGGGTAGCAGAAGGTCCCAGGTTCAATCCCTGGCATCTCCAAAAAAGGGTCCAGGCAAATAGGTGTGAAAAACCTCAGCTTGAGACCCTGGAGAGCAGGGGAGGGACGGTGGCTCAGTGGCTCAATTCCTGGCATCTCCAAAAAAGGGCCCAGGCAAATAGGCGTGAAAAACCTCAGCTTGAGACCCTGGAGAGCAGGGGAGGGATGGTGGCTCAGTGGTAGAGCATCTGCTTGGTAAGCAGAAGGTCCCTGGTTCAATCCCGGGCATCTCCAAAAAAGGGTCCAGGCAAATAGGTGTGAAAAACCTCCGCTTGAGACCCTGGAGAGCCGCTGCCAGTCTGAGCAGACAATACTGACTTTGATGGACCAAGAGTCCAATTCAGTATAAGGCAGCTTCATATGTTCATATGTTCATAGGCAGCATGGTGACTGCTAAACTTCAGTAACTAAAGTGGAGTACTATGTTTGTTAAGTGAACATTTCCCCCCTTCTGGCCTAAGGTATATCGTTTTCAAAAGGGCACCATAATTAATTTAATATCAGTTATACCTGACAGTATTGTGGTCCAGGTAATAGGTGCAGAGAAGTGTTTGACTGATGGAGAGACAATCTTGTTTGGGGAGGGAAGCCATACTTTTCTTGCCCCAAAGGGAGCTTCTCAGTGTCACTCTTGCATGGTCAGATATCCTCATCGCTTCTAAAAAATAAAACAATAAAATGTGATTGAAATTGTGAGAGTAATGCTGTAATAGAAAAAAATGCATCATTCCAAGTATTTTCACTTTGTGGGTAGCACTCGTGTTCTTCAGGGTGATTATTTAGCATCTAAAAATGTTAGACAATGAGAAAATAAGACACTTTAAATGTGTTTAAAATTGCATCAGGCATGTGGGGAGAAATTTTGTTATTCATCCCTAGTATTTCCATAGTTACTGGCACAATCCAGCTGGCACATATGGTATCCACACAATCACATTCCACGCCATCGTCGCCATTACAGTAAACAAATCAGTTGCGAGAGCAAAAGAGGTGAGTCCGGCGTCTTCCCAGTGATCCCTTGTTTTCAGTTTGAATTCTGGGAAGGCACGGCTTTCTGGCAACGTAAGCAACTGCCTTGAGGAAAGAAAACTTGATCCTGCATGACAACTAAATTACAATTCCATAGTTATTGGGCTTCTAAAAAAAAAAATAGATCTGGAAACCCTCCAGCGAATGATCATCCAAATGTGATTATGCAAATCAAAGATAACACTGCACCCAATGTTCATTTATGGATGTTACAACCAGATTACTCACAGCTTGAGGACAGATTTCAAATGGGTAGCTGTGTTAGCCTGTTGCAGCAAAAACAGCAGCGTCTTGTGGCACCTTTAAAGACTAACAGATTTATTGTGGCATTCGCTTCCATGGGCCGGGCCCTGCTTTGCCAGATGCACTTTGTCAGCCCATGGAGTTGCCGATTGGTTGAGCACACGGCAAAGCCCACGACGTGCTGCTTTCAGCAGAAGAGAAAAAATATGATGTCGCTCGTCTTCCCTAACGTGCAAAGCTGTTGCTTAAGCAAATCTGCTTCATTTTTAATCTTTTCGGAATGGAGCCTTTTGGCCACAATAGCTCCCATCTGCTCCTCTGAGTCATGTTGCTTTTCCTCCAAATGATTAAAAAAAAGTTCCAAATTCCTCCATGAATCCTTCAGAGCAATTTCCTCAAATGTTCACGCTTCCAACTATACTCTCATGCTTCCATGTCGTTCAAGCAATTGAAGTACAGACAAAAGCCAGGTGTCCAGAATGGTCTAGGCAGGATTGAGGGGGAGGGTAAATCAACTACACTTTACTCCTGTAGGAAGGTGCCAGCTTCCCAAATACTCCTTTTCCTGGCTAGATCCTGACTCTCTGAAACCCACTGATAGGATAAAAGAGTATGCCATCTTCCAAGCTGGTATGTGATGGTCCTGTGCTCAACATCCTTAGGCAAAGGGGTGACTGACATGTCCTATGCAGCCCCACCTAGTAATGCTTAGAGCCAGTTTGGTGTAGTGGTGAAGTGTGTAGATTCTTATCTGGGAGAACCGGGTTTGATTCCCCACTCCTCCACTTGCACCTGCTGGAATGGCCTTGGGTCAGCCATAGCTCTGGGAGAGGTTGTCCTTGAAAGGGCAGCTGCTGTGAGAGCCCTCTCCAGCCCCACCCACCTCACAGGGTGCTTGTTGTGGAGGAGGAAGGTAAAGGAGATTGTGAGCCGCTCTGAGACTCTTCGGAGTGGAGGGCAGGATATAAATCCAATATCTTCATCTACCTCACAGGGTGTCTGTTGTGGGGGAGGAAGGGAAAGGAGATGGGGAGCTGCTCTGAGACTCTTCGGAGTGGAGGGCGGGATATAAATCCAATATCTTCATCTACCTCACAGGGTGCCTGTTGTGGGGGAGGAAGGTAAAGGAGATTGTGAGCCGCTCTGAGACTCTTCGGAGTGGAGGGCGGGATATAAATCCAATATCTTCATCTACCTCACAGGGTGACTGTTGTGGGGGAGGAAGGTAAAGGAGATTGTGAGCCGCTCTGAGACTCTTCGGAGTGGAGGGCGGGATATAAATCCAATATCTTCATCTACCTCACAGGGTGCCTGTTGTGGGGGAGGAAGGGAAAGGAGATTGTCAGCCGCTCTGAGACTCTTCGGAGTGGAGGGCAGGATATAAATCCAATATCTTCATCTACCTCACAGGGTGTCTGTTGTGGGGGAGGAAGGGAAAGGAGATTGAGAGTCGCTCTGAGACTCTTCGGAGTGGAGGGCGGGATATAAATCCAATATCTTCATCTACCTCACAGGGTGTCTGTTGTGGGGGAGGAAGGGAAAGGAGATTGTGAGCCGCTCTGAGACTCTTCGGAGTGGAGGGCAGGATATAAATCCAATATCTTCATCTACCTCACAGGGTGTCTGTTGTGGGGGAGGAAGGGAAAGGAGATTGTGAGCCGCTCTGAGACTCTTCGGATTGAAGGGCGGGATATAAATCCAACATGTTCATCTACCTCACAGGGTGTCTGTTGTGGGGGAGGAAGGGAAAGGAGATTGTGAGCTGCTCTGAGACTCTTCGGAGTGAAGGCCGGGATATAAATCCAATATCTTCTTCTTTCCTTCTTTTGTTCAGAATATTAGCAGAGGACCATGTTAGCTCCAGAGATAAATGAAATGATAAAAACAATTTAACACCTACTGTCTGGGCCTACTTTTTCTTGTTACCACTAAAAAAAAAAAATCAATGTGTGAAGCATTTGATTCTGACCAAACCACACTTCAGTTTCACATACATTTTCTTCCAGAACTTTCCACAGTTAAGAAGCATAGTATCACACTGACCACAGCCAACAGTAGGGTTGCCAAGTCCAATTCAAGAAATATCTGGGGATTTGGGGGGTGGAGCCAGGAGACTTTGGGGGTGGAGCCAGGAGACATTAGGGGTGGAGCCAAGATCAAAGCTGTGACAAGCATAATTGAACTCCAAAGGGAGTTCTGGCCATCACATTGAAAGGGAAGGCACACCTTTTCAATTCCTTCCTTCTATAGGAAATAATGAAGGATAGGGGCACCTTCTTTTGGGGCTCATAGAATTGGACCCCCTGGTCCAATCTTTTTGAAACTTGGGGGGGTATTTTGGGGAGATGCACTAGATGCTATACTGAACATTTGGTGCCTCTACCCCAAAAAACAGCCCCCTCCAGAGCCCAGATCAATTCTCCATGATTTTCTATGGGAATAAATCTTCATAGGGAATAACAGAGTTCCCAGAAGACATTTCCCTCCCCTCCCCCCACTTTCTGACGACCCTGAAGTGGGGGGAGGGCCTCCAAGCCGGGGGATCCCCTGCCCCCACCTGTGGATTGGCAACCCTAGCCAACAGTCCCAAACAACATTGGGGCTATTGGGGCAAAGGTCAGCATAGTCAACGGCAGAGGAGCCAGAGCCAACTAATTCTGGTTTTATCCTTATCCTTATCCTCCTGTTTTGCAATGAAACTAGAAGACACTTGGATTGCCAATTCCAGGTCGGGAAATACCGGGAGATTTGGTGGGTAAAGTCTGAAGAGGGTGGGGAGATACTTCAATTTTGCCAGCCCAATTCAGAAGGCTTTTGCATCTGCTGAGAGAAGAGGTTAAGGACTGACTTGCTCCCAATATAAACACTGTGCTGCAACTGTGAAGAACGAAATATTCCTGAGTAAGACTTGATGAAATGAGCCTACATCTGGGTGCTCATTGCAGTATCATGAGGATGGGGAACATCATGAGGATGGACTTCTCTTTATAAGGATGTTATTCTTATAATCTGACAAAAGATTTAGATTATTACTGTAAAAAGTTTTACTAGATGTGTTAGTCATGTATCATTGTATTTGTTTGTTTGTATTTCCTGTAATATAAACTGTGACCCCAGATTGTTTTTAATTAGGGTTGCCAAGTCCAATTTAAGAAATATCTGGGGACTTTGAGGGGGGGGGAGCCAGGAGACATTAGGGGTGGAGCCAAGATCAAGGCTGTGACAAGCATAATTGAACTCCAAAGGGAGTTCTGGCCATCACATTTAAAGGGACGGCACACCTTTTCAATGCCTTCCTTCCATAGGAAATAATGAAGGATAGGGGCACCTTCTTTTGGGGCTCCTAGAATTGGACCCCCTGGTCCAATCATTTTGAAACTTCGGGGTATTAGATGCTATACTGAAAATTTGGTGCCTCTACTTCAAAAAACAGCCCCCCCCCAGAGCCCCAGATACCCGCGGATCAATTCTCCATGGGGATTGGCAACCCCCACCTGGGGATTGGCAACCCTATTTTTAATGAATATAATGATAGCATAAGTAAGCCCTTTTTACATGCAAGTAGGCAATCCCCTCCCTCCAAGTAGAGATGTTTAGGCCAAGGCAACCACACACTCTCATAGAGACTTTGCCTCCTCCCCCAAAACTCAGTGAAGTGTCTTACTTGTATATCACGATTGCTATCAAGTTCTTACTAAAATGCCTTTGAAGCCTAGGCAGTGATTTCAGAATAGCATCCCAAGACTGTGGAAATTTATTAACGCTTGCAAGAGATCAACCCAGAAAAAAAACCTCTTGATTATGTAAGAGAATACGATTTAGCTATAAACTTTCACAGCTGTGAAGTGAATGCACATCAATGGAAACGGTTTATGCGGCCTTAAGACTTCCAAACATGAGATGACTCTAAGCAAATTATTTCTGTACTGTGTCACAGAGGAGAAATACCCAAGCACAAAAACAGCTATGGCCCGTATATCAGCGCAGTTGCTAACTTCAAATTCTAAATGACAAACTGATTTCTCCATGGAAGTTGTAATGGTAGAATACGCAATTCAGAAACATTTCTTTATATCATAAGGCGTTAAGGAGTTGATAATTTGTGGACTTTTCTCTAAATTCAAATATTTGTTCTGAGCCAGTACAAGGCTCAGAGACCGCTGCACAAGATGCTTTAATTGCTCTTTGTGTTAAAGTTGTTTAAGCCGTTCCTCATTCTGGAAGTCCTATCTGTGGACTGCACCCAGAAGTATGTTGCTCTGGCCCAAGCAAATCTTTTCCTCCTGAGAGGTTTCATAGATCCTACTGTGTGTCTTAGGATAACAATCCTGGGAAAATAAGTCTGTGCTAGCAACCTCTGAATCTAGATTGTGTAAACAAGTCTCCTGTGAAGATATGGCCTTTTCTTATCAGAGACACTTTACTTTCTTAATGCACAATTAAGGGTTGTCTGGCTTAGTTTATTATGGCCTCTATCCAAGGTCAGCAATTTATTCTAAGGCTCGTTACTAGTTATGCCAGTCTGAGCAGGCAGGTATGAGGGTTGTGTGATTTTCATCTGCATCTTAAGCTGTCAGTCTTAACAAAAAAAGGCTGCATACCTTCTCATCATCTCTTTTAGATTCGCACATGTCTTGCAAATGACCATAGACATTTGTCATAGATATTTGCATGCCATTTCAAGACTACGTTTCATTTATTTGGCACTGGTACGTAAAACGATAAATGGAACTTGGTCATCTGACCAACTACTAGGACCTCTGTCTCTACATTTGCTTCCCAGAAGGAACCCATAATTAAATTCATGAATGACAGGCACTCGGCGAAAAACTTCTAACGTGTTTTATCACATCAGCTCTGAGCAACAAATAGCTTTTAATTTCTTAAAACTGAAGCAATATAATAAAGATGAACTGAAACATCAAAACATAGCATATAAGCTTTTCATCAGACTGTCAAACACTTGGTGTAGGGGAGAGATATTTTGGTCTCTGCTCTTTAGGTCTCAAGTCTGCAACCAATGTAGAATATGCTGCAGGCTCAAATAAGTAAGGTGATGATGGGTGAGCACAGTAAGTTGTATCTTTACAGTACAATCCTAGGTAGAGTTATCCATTGAAGCCATTGGGTTTAGAAGATGGCACTGTTAGCCTTCTAGGATAAAGAAAAATGGCACCCTACAACAGTTATTGTCCTCTCTAGTGCTAAGAGAGGAAGAAGACCATAGATTTATACCCTGCCCTGCTCTTTGATGATGGGTGAGCACAGCAAGTTGTATCTTTACAGTACAATCCTAGGTAGAGTTATCCATTGAAGCCATTGGGTTTAGAAGATGGCACTGTTAGCCTTCTAGGATTATGAAAAATGGCACCCTACAACAGTTATTGTCCTCTCTAGTGCTAAGAGAGGAAGAAGACCATAGATTTATACCCTGCCCTGCTCTTTGATGATGGGTGAGCACAGCAAGTTGTATCTTTACAGTACAATCCTAGGTAGAGTTATCCATTGAAGCCATTGGGTTTAGAAGATGGCACTGTTAGCCTTCTAGGATAAAGAAAAATGGCACCCTACAACAGTTATTGTCCTCTCTAGTGCTAAAAGAGGAAGAAGACCATCAATTTATACTACGCCCTTCTCTTTGAATCAGAGTCTCAGAGTGGTTTACAATCTCCTTTACCTTCTTCCCTCACAACAGATGCCCTGTGAGGTGGGTGGGGCTGAGAGAGCTCTCCCAGAAGCTGCCCTTTCAAGGACAGCTCAATTAGAGCTATGGCTGACCCAAGGCCATCCCAGCAGCTGCAAGTGGAGGAGTGGGGATTCAAACCCGGTTCTCCCAGATAAGAGTCTGCATACTTAACCACTACACCAAAATGGCTATTAAAAGGCCAGGAGTGGGGGACATATGTGGCAGCCCTTATATTGAGAAAAGTGGCCTGACTAGCTAAATTTGGTCAGAGATTGAGAGCTAAGTAGGCTTGGCCATGGTAAGCATTTGGATGGAAGAACACCAAAGAAGACTGGGGTTGCTATGTGATGGAAAGCAATGAATAACCACCTTTGCTCATCTGTGGGGGCCCACCATGGGTCAATTGTAATTCAAACAGCACATTTATTAAAACTTGCAAGGGATCCACCCACAAAAAAACCCTTGATTATGTATGAGAATACGATTTATCTATAAAACTTCTTAGCGTAAGAAAACTGAAGTTTTTATTAAAATGACACACTAGTTCAAGAGTCAATGGAGGCCATCAGAGTATTTCAACCCCTCAGCCATTGTTGTCTGAATTAGGGTTGCTAAATCCAATTCCAGAAATATCTGGGGACTTTGGGGGTGGAGCCAGGAGACACTGGGGTGGAGCTAGGGGGAGGCGGGGGAAATGGAGCCGGGGAGTGGGGCGGCACATCTCGGAGCGGGCGACGCCGCTGCCCAGCTGCCGCCTCTTCTCTGCTCGCTATGGCTGGGGTGGAGCCAGGAGACACTGAAGCCAGGAGACACGCGGAGCGGGTGAGGCCGCCGCGCTGCCGCTGCCACCTCCTCGCCCACCACAGCTGATCCTCCAAGATGGGCTCAGGCTGAGCCCATCTCGGAGGAGCAGCTGCGGTGGGGCGGGGGGGGCGGCAGTGGCGCGGCGGCCTTGCCGGCTCCGCTCCGCCTCTGGGGTGGAATCGGAGGGGGGGTGGAGGCAGGCCGGGGGCATGGCGAGCCGCAAGTCCGGGTCCTAGAAGGGCCCAGATTTGCGGCTCGCCATGCTCCTGGCCTTCCTCTGCCCTCCCCTGGTTTTGCCTGCACTGCTGCCGCCTCTTGGCTGCTCCTCCGAGATGGGCTCAGCCTGGGCCCATCTCGGAGGAGCAGCTGCGGTGGGCAGGGAGGGGGCGGCGGCGGTGGCGGCGTGGCAGCCTCGCCTGCTCCGGGATGGAGCAGCTCGCCATGCTCCCCGGCGCCATTTCCCCCTCCCCCCGCTTCCGTTTTTTTGGGGAGCGGGGGAAGAGGGTGGAAATCCTGGGGTCCCCCGCCAGGGCGGGAGGGTTGGGAAGCCTAGTCTGAATTCATAAGAATGTGTGCCAGTTTGAAACTGTGCAGTGCTTTTAGTTGTTGTTAATGGGAAATATTATCTCTCGCTAGGAATAAAGCAAGGGTTAATAGCAACAGCTTTCTAATTTTTTTTCCCAGTGAAGCTTCTATGCTTCTCATTATTTGGAAGTCACTGTAACACCTCCAGTGCCTTCTGCAGCCTCTGAGATTTAGCAAATAAATTAGCAGCAACTATAAGAGGTATTTATAGAGAACCCTTCTTCTGTTTTGCCCAGAGGCAGTATTACAAACAGTGCCAATTCTATCAGTATATGCTCACAGAAGCAGATGTTCACATGTGCTTAATTTTACTGTGGAAGGCCCTGGGATCTCAAAGTACTTAACTTTGGTTGAAATGCACCTGTAATCTTCTCTAGAATGTAACCAAATACTTCTGGAAAACTTTCAGATTTCATGCAATTGATTCCTATTGTAATTTGAACCTCTGTTTTAAAGGGTAGATATTAAAGTATTTCAACTGCAGTTAGTTATTGTCTACTTTGTGTAAACTGGGCTTGGCTTAAATATGTGCAAAAACATGCAGCACTTCTTAGACTTTGTGCTTTTTTTACTTTAATAGAAATAGTCTACTTTTTCTATGCGATATATCTTATAGTTGTAATTTCTCTTTGAAGGGACTTACCAGCATGCACCAGAAATGACAGTGACATCACTGCATCGCCAGCAATACTGGTCTGGGCCTCCTTCTGCTGCTGATAATTCCCCTTGCCAGCCAGCTGATCGGCAACAAGGGATGGGGCCCAGAGATGGTGAATCCCCTGCCTCAGCAAGGGACTGGCAACTATAGATTTCACTTGTTATGTCTTGAAACGTAAGCTAATGTACTGCATGGAGATAGCTACAGAGGCGACCAAGGGAAACCCCTGGGTCCCTGGATGTAGCTCGCCAGATACCCCGCCCATCAAGATCTGTGGCGGGAAGTTTAACTGGCCAGGATTGGACTGGTCAGACGGGGGGGGGGGGGGGGGGTCAGTTCTGGGAAATGTATATAAGCGGGGCCCGGCCCGCGTGTTCTCTCTTGTAATGTACCACCAAATAAAGCATGTTGCCTTCAACCCGTCTTGTAACTCAGTACATTACATCACTCATATACAGGGCTGGATTGGGGGGGGGGGGGCAGAGGGGTTAGCTTACCCCCAGCACCGCCTGTGGGGGTGCCAAATTGGATATTCCGGGGGGGAAAGCCAGCAGCCCCGCAGGTTGGCCATAGATTGGCTGCTTTTGCCGTGGCAGCAAAGCTACCCCTTCAATGCCTCCCTCCTCTTCCAAAACACAGATCAGGAGAGCAGAGCAAATTCACATGCAAAGGGGAAGGGTTGGGGGGGAGGGAGAAAGCAGGCCAGCGTCATCCCTAAGTAACCTCTGGAGAGGAACTAGGAGATGGCTAATGGGCCTGTGCAGGCTGGGAGGGCAGTGCTGCGCCCTCGGGGCGGAGCAGTGGGAACGGCTTCAGGAGGATTGGTGGTGGAGCCTGGGCTCTGAGTGGCTGGGGAGGCAACTGGGGCTGGCAACAGCAGGTGGCTTCTCTCTCTTGCAGCAGGGCTCCTTTCTCTCTTGGAAGTCTGCTCACCGGCGAGCAGCCCGGCCCGCCTCTGATTTGCGTGGGATCTGACTCTCTCCTTTGTTTTTCTTTCTCCCCTCCTCTCTTTCTCCTGCCCCGCCAGGCTCAATGACTATCGCCAAAGCTGGAGTTCAGCCTTCGAGGGAGTTCCGGAGCATGAGCAGAGTGCATGCCTGGCTGTGCCCCGGACCAGTCGGCTCTGGTCTGGGGGTATGCCTTCTTCCAGACACTCCTGAACCACGGGGCTTCTTTCTTCTTTTAAGCATTTCAGCATCACTCCTGCCTTGTTGGCAAAGGGGGGGGGGGGAGGGACTGAGGTGGACATTAGGCTGAGAGTGTCCAGACCAAGTTCACCTAGCATATTTTGTTTTATAGACTGGGGGTTTTGAACTTAAGTTTCCCAAATAGTAGACTCATATTGACTGCTATACATGGTCGTCTCTCTATTATTGCACTGCCTCTTAGGAGTTTCAGCTGTTTTTTTTTCTGGGGAATATATAGTTTTGTAGACAAACACTCCGGTTTAGTATTATCGACTCCCCACTCCAGGCAGCGCAGGGACAACAGTAACCAAGTATTGCAAGAGTGTTAATGTTTTAAGCATGTTTGCGTTTAAAGTAAAAAAAAGGGTTTGTAGAATCTTTCGGGATCAAGTGCCGTGTTCTGCTGGAGAAAGTTTTCCTTCCAGACGTTTCGTTCTCAGCTGCGGAGAACATCCTCAGTGGCGTTGCAGCCGGAGCAGGCGCTCAGACCTTCTTGGCTGCTGTGCATTGAGTGAGGCCAGGGCTGCTGGAGAGCTGCTATTTCTAGGCTGGAGGGGGTGTGGTGAAAGGGCAATTGGTTTGTGGATGTGCCCATTGTTTGGTGGGGCTTCCTGGAAGGGTAGTGATAAGGAAACTGGCTGTTGAATATGACCATTGTTCTGTGTTAATTGCTGGGAGGGTTGGAAGGGGTTTGAAGATAAGGAAGATGGTTGTTGACTGTGCTAAAAAAAAGGGTGTTTGTGGGGAAGTATTTGTGATTTTTCTACCTTGTGCAGGGGGTTGGACTAGATGACTCTGGAGGTCCCTTCAAATTCTATGATTCTAGAATATATTTAATTGTGTTTGTCTGTGACCTTTATAAAGTTTACATCTCCACTACCTGGCATTACGTTTTATGATGTACATGACCCAGCCAGACAAGGTCTCATTTATGTCACCTCCTCTCCCTGCGCCCTCACCACCTGCTTGGCAGGGGAGCCCTGCCACTGAGATCCAAACACATAAAGGTAGCTGCAGGTGAGCAGCAAGGATGACCTGACAGCACACTAACACCTAGGAGCAAGAAACAGGCTTGTGCAGAATTAATATACTCGATGTAAGTTTAATGGGGACGAACAACAATAAAATAAGTAGCAGTTGTGTGGGTTTGTCTAGGAACTGAGGATACTTTATTATCGAGCTCAAGCATGACACGGAATCTCTCTTAGGTTTTTGTATTCAGATTGGCTTTTTGTAATTGACGATCAAGAGAGTGAATAATTTGCAGTGGCTCTTAACTTTAATTTACTGCTGCACTCCAAGCACCATAATGCATAGGGTCTTATTCAGTAAATAAAAAACAAGCACATTGAATCCTACTGATTTCAATGGGTCAATTCAGTGAGTGCTTATCTTTCCTGCTAAAATCAAAGAAAAGGGCTTCACTTTTGGCAGGACTCTGTTATGCCATGGTATCTTACCAAGTCAATTGCTTATATGGTTCTCCAGTTGTGTAAATGTAAGTCCTAATGCATTGTTTATTGGAAACTAGGGATGCCAACCTCCAGGTGGGACCTGGGGATTCTCCAGAATTACAGCTCATCTTCAGACTACAGAGATCAGTTCCCCTACAGAAATTGGATGCTTTGGAGGATAGACTCTATGACAGCGGTGGCCAACGATAGCTCTCCAGATGTTTTTTTTTTGCCCACAACTCCCATCAGCCCCAGCCAGCATGGCCAATGGCTGGGGCTGATGGGAGTTGTAGGCGAAAAACATCTGGAGTGCTACCGTTGGCCACCCCTGCTCTATGGCATTGTAGCCTACTGAAGTCCCTGTCCTCCCCAGGCTCCACCCCAAAATCTCCAGGACTTTCCTAACATTTATCTGGCAACCCCACCCTCCATCCCTCATCAGAAACCAGGGAAGACCTGGCTACCCTTTTTCTTAGCCAGGGAAGGGCACAGAAGGTGGGTGGGATGCAGTTTGCAGGAAATGTATGTGCACACAAAAGCTCATACCTCGAATGAATGTTGTTGGTCTTCAGGGTGTCACTGAACTCAAGCTTTCATAGAATCATAGCATTGGAAGGGACCTTCCAGGGTCATCTAGTCCAACTCCCTGCACAATGCAGGAAACTCACAAATACCGCCCCCTAAATTCACAGGAGCCTCATTGCTGTCAGATGGCCATCTAGCCTCTGTTTAAAAACCTCCAAGAAAGGAAAGCCCACCACCTCCTGAGGAAGCCTGTTCCACTGAGGAACTGCTCTAATGGAAAGTTCAATTTCTAAATATAGCCGAGGGGGGGGGGGATTTTTGGGAATGGTGTGACATGCACTTCATTGTGAAACAGTACCTTGTGCGCGCACACACACACACACACAGACACACACACACACATATATATATAAGGGGGTGCCATTTTTTACTTCTCCTCCCCTCAAAAAATATGCAGATCTGGCCCTGCTCATATAACCAACATTACTGTGGACTGTCCAGGAAACAATCTTGTTGCCAGATAAATGCCTCTCTCCTCCCTCTTTTCCCCATGTCTTCTATATAGGTATTTTCTACAATGGGATTTTCTACATGTGCAATTTCCTCATTGCTGTTGCAGCAGCTAGTATGGTACAATAGCAACGTGGCTTCCGTATGGCAGGTTTTCCCACAGCTTTCCTGCCCCAGATCCCTCAGCAAGGGCCATTTCATGCTCCTCTCCCACATCACCAGGGCTTTTCAGGTTTTTTAAAACAGGCAGTTGAATATTGTCATATCACTATAATATTATAACAATAGGTGCGACAGCTTCTTTGAATTCCTAGCTTTCATTTTTTTAAAAAAAAAAGTTGCTAGACTCTTTTGTTGCAAAGACATGCCTTTTCCATTCTATCTCCACATCAAAAAGTACTAAAGAGTTACTCTTTTTAAAAAAGAAAGCTGGGAATTTCGACAATCTGTTACACTTATTGTTACAACATGATTATAACAATAATCAGTTGCAATTTAAAAAAACAAACCCAAAAAGCCCATAAAGGCAGGAGGGGAAAATGGCAGTTGTGGGGGAAGGTCCGTGCTTTTCTGCCCACACAGTTTGTCAGCTGGATCTGGTCGCTGACCTTAATAATAATAAAACTGAAACTGCCCACATAGCAACCTTCCAGGTTTTGATGCCGTTTTCCCCAAAATTTCAGAGCAAAGCAGGTTTGGGGAACATAGAGGGAAAGCCAGGAAATCCCTAGATGGCACATGAATGTATCATGATTCCGCGGGGAAACAGAAAAACGGGTTAAATTTTGGTTTAGAATAATAATTTAATTGTAACAAGCAATGGGACTGTCCTAAGGGCATGATCCAGCAAAAAACAATCTCAGCGGGAGAGTTTTTAAGCATATTAAATAAATGGAATTTTTAAAGCACTCAGCTTTGTGTCGAATCATGCCTTAGATATGGGGATCATTTAGTTATTGATATTTACAATTAGATGCTGTTTGGGAAAGTTGGAAAACTTTTTGTGAGCTAAATGAGGCCTGCCCTGATCCTATTTTGCTTCAGTTATTTAGCCTGGACATGGTTAGAGGCATGAGCCTCTTACAATAGTTAAATAGAGATGGGCATGAACCAGAAAAACGATGATTCATGTCGGTTCATGGTTTGGATTACACGAACCATAAATTTACATAAAGCAGCATTTTCCTGTACTGGTTCATGGTTCATTTAGTTTGAGAGATGGCAGAACAATTAGAGATGCCAAACTCACTGGAAATCTTCAGCAGGCTCTCCTCCAGCTACCCTCTAAATTTTGGTGGAGATTGGATCTGGGATGCCTGAGTTACAGCTCCCCAAATCAGGCGTCCCTAGGAAAGCTCAGCTCTAGCTTCAGGTTCAGCCCCTGAAACCACACCAAGGAGCACTTTCCTAACTGAGAGAAGTGTTTGAAAAACCGTCCCACTATGTAGGGGAAAAAGGAGTCCCTCAAAACCTCTCCTATATCAGCTACACAGCAAACAATTCTTCTGCTCTCACAACAACTCACTCTTCTCTGCAAAGTGAAAGCAGTTGAGTCAAGGTGTGGTATTGTACTGGTATATAAGCTACTCCCATAGAACAGAATGGAAGCTCTATAGCTGCCGGTCAAGCTACAGACAACTGCTTTGGAAGTTGAAGAGCCAGTTTGGTGTAGTGGTTAAGTGTCCGGACTCTTATCTGGGAGAACCGGGTTTGATTCCCCACTCCTCCACTTGCACCTGCTAGAATGGCCTTGGGTCAGCCATAGCTCTGGCAGAGGTTGTCCTTGAAAGGGCAGCTGCTGTGAGAGCCCTCTCCAGCCCCACCCACCTCACAGGGTGTCTGTTGTGGGGGAGGAAGGGAAAGGAGATTGTAGGCCGCTCTGAGCCTCTGTCCTTGAAAGGGCAGCTGCTGTGAGAGCCCTCTCCAGCCCCACCCACCTCACAGGGTGTCTGTTGTGGGGGAGGAAGGTAAAGGAGATTGTGAGCCGCTCTGAGACTCTTCGGAGTGGAGGGCGGGATATAAATCCAATATCTTCTTCTTCAAGGTCTCTCCACAAGTCCACCCCCAGTGTAGGAATTGATTGAATCGGTGCCAGGCTGTCTGGAGAATGAGCTGCAAAAATGAATCACCCGAACCTCCATGGAAAAAAGGTGATTCATTTTTTTCGTTCAGGAACGATGCAACCAAACGAACCAGTTTAAAACAAACCATGGACCAACCCAAGTTCATGCTCTAGCTGCAGTTCATGTTTAAGTTCCTACCCAACTGTATAGTTAAAACATAATATACCATCAAATGCGTTTAAAATAATCATTAGTCATTATACAGATCATAAGATGCAAAGCAACCACTGCTGTCGGAAAAATAAAAGGCAACACCCGCAGGACTACAGAAGACCTGATGGGTGAAATGAGTTTTCACCAGCGTTTAACGTTGTCAAGGGAATTTACCTGGCAGACCTCTCGTTTAAAGGGAATTTCACGATGCATTACTATGGCTAGAAAAACACACACTCTCTTATTTGGTGAACAGCAGCTTCTTTGATAATACCCTAAACAAAACGAATTTATCTCATTGATAGGAGGAAAGGGGCAGGTACTCTCCAGGCTCTGCCCACTTAGGATTTTAAAAACCATACACAATGCCTTCATTATATCCTGGAAATAAATAGATAGTCGATGAAGAACCCACACACACACACGCTAACACCAGCTCCAGGGGAAAAAAAAACAGAACTGTCACATTGGAACCAATGGCAGCCTTCAAACTGTTCAAGGCTAGCAAATCCTACAGTGAAATTACAAGTAATGTACTACCATGGGGTGTATATCAATAGTGCTCTTTGTTACTTTGTCCGATTCTGTGCTTTACAGATCCTGAAAGCATCTCTATAACTTAAAGAATTCAGTTCTTTAAGGGATACATGTTTAATTTTGTACTGTAACTACACTCCAAAAGGTTGTCTCCCCCCCCCCACACACACACACCCCAATTTCCAACTTGGAAGGATACCAAATTTCCATGTCTGCAAACAAGCACGATCACATACTGTGTGACCTTAACAAGATTTATGACATGGTTTATTAACTCCCTAAATTGGTTCCATAAATCTGGAGTACCCTATTGCTACTTTGGATGAAGAAAGTGCCTTTGATCTCTGCACAAAGGAATAGAAACATACAAATCAGTAGCTTTTCATAAAATTCCTGGCACAAATTCTGCCCACATTTGCTGCACACATAACATGGAACCTTACTGGAATTTGGTCTGCATTCAAGATGAGGTGAGGTGGTGTCCTCTCTCTTTTTAATTTAAGAAGACAGTGGTGGTACAGGAAAGGGAAAGGGGGGTTATACAACATACTTGTGTTTGTTGAGGACAATCATGTAGGACAAAATGTATAAGACAGAAAATATTTTCCATTCCATCCCCCTCACTATTTTTAAGGTATGGCAAAATGGAGCTCTCCCATTGGTTGAAACCTGTGCTCCAAAAGCCATTGGCCCATCACCCGTCACTCCACACCTCTGCACACCTATTGGCTCACTCCCCTGTATCCCGCCCACTTCAGCTTGAAACATTGGAAAGAACTGCCAAAACCCTCAGAGGCTCTCTTACCAAAGACAGACACGTATTTCCCACCCACCACTGTCTACTCTCCCATAGAACACCTCACAAATGACTCACACTGTCATGTGCCCATCATGCCTCTGTTGGCCCCTAAATGGCCCACATAGCTGCCTTTCAGAGGCTTCACATTGGGCCCTGCCCCTCTGCTGCCAACTCCAATATGCCCTTAGGGCCTACACCACCAACAACACTCTAATTCCCATGTTCCCAGCTGCTACTGGCTCCAGACTGCCTTGAACCTCCCATGGCCTCAATCTCCTTCCTTCGCCCTTGCAAGGGATCAGCACCTCCACCCAATCTTCCCCAATCTTCCTTTTCCTTTTCACTGAAAGGGAAGATTGGATGGGGGTGCTACAGATGGAAAGCACCGCCCCTGTTCCCTCCCTGCTGGCTACAGCCCTGCTGACAACCATAGTCAGGAATAGTCCCAGTGAGTTCTCTCTCAAAGACGGGGAGGGACGGTGGCTCAGTGGTAGAGCATCTGCTTGGGAAGCAGAAGGTCCCAGGTTCAATCCCTGGCATCTCCAAAAAAGGGTCCAGGCAAATAGGCGTGAAAAACCTCAGCTTGAGACCCTGGAGAGCCGCTGCCAGTCTGAGAAGACAATACTGACTTTGATGGACCAATGGTCTGATTCAGTAGAAGGCAGCTTCATATGTTCATATGTTCATGTTCAAAGACCAAAATAGGCCTGGAAAGGTACTCCCCCCCAGCTTTTACTGACAGAACCAAGTTGGTTGGCTAGCAACAGTCACTGAGGCAACTTCTCCAGTGGTCCAATGTTAAACACAGGATGCCATATTCTCTCTCCTTCTCTCTTTCTTGCCTTCTCTCTGCCTGTACCTAGGATAAAACATCATTGTTCTACTGGCAAGGGATGCCATTTATTTTGTTTATGTCTCTCTGGCAGTTTGGTTCCTCACAGGAGGAGAGAAAGGAGCCCTCAACCAATTGAGGGAAGGCTTTCTGTGGCTGTTTCCCTCCTGTCCCTCTGTCCCTCATTCAATCAAGGGAAGGCTTGAGAGCCAGTTTGGTGTGGTGGTTAAGTGTGTGGATTCTTATCCGGGAGAACCAGGTTTGATTCCCCACTCCTCCACTTGCAGCTGCTGGAATGGCCTTGGGTTAGCCATAGCTCTCATAGGAGTTGTCCTTGAAAGGGAAGCTTCTGGGAGAGCTCTCTCAGCCCCACCTACCTCACAGGGTGTCTGTTGTGGGGGGGAGGTAATGGAGATTGTAAGCTGCTCTGAGACTCTGAGATTCAGAGTGTAGGGTGGGGTATAAATCCAATATCATCTTCCTCCTCTTCTCTCTCTCTCTCTCTCTCTCTCTCTCTCTCTCTCTCTTTCTTTCTTTCTTTCTTTCTTTCTTTCTTTCTTTCTTTCTTTCTTTCTTTCTTTCTTTCTTTCTTTCTTTCTTTCTTTCTTTCTTTCTTTCTTTCTTTCTCTCCCCCCTTCAAAGCAGTGCCAATTGAAGGAAGGCTTTCTATGGCAATTTTCCTTCTCCCTCTGTCAGCCAATCAAGAGAAGGGTTTCTTTCACTCCTCTGTAAAGAAATGCCTAAATCCTCAGTCAATGAAGTGCAACGGACCTCGAGTGGTGGTTGATGGGCAAATGGTTGATGCATATCCCTCAGCCAATGGAAGACCTGCATTTGGCCACCCCACAGGGCTTTCATAATAGAGAGGATTCTTCTAAACATGGACAAATATCTAATTTCCATTTTCCTATGTAAATAGTTCTAGCTGTTGTCATCATGTGTTTGACTAGCTCTTCTAAATTTGTTAGGCAGAACACCTAATAGCAGACCTGTAGTGGAGCTCCCAGGGTCCCAGCCCCTCCACTTTAACACACGTACAAGGGATGCAGCCCTACCACTTACAACCCCTCCGCCCAAAATCACACAGCCCCGGTTTCCTCTCATGCTCCTTGCAACTGTTGGTACTCACCCTCTCTTACAAGCTCTCTCTGCCACTGAGCATTCAGTGAGTGGCAGTTGTGAGAAGAGAGTCAAAGGGAGTTAAAGAGAGGTGAGGAGTTAAAGGGAGTTAATGGGAGGCAAGTTCCAAATCATGGATCAAGTTTCATCCATGATATTTTCTTTGCAGTCCCTGATCTGCAGCTTTGGTAGAAGAGGGGTTACTCATTATCTAAGTCCATAAAATTTTGCAAAATCAGATTCCTCTGAGGTTTGTGGTTAAATTGAAGGATATGTTCAAAATCTGGTAATGGATGTGATAATAAGGTGGGGTGCTTGATTTGGGTACAAAGGTGATTGATCTGGAGCTATAGAAACCAGCAAATTTGGAAAAGGCAACAGTGGCCAAAGAACTGGAAAAAGGTCAGTTTATATTCCAATCTCAAAGAAGGGTAATGCCAAGGAATGTTCAAACTATCACATCATTGCACTCATTTCACATGCCAGCAAGGTCATGTTAAAGATCCTACAAGCTAGGCTTCAACAGTATGTAGATCAGAATACAGATTTCGGAGAGGTAGAGGAACTAGAGATCAAATTGCCAACATTCACTGGATTATGGAGAAAGCACAGGAGTATCAGAAAAACGTCTATTTCTGTTTCATTGACTATGCTAAAGCCTTTGATTGTGTGGATCACAAGAAACTGTGGCAAGTCCTTAAAGAGATGGGAGTACCAGACCAACTCACATATCTCCTGAGAAACCTGTATGAGGGTCAAGAAGCAACTGTTAGAACAGGATATGGAACAACTGATTGGTTTAGAATAGGAAAAGGAGTTCGACAAGGATGTATATTGTCACCCTGCTTATTTAATTTATATGCAGAGTACATCATGCGGAGTACATCATGCTGGCCTGGATGAAACACAAACCAGAATTAAGATTGCCGAGAAAAACATTAACAACCTCAGATATGCAGATGATACCACTCTAATGGCAGAAAGTGAAGAGAACCTAAAGAACCTCTTGTTGAGAATGAAAGAGGAGAGCACAAATGTAGGCTTCAACATCAAAAAAACTACTAAAAACTCAACATAAAAAAAAAACTAAGATCATGGTGTCTGGCCCCATCACTCCTTGGCAAATAGAAGGGGAAGACATGGAAGTCATGACAGACTTCACATTTCTGGGATCCAAGATCACTGCAGGTGGTGATTGTAGCCATGAAATTAAAAGACGTTTGCTCCTTGGGAGGACAGCTATGGCAAACCTGGGCAGTATAATAAAAAATAGAGACATCACCTTGCCAACAAAAGTCCATATAGTCAAAGCGATGGTATTCCCAATAGTAATGTATAGCTGTAAGAGTTGGACCTTAAGGAAGGCTGCGTTCAGAAGAATAGATGCTTTTGATATGTGGTGCTGGAGAAGGCTCTTGAGAGTCCCTTGGACTGCAAGAAGATCAAATCAGTCAATCCTAAGGGAAATCAACCCTGACTGTTCCCTGGAAGGTCAGTTGCTGAAGCTGAAGCTCAAATACTTTGGCCACCAAATGAGAAGGGAGCACTCACTGGAGAAAATCCTGATGCGGGGAAAGACAGAAGGCAAAAGAAGAAGGGGATGGCAAAAGATGAGATGGCTGGACAGCTGTACTACTGCAACTAACACGAATTTGAGCAGACTTCAGAGGATGGTGGAAGACAGGAGGGCATGGTGTGACTTTGTCCATGGGGTTGTAAAGAGTTGGACTTGACTGTGCGACTGAACAACAAAGTAGAGACGTGGGTATTTGGGGGCCCAATTTAGTTTCTAAGGTTGATTTTTCCATCAGAGTCCTGTTGGATGTTTGGTTAATCAAGTTCGTGATATTGGCTCATTTCCAAGGTTTGAACGAAGAGGTTATATTGTGCTGGTGGGAAAGGAGAATAGAGCTTTAATAGTATCTTCCAGAAAGGACAACTGATTAAGATTGGGCACATAAATTGGTGCAAGTGTCACCACATGGTTTTCCAGTTGGCCTTTTACAAAGATAAATTGACCTTGTGTGCCAGTTATTGCAGCCGGGGTGGGGGTGGGCAAAACAGATGCTTTTTGACAGGAGAATGGCCACTCTTTGGGACTTGGATATGCCTTGTGCCTGAAATTGGTATCAGAATCAGAACAATTGTGTTCGAAGCAGATTTAATGTGGGTCTTCTGTAAAAAAAAAAAAAGATAGGATAGGTTAAATTTGAGTAAACCTTTTTGCATTTGATGTTGTTATTCAGGCCCCTTACATTAAATGAAATGATTCTAAGATTGTTCAGCATAGCTGAAATTAAAGTTTAGAGTAGTGCGTTGGAGAGAAAAAGGAATATGGTTTAACTAAATGGCTTGGTAAGTCTGAGCATAATATTCATTAACTAATTCACAAAATAAAACCATAGTCTCCTTTTCACTGTGTCACCCTTCTGCATCTTAAACTTGTTCAGTTTAATAGCTCCTAATTTCTCAATGCAATGAATCCACGATATATAGATTTGTACTACTAGGATGCTTATATATTGAACTGATCTATTACAAGTGATAAATAATCAACTACCCCCTCCCTCTCCCTCTACCCTGACAACTCTTAATTTTGCAAAAAAAAAAAAAGAATTAGCTATATGAAGATCTTGCACCCTATAAAGTTTATACAAATAAATGATATAGTAAGACAAGAATTAAAAACTTCCCTCCCCCTCAAACTCTTACTCCCAACTTTAATAACTTTATTTATAAATATAAACTAGCTATCAACCAAAATCACCTAAACAATGTGACTTGAGAAGAAAAGAAACTAACAATAACGTCCATAGTTTCTATGACTCCTGCTGCACTTATAGCCAGACCAGAGACAGGAAGAGCAATGAGTTGATGATGAATTCTATGGGTAACTAGGATGATAATATAATGAACTGATCATAAGATGTTTTAAGCCTTATGAACTATTTAATCCCCCCCTCAGGTTCCTTCCTACCATCCCTCAATAACTTTCTAAATTTCTAACCAACAATGAAGTGATTTTTAGAAAACTTCTTAAACACACCAAAAAACAAAGAGAATGAGGTATAGTCAATAAGAGGAATGAGACTTTAAGAGGAATAAGATGTTACAGACCCTGTGGGTCCCATTAGTGACCAACTTTACCACTTGATAAAATCTAATGATAATAAGGCCTTCTGGAGAATCATTTCAGGTAATCTAAAAATCAATTATTTTACTGACCCAACTATCTCTGTGCAAGCGTGGGTTGATTACTTCTCTAACATATTTGCTGCTCCATGTTTATCCCCTCCTATTTTAATAAACCCTATGGTTACCGATATGCCAGTCTGGCCTTCAGTAACTCCGGATGAAATCATTGATTTATTGAAGGGTTTAAAAGCAGGTAAAGCATCAGGCCCTGATGGCCTTCCCACTGAAGTCTTTACAAAGTTTGCTGCCTGGTGGCTCTTGCCCCTTTGCAAAATTGTTCACTTTCATCGATCTGCATGGCTCCATCCCAGACTCTTGACTTGATTCTATAATTATCCCTATCTACAAAACAAAGGGGGTGTTGGAGTTACCCGAAAATTTCTGCTCCATTAGTTTTTTTATCTATAGTGGGCAAATTCTATGCCAAACATTTGGAACTCTGATTAACTGACTGGATGCACCTAGATAGCACCATAGGACCTAAACAAAGTTTTACAGGGGGGATATTGAGTACCTCTATATGAAAGACTCTGTTCCTGTTCCATTAGTTTTTTTATCTATAGTGGGCAAATTCTATGCCAAACATTTGGAACTCTGATTAACTGACTGGATGCACCTAGATAGCATCACAGGACCTAAACAAAGTTTTACAGGGGGGATATTGAGTACCTCTATATGAAAGACTCTGTTCCTGCAGAACAAATATTTCTGACTCAATTTAGCATCTATTGTTTGATTGCTCCATATATCATAATCTCCACAAAGAACTATTTTGCAAACTCTTTTGTCTCCAGATCACTGGTCTATTCTGCCACCCTGTCATTATTTACTGAATGATACTAAGTGGGAGGTTACCGAGGCTGTGGCAAAATTTTTGGTAGATATTCTTAAATTTAAATCTGACCATGTATGAATGCATATGTAATCTTTGTCTCTTTTTTATTTTATCTACAATGTTTCAACTTTTTACATTCTGTGTATTCTCATTTGTGATTGTTATGCCATTAAAAGTTTGGTATTGTATGAGTCCCACCAGTGTGCAAGCTAGCGAGAGAGTAGGAAATACAATTCCTACATCCAGTTAAGCAGGGCTGTGAAAAATAAAGAGGGGTTGGAGTGTAGATCACCCCATTCCCATCCCTCCTCACCCCCTGTGTATAACTGATATAAAACCTTTAAATTGTAAAACCCTAGATTGGAGAGTGTCATAAAGAGAATTACTTACTGTAGGTTATTACGAAAGCACACAACATTAATGCGACCAACTTATGAACTGATGAACAGTGATTTTACTGCCCTTGATGCGGTGGAGGGGAGTGTTAATTTTCTTTTGAAGGATTTCTTGTTAGGCTCCAAAGGAGGATGCAGTCCCAGTTGTTGAAGCAAAAGTAGACTGCTCTCAAAGTCTGTAGCCCAATATGGAGTGCCTTTAGAAAGCACCTGAAGCTCTGCTGAAGCAACCCATTTGTATTGTTGATTTACAGCCAATAGTTGAAGCATAATGGGCTTCAAGTTGCAGCAATATGCAATGGCCTCAGGCAGAAGATACGGGTAGATTTCAATTTTGTTGCCTTGGTAAATGAAATGTCCCTTTGATCTGGCTTCCCTCATGATCAGTTGTGGCGGTGGTGGTTCAGGAAGGTTGCAGTGATGTCTTTGGGGCCCTTTCATCTGGATTTGTGCAGAGGACCAACCCTAAATACTTTAATTATCATTAGAGATACATTGCCTTCCAGGTGTAATTTGGTAGCTGGCCAGCCTGCCAAGAATGATTGGACCTCTGTTGTTCCTTCAAATTGCTCTGGGAAGCCACAAAATTTGAGGTTTCAATTTCTCAATTCCACTTCAAGGTATAGAACAAAGCAGTAGACAAGTCATACCTTTAAGACCAACTAAGTTTTATTCAGAATGTAAACTTCCGTATGCTCTTAAGCAGACTTCATCAGACAAAACTGAAACGGCAAGCCATCTTTAAGTACAGAGAAAGTGGGCAGTGAGTTGGTATGTAGTCTTGGGAATGTTTTTAGCAGATTAAAAGAATCACAAATTGGGGTCTGTGTCTGTTTGGTATTGTTAACTGGGCTGTAACATCAGTGGAGGGTGATAAAAAGCAGACATGTCATAGGTGTGAAGTGCCATAAATCTAGGTGTCATTCTGGCTTCTTAGTTCTAGGTTTAAATGGAGGGCATTAGTATCTCAAGAGGTTATAACATCAAATAGTTTGCCATTAGAAGAAAAGAATACATTAAAATATAGTGGAAGATGGGTTAGTATATGTAATAAGATAAACTGCCAATATCCCTATTTGAGTATGTCAATTCAAAAAACCAAAATATTCTGATACACTGTTCTAAAAGAGAAATACATTCTAGTTTGCCATTAGAAAAAAAAAGGGTACATTAAAATATAGTGGGAGGTGGGTTAGTATATGTAATGAGATAAAAAGCCCATATCCCTTGAGTATATCAATACAAGAAAAAAACACCATTATTCTGATACACTGTTCTAAAAGAGAAATACATTGGAATATTGTGGATGTATAGCTATACTCAGTGAGAGATGGTTTAGCATATGTAATGAGATAAAAAAAAATATCCCTGTTCAGTCCTGGGGAGGTGTTTGACCCAAGTTTCATAATAATTTGTAATTCAGCAATTTCTCTCTCCATTCTGTTCTTGAAGTTCCTTTGCAGTAAAACAGCTACTTTGAGGTCACCCACTGAATGCTCAGGAAGGTTAAAGTGTTCTCCGACTGGTTTCTCAGTTCTGTAATTCCTGGTCAGATTTTTGTCCATTTGTCCTTTGGCATAGGGTTTGTCCTGTTTGCCCTATGTAGAAAACTGTAGGGCATTGTTGGCATTTAATGGCATATATAATGTTGGAAGATGAGCAAGTGAATGAGCCTGAGATGGTGCAGTTAATGTTGTTGGGTCCAGTGACTGTGTTGTCTGGGTGTATGTGGCAGCAAAGTTGGGTTTATTGCAAGCTGTGGTACTGGTGTTCATGCTCAGATGTGATGTTGTATTGTTATGGGTGAGGAGTAGTTTGAGACTGGGGGGCTGTCTGTGTGCAAGAAAAGGTTTACCCCCTCAGTACTTTTGAAAGAGAGCTGTCACTGTCCAATAGAGGTTGTAAGTTGTTGATGATTCGTTGAACTGTTTTCAGTTGAGAGGTGTGTGTGACCACTAGTGGTGTTCTGCTATTTGTCTCTTTGGGGTTTGTCTTGTAACAGGGTTTCTCTGGGTATCAATCTGGCTTTGTTAATCTGTTTCTTGACTTCATCAGGTGGGTACTTTAGTTCCAAAAAGGTTTGATGTAGATCCCTCAGGGGAGAATCTCTGTCAGTAGGATTGGAGCAAACGCAGCTGTAGCGTAGAACCCGGCTGTATACAATGGATTGTTTGGTATGTTTGGGATGGTAGCTGGAGGCATGCAGGTACGTTTGTCGGTCAGTAGGTTTCCTGTATAAGGTAGTGTCTATGCATCCATTGCTTATTTCTAAAGTGGTGTCCAGAAAATGTATTTCTTTCATAGACTGGTTCATTGTCAGGTTATAGTAGGATGAAAGTCATTGAATGCTTAGTGGAATGCATCCAGGGCTTCTTTACCATGTGTAGAGACCATAAAGATGTCATCAATATAACACAGGTATGAGGTAGGTATGAGTGGATGGGAGTCTAGGAAGCGCTGCTCCAAGTCAGCCATAAAGATGTTAGCATATTGTGGGGCCATGCGGGTGCCCATGGCTGTACCATTTATCTGTAGGAAAAGTTTATTGCCAAACCTGAAGTAGTTATGGGTGAGAACAAAATGGCACAGTTTGGTGGCAAAGTTAGCTGTGTTTTCTGTGTTTTTATCAGAGATTATATTACTTACAGCTTGTAATCCATCTCGGTGTGGGATGTTGGTATATAAAGATTCCACATCCATGGTGGCTAAGATAGTGTTCTCTGGAAGGCTGTTCAAAGATTGTATTTTCCTCAGAAAATCTGTAGTGTCACGAACATAACTCAGGGGCACTGGTGGCATAGGGTCTCAGAATAGAGTCCATATATCCAGATACCCCCTCAGTGATAGCGCCTATCCCTAACACAATGGGACATCCCGGGTTGCCTGGTTTGTGTATTTTGGGTAGAAGATGAAAAGTACCTGGTCGAGGTTCCTGTGATGTGTCTGACAGGATCTGTTCCTGAATCCTCAGTGGTAATTCCTTTGAAATCTTGTTGAATTCTTTTTTGTATTCCTGTGTGGGGTCTGAGTCCAGTGGTTTGTAAAATGAAGTATTTGAGCCTCCTTGTTGTGGTCTGATGTGTTCATGATGACAACAGCTCCTCCTTTGTCTGCCTCTTTAATTGTAATATTCATATTGTTCCTGAGACTGTCTATGGCCTTTCCTTGCAACATGGTTGAGATTCTGCTGTGCACGGTGTTGTTTGTTGATCACATCAGTTTGAACTCTCTGACGAAAGCACTCAATGTAGTGATCCAGTGTGGCATTGTGACCCTCAGGAGGAGTCCATGTGGAGTTTTTTTTCTTTTTGTAATGTTGTTTTGTTGGTAGGATGTGGCACGTATCCTGTTCATTGTTGGGTTGGAGGGATGATAAATGTTCTCCAGTGGAGTATGTGATGATACGTTGTGATGATGTAGCATGTTCCTCCTTGTTCTGTTCTTGTGTATTTTGGAAATATTCCTTTAGTCGAAGATGGCGGAAAAAGGTTTCTGTGTGAGGATCTAGAACTCTAAGATTTGACAAACTTTCTAATATTTTTCCCCACAAAAAAAGAGAGGGGGAAATAACCAAAACATATAAAGCAGACAGAAGGAAAGTTTCATCATGCCATTGAGGCCACATAGGAGAAAGTAATTTTGAAAGTATGATGGGAGTAAGGTTATCATGACAATTACAATTCAAGAAGCATTTTAAAATAAGATGTTGAGATGATATAAAGAGTTGATTTCTTTGTCAAAGGCAAATTGTTAGAGAAATCAATACTGGAAAAGAGGATTGGTTTTAAGATGTTATGGTTACATTATTTCCAAACACGGAAAACCTTCTCAACACCAACAATTCAGAACGCTATAACCAGACCTCAAACTGGTTTTGAAAAGATGATTCATACTCTGCAGGTAGAAGATACTAAACTTATTTTCAAACTGTATAAATTAATACTGCTCCAAAACCCTTATTGAAATATCAGAATTTGTGGCAAACAGACTGCAACAGAAGTTTTACTTCTAAAGAATGGAAAGAAATTTGGTCCTCTCCATCATATACTTATAAAATACTCCCCATTAAGCTTCAGTCTTATAAACTAATAATGAGATGGTACTCGCCTCCAAGTCTTCTACATCATATAAATGGCACTATAAGCTCAGCCTGTGTAAAGCAATGTGGGAAAACAGGCGACTGTTTCCATTGTTGGTGGACATGCGATTCTATACAAAATTTTTGGAGCCAAGTTATGAAACAAATATTTTTAATCACAAATGGAGATCTACCTTTAGTTCCTGAATTTTTTTTTGCTTGGAAATTGGACAGACCCTGAAAATGATAAAATAAGCTCAGAGAGAATACACATTCTTATTTCTGCAGCCCATACCACAATTGCCTCACAATACACACACACACACACACACTGTGGCTAATAGCCACTGATGGACCTCTGCTACATATTTTTATCTAACCCCCTCTTGAAAGTGGCTATGCTTGTGGCCGCCACCACCTCCTGTGGCAGTGAATTCCACATGTTAATCACCCTTTGGGTGAAGAAGTACCTCCTTTCATCTGTTCTAACCCAACTGCTCAGCAATTTCATCGAATGCCCACGAGTTCTTGTATTGTGAGAAAGGGAGAAAAGGACTTCTTTCTCTACCTTCTCCATCCCATGCGTAACCTTGTAAACCTCCCAGGGAACCTCTGTTGCCAACCTCCAAGTGCTTGGCTCCCCACCCCACTGGTGAAGAAAGACCCCAGGGCACTTCCCCTTGAGGTATGTATGTGTGTGTGTGTGGGGGGGAATTAATGCTTTCACTTGGGTGGGTGGGAAGACAGCAAGGCATTTCCGAAACTATTGCCTGATCACAGCTCAGTCAGAATCTTTCACCTCCCACTGGCTGATGCCCCTGCCCCTGCCTACTCAGGTCCAAGAATGTTGAACAAACTGCCCAAAGCAGTCTTACCTCAGAGAGAGACACATCTTCCACTCTCCTCTATGTCCTCTCTGTCAACTGGCCTCAGAAAGGACTACTGCTGTACTGCAGCTTCACAAATGGTGTCATGGTAGGGTTGCCAAGTCCAATTTAAGAATTGGAGACTTTGGGGGTGGAGCCAGGAGACTTTTGGGGTGGAGCCAGGAGGCATTGGGGCGGAGCCAGGAGACATTAGGGGTCGAGCCAAGATCAAGGCTGTGACAAGCATAACTGAACTCCAAAGGGAGTTCTGGCCATCACATTGAAAGGGACGGCGCACCTTTTCAATGCCTTCCTTCCATAGGAAATAATGAAGGATAGGGGCACCTTCTTTTGGGGCTCATAGAATTGGACTCCCTGATCCAATCGTTTTGAAACTTGAGGGATATTTTGGGGAATAAGCACTAGATGCTGTACTGAAAATTTGGTGCCTCTTCCTCAACAAACAACACCCCCAGAGCCCCATATACCTGCGGATCAATTCTCCATTATTTTCTATGGGAATAAATCTCCATAGGGAATAATAGAGTTCCCAGCAGACATTTCCCTCCCCTCCCCCCGCTTTCTGACGACCCTGAAGCGGGGGGGCCCTCCAAACCGGGGGATCCCCTGCCCCCACCTGGGGATTGGCAACCCTATGTCATGGCCACCGCTGGCAACAAACCTCCTCCACCCTTTCAACTGTCCACACAGACGGCCTGCCAATACAGGCAGCCTCCGAAGGCCACCAAAATAAGCCAGGGAGCTTCTTTTCTTTCTTTCTTGACTCTTTCCTCACTCCCTGTCTCCCCCTCCCCTCCCCCTCATCCCAGGATGGTTGGCTGAGAAGGAGATAGGGTTGCTAACTCCAGGTTAGATTGAGTGTAGATTGACTCCTGGATATTTGAAGGGTGGAAGCTAGAGAGGATTGAGTGTGAGGAAGAGTGGGGCCTCAGACAAAGCCACCCTACAAACCAGCCATTTCCTCCTGAGGAACCATGGTCGCCAATCTCCAGGTGAGGGCTGGAGATCATTCAGAATGGCAGAGATCAGCTCCCCTTGAGGTGGGGGGTAGTGAATGCCTTCACTTGGGGCAGGTGGGAAGACAGCAAGACTGGGGGTTACTTGCCCAGAGGCCTTTGGTGATACCTTTCCAGGTAGGTGGGAAATTCTTGGAGATTTTGTGGTGGACTTTGAGGAGAGCATGCAAGTTAGAGCTTCAGGGTGTGGTCTGCCAGACCCAGGTTCTCGCTGTGGAAGCTGACTGGGTGATTTTGGACCAGTCACAGAATTACAGCCTAACCCGCCTCACAAGGTTGTTGTTCAGATCAGAGGGGGGGAGAGGAGAATGATGTAAACTGCCTTGGTCCCCTCTCCCCCTGTGGAGAAAGACTGTCTTTTTGCTATATAAAAGCTGCAGGGAGGGGGGAGGTGATGGAAAGCTGAAGTCAGAGGGGCTGATAAAGGTAAAGAGATAGGGTTGCCAACTTCAGATTAGGATTTAAGGGGTGGGGCCTGGAGAGGGTGAGATTTGAAGAGGGATGGGACTTCAGACAGTTACAATAACATTTCTTCCTGGGGAACCATTGTTGCCAATCTCCAGGTGAGGGCTGGATACCACTCAGAATTGCAACCGCTCTCCAGATGGCATCTGAGGTAGAGGCGTTTCCTCCTGGAGAACTACTGTTGCCAATTTCCAGGGGACAGCTGGAGAGCACTCAGAATTACAGCTGCTCTCCAGATGGCAGAGGTCCACTCTTCTTGAGGCGTGGGGAAGGGGATGCCTTCACTTGGGTGGGTGGGAAGACAGCAAGGGTGGGTGGGGCACTCGCCCAGAGCCTCCTTCTAGAGTCCGTTGTATTTTTCTTCACAATGGGCCTTACTCCTAGTAAAACCATAAATCATGAAAGTCATCAACAATTAAAGCCCCAGCATTAAAAACCAAACCCAGCAAGAACAAGAAAAGAACATCAAAGAGGCCTCACAAAACAGTTTGCAGGTGTTAGCGGGTAACAAAAAATGGTTTTAAAAGAAATAGATAATTATTAAATATGTTATTATTATCAAAGATTTCAGGTTTTCACGGCTGGTAACATCATTAGGGTTTGTAGAATCTTTCGGGCTCAAGTGCCGTGTTCTACTGGAGAAAGTTTTCCTTCCAGACGTTTCGTTCTCAGCTGCGGAGAACATCCTCAGTGGCGTTGCAGCCGGAGCAGGCGCTCTGACCTTCTTGGCTGCTGTGCATTGAGTGGGGCCAGGGCTGCTGGAGAGCTGCTATTTCTAGGCTGGAGAGGGTGTGATGAAAGGGCAATTGGTTTGTGGATGTGCCCATTGTTTGGTGGGGCTTCCTGGAAGGGTAGTGATATTATTATTATTATTTGTTCGATTTACATCCCGCCCTACCCCACCAAGGCGGGCTCAGGGCGGCTTGCAATACAAAATGCTAACAATAAATCAGTTTAAAATACATGAATGATTATACAATAAAATACATAAAAATGCATAAAACTCACATCAATCTACTATGCTACCTCTTCCTTAAATCAATTCTTCAAGTATTCCAGTGTTCAATAGTCTGATGTTCGTAAGTTTAAATATTCAGGCATCCCGATATCAATCAGTTGTATGCCAACCGGAAGAGGGCTGTTTTGCAGGCCCTGCGGGACTGTTCAAGGTCCCGCAGGGCCCTCACCTCCTCCGGGAGCTGGTTCCACCAACAGGGGGCTGCGATCGAAAAGGCCCTGTCTCTGGTCGCTTTCAGACGGGCCTGCTTTGGCCCAGGGATTATAAGGAGGTTCTGAGACCCCGATCGCAGCACTCTCTGGGGACCAGGGTATATGAGGGACTGGCTTTATCAATATGAATCTGCTCATGGTTGAAGATCATCTACCGCTGCCCTTCTCTGTATGCTTCTTCTGAGTGACGTTAGTAAACATATAGAAGGCTGCTATTTCAGCCAAGGCTCTTGAGTGCTCTAGTAGTAGTATAGGATATAAATATTGTATAAATAATACTGAATTGAATTGAATACTTGTCTTTGAAAATCTCCCTCTCTCTCTCACACACACACACCCACAAAGAGAGAGAGAGAGAGTAAACAACACCCATACAGACAACTGAATGTACTTGCATTCACATGTAAGTACCCACAGCATTCCGCCTCCCTGGCAGCAGAAGTTCAGCTAGGCAGGAAATAAGTATAATTGCTCTCTCTTTAAAAACCCTGACAGCAAAATCACAGTGATGCACCAGAAGTGTCTCATCCTGTTCCGTCTTGCACATAGATTCTCCCGCAGTTTCTGCTGAGTTCTGACTGTCCCTTCCAAATAGGATGAGCTTGTTGCTTGCAGAATCCTTTCACTGCATCAAGAAAGCCTGTTTAGGTTTTCGTTGGAACTGTGCTACTAGAGAGTGGAGAGCCAGTTTGGTGTAGTGGTTAAGTGTGCGAACTCTTATCTGGGACAACCGGGTTTGATTCCCCACTCCTCCACTTGCACCTGCTAGCATGGCCTTGGGTCAGCCATAGCTCTGGCAGAGGTTGTCCTTGAAAGGGCAGCTGCTGAGAGAGCCCTCTCCAGCCCCACCCACCTCACAGGGTGTCTGTTGTGGGGGAGGAAGGGAAAAGAGATTGTGAGCCACTCTGAGACTCTTCGGAGTGGAGGGCGGGATATAAATCCAATATCTTCTTCTTCTTCTAGAGAGTGTAAAGACTGGATTTCCTACCCTATAGTAGGAGGCTGAGTTATTTCACATGGCTTTTTTGGTAGCAGGAACTCCTTTGCATATTAGGCCACACCCCTCTTATGTAGTCAATCCTTCAAGAGCTTACAGGGTTCTTCTTACAGGGCCTACTGTAAGCTCTTCAAGGATTGGCTACATCAGGGATGTGTGGCCTAATGTGCAAAGGAGTTGCTGCTGCAAAAAACCCCCTGTTTCTACAGCTTCCTATTGGCAGGAATCAGTCTGCAGAGTGGCACAAATCCATGGCGCAGTGCTTCAAAAACCTTTGCCCAAACTCCCACGTAAGGGAAGGTTCCCTATAATCAAACAGACTTTGCCAAAAGCTTATCAAAACCATCTTCAAGGCATCTAAAGGATAGGGACTCTGAAGCATCTTCAGGCAAAAAGACCATTGCCCAATTGCTCTTCTGATTACAAAGTGTTGCGCAATAGCAAACATAAACATCTCATTTTGGACATGATGTATATTACATCCTGTCCTACTGTCTGTGATTGTAGGAAGCTATTGTTGACTAAATTCTCTGTGGAAACTTCAAAATATTTCACAAGCATTTTCATGCTCTGCTTAGGCTCTTTTTCTCCTGACTAAACATACCCTTCCAAAAGACATGAGGCAAAAGACAGAAAAAATTAAATGTTCACTTTACTCCTACTGAAGTAAATTAGTGCAAAGTACTGCATTTTGCACCTACGTCATTAATTCCTCTGGGATTTGCATACTGTTTTTCTCTGGATTGTAAGACTCTATGGTGTCTAAAATAATCTAAATACATGAAATTGCCTTATACTGAATCAGACCATCAAGGTCAGTATTGTCTACTTTGGTAGTGTCTCAGGAAGTGGTCTTTCCCTCTCCTACTACCTGATGTTTTTAGTTGGAGATGCCTTCTGGAGATAATAGCTAAATCTAAGGAAATAAAGCTAAAGAGAGCCAGTTTGGTGTAGTGGTTTAGTGTGCGGACTCTTATCTGGGACAACCGGGTTTGATTCCCCACTCCTCCACTTGCACCTGCTAGCATGGCCTTGGGTCAGCCATAGCTCTGGCTGGAGTTGTCCTTGAAAGGGCAGCTGCTGTGAGAGCCCTCTCCAGCCCCACCCACCTCACAGGGTGTCTGTTGTGGGGGAGGAAGGTAAAGGAGATTGTGAGCCGCTCTGAGACTCTTCCGAGTGGAGGGCGGGATATAAATCCAATATCTTCTTCTTCTTCTTCTTCTTCTTAAAGGAAAGAGTTAAAGATCACAACCAAGTTATGTTCTTCTAAAATTGGCAGCCTTACATATTCTTCTTTACTGTTCCCAATATGATACTATACACCTTAGCTTTCCAGACCCAATTCTGCTCAATATGACAAGTTGCTCAGATGTTGCAAAGGTATGCCGTCTTCTGAATGATTTGTCATCTGAAATAACTGAAAAGGTTGCTTTATTCTTGAGTCTGGTGATCAAGGATCCCCTGAGAGTTTGGTGTCTCTAGCCTGCTGGGGGCATTCTACCACCCAATGAACTAAAAGTTGATGATAGTCCATGGTTTGCAAATGCGGCATGCTGCAAACCCTGAACCAAACCTCATTTTTCTCAGTTTGTGCCCATTCTTCGTGCTAACATTGATCCTAAATTACTGCAATATACTCTATATAGGTCTCCCTTCAAAATCAGCTAGTTAGTGCAGAATGCTTCAGTTCAGTAATTATCAGGAACTAGGTAGTGCCTACATATTATACACATTCTACAGTCTCTCAACTGGCTGCCCATTAGTTATTGGGTTAAATTCAAAGTACTTGCCATGGCCTTGGACTGTCCTATCCGCAGAGCATCCTCTCCACCTATGCCTCACCACAACAGCTTTGTTCATCTGAACAGGGTCTTCTACAGGAGCCAACCTACAAATGCACAAAGTCAACAACTACTCCTACAAAAGCATTCTGTGTACTGGTCCCCACCCAATGGAATGGCCTGCCTGAGGATGCTGGGAAGACTCCCACACACCTGGCTTTCCACAAAATATGGAAAACAGAACTGTTCAGGAAAGCTTTTTAATAGTGAACAGGACTGCATTATAACAATATGATTCAGGGAGATGTTTCAGTAGAGGGATCGGGATTGTTGACTGTTTAATAATGAAGATTGTTGGTTAATAAAAGTCTGGCTCAATGGGGACTTTTTTTTGTTTAGTTTAGAACAAGCAGATAGGGTCCTGAAGAACATCAAAGTCAACAACTCCTCCAAACCATTGTCATGAAAATATTAGCCCTTGGTTTCAGAAGCATTTAATCCAGGGGCAGGATTAATAGAATGCTAGGTTCTTCCTCTCAGAACGGGATGAAGTCAGATCAGATCTGCGAAACAAACCAAGGATATAGAAGGCTTTGCTTAAGTCAACATAAGGATCTTAAAAGTTAAGATTTCTTCAGGAATCCTGGCTGCTGCGGTGTGAACTTGATACACAGGAACAGCAAGCAAGCAGAGCAGATGATAGAGTTACCCAGTAATCCAGTGTGCTAATCACAAAAGCATGGATAAGCACTTTGGTGTACCTTGCAGAGGGCAAATGTCTAATCCTATCCTTTTGAAGACGCTAAGCAATGCTGGAGGTGATGAAGAACAATATTTTTTTTATTATTATTATTTTAAAAGGTAGATTTAGGTGGGTAGCCATGTTGGTCTGAAACTGCAGGACAAAGTTCGAGTCCAGTGGCATCCTTAAAACCAACAGAGTTTTTTTTAAGGTATAAGTTTTTGCATGAAAGCTCACTTCCTCAGACTTCTGAAGAAGTGTGCTTGCACACAAAAGCTTATTACTTGAATAGAACTTTGTAGGTCTTAAAGATGCCACTGGTTTCAAAAGCTTCATTCTTTTTCTTTTTATAAAAACCCAGAAAAAAAGAGGTGACCAGACTAAAAATCCAACAACTAAATATAATTTTTTTAAAAAGGAAAAGAATGAAAAGCTATATGTAAAGTAGAGACAAAAATGTAACAACAGTGGTAGCTAGCAAGTCTGCACATGCTGGTCTATAAAAGGTTTCCAGGTGTCTAAAAGTAAGTCCATGTGCAATTGTTGTCTGTATGACATGCATTCAAATATTGATAAAGTTCTAAGGTCCTCAATTCCATTGATTTACTGGTGGTGGGCATTTTCAGTGTTTTAATACAGTTATTTGACTTGTAGTAAAGGCATGAAGGGTCCATTTTTTTGACCATAGGTTTGCCTTCAAGAGACTCAATCCTTTGCTAAAGAGTTACTGTGGTATCCAGTATATCCTATATATATAAATATATCATATATATATAAAATTTAAGGCCATATCCCATTGGTTTGGCAGAATAAGATCAACTATATCCTTATTTCCATTCATTCCTGAGACTATGCATATCATATTAATCAACATCTAATATTTATAGAAAATAAGAACATAAGAACATAAGAGAAGCCATGTTAGATCAGGCCAATGGCCCATCCAGTCAAACACTCTGTGTCATACAGTGGCCCAAAAAATTATATATATATTCACACACACACACACACACACTGTGGCTAATAGCCACTGATGGACCTCTGCTACATATTTTTATCTAACCCCCTCTTGAAGGTGGCTATGCTTGTGGCCGCCACCACCTCCTGTGGCAGTGAATTCCACATGTTAATCACTCTTTGGGTGAAGAAGTACTTCTTTTATTTGTTTTAACCTGTCTGCTCAGCAATTTCATCAAGTGCCCACAAGTTCTTGTATTGTGAGAAAGGGAGAAAAGTACTTCTGTCTCTACTTTCCCATCCCATGCATATCTTGTAAACCTCTATCATGTCACCCCACTGTCGACGTTTCTCCAAGCTAAAGAGCCCCAAGCGTTTCAACCGTTCTTCATAGGGAAAGTGTTCCAGCCCTTTAATCATTCTAGTTGCCCTTTTATAGACTTTCTCCAATGCTATAATATCCTTTCAGAGGTGCGGTGACCAGAACTGCACACAGTACTCCAAATGAGACCGCACCATCGATTTATACAGGGGCATTATGATACTGGCTGATTTGTTTTCAATTCCCTTCCTAATAATTCCCAGCATGGCGTTGGCCTTTTTTATTGCAAACGCACATTGTCTTGATATTTTCAGTGAGTTATCTACCATGACCCCAAGATCTCTCTCTTGGCCAGTCTCTGCCAGTTCACACCCCATCAACTTGTATTTGTAGCTGGGATTCTTGGCCCCAATGTGCATTACTTTGCACTTGGCCACAATGAACCACATCTGCCACGTTGACGCCCACTCACCCAGCTTCAATAGTTCCCTTTGGAGTGCCTCACAATCCTCTCTAGTTCTCACCACCCTGAACAATTTAGTATCATCCGCAAACTTGGCCACTTCACTGCTCACTCCCAACTCTAAATCATTTATGAACAAGTTAAAGAGCATGGGACCCAGTACCGAGCCCTGCGGCACCCCACTGCTTACCGTCCTCCACTGCGAAGACTGCCCATTTATACTCACCTCTTCTTCCTATTACTCAGCCAGTTTTTGATCCACAAGAGGACCTGTCCTTTTACTCCATGACTCTCAAGCTTTCTAAGGAGCCTTTGATGAGGAACTTTATCAAAAGCTTTCTGGAAGTCAAGGTAAACAACATCTATTGGGTCTCCTTTGTCCACATGTTTGTTCACCCCCTCAAAGAAATGTAACAGGTTAGTGAGGCAAGATCTTCCCCTACAGAACCCATGCTGAGTATTCCTCAATAACCTGTGTTCATCAATGTGCCTACTCATTCTGTCCTTGATAATGGTTTCTACCAACTTTCCTGGTATTGAAGTCAGACTGACTGGCCTGTAATTTCCCGGATCTCCTCTGGAACCCTTTTTAAAAATGTTATAGGTTGCATTGTCTTTACTGATTTAATTAGAGTTTCCAGGCATTTAATATTGCAGAGCCATATTTAGATACCAGATGTTTCATTCAGTAGACATTGACATGCCTAGACCTCAGCTGAGAAAATGACAAAAAATTATCACCATAATCTATCAGTTGATCTAATCTAAAAGTCCCCCTATTGGCCCAAATCTTCCATTAAAATTATTTCTTCCCAATTGTCCCATAATGTTAATTTGGATTGCCCCATAATGCTATTTTAGCATGTGAAAATGGATCAAATTTATACTGTCATGATACTATGCACCTTGTTCTCTAGCTGCAGAACTTGCAGAAGGAATAGGATCCACTCTACCATAAGTAGAACCTAATGCATTTCACGTAGAGAGAGACACCAGAGAGATGCGAGTTCGGGTCCTAGAAGGACCCCGATTCACGGCTCGCCACGCTCCTGGCCTGCCTCCACCCTTCCCTTCTCTGATTTTACCTGAGAGGCGGAGCGAGTGATGGCGCTGCGCTGCTGCCGCCTCTTCTCGGCTTCATCTTAGCTGCTCCTCTGAGATGAGCTCAGCCTGAGCCCATCTCGGAGGAGCAGCTACGGTGAGCGGAGAAGAGGCGGCAGCAGTGCAGCGGCCGCCCGCTCCAAGATGGGGCGGCTCGCCACACTCCTTGGTGCTGTTTCCCCCCTCTCCCCTAGCTCCACCCCAGTGTCTCCTGGCTCATCTTAGCTGCTCCTCCGAGATGGGCTCAGCCTGAGCCCATCTCGGAGGAGCAGCTACGGTGAGCGGAGAAGAGGTGGCAGCCGCGCAGCGGCGTCGCCCGCTCTGAGATGGGGCGGCTCGCCGCGCTCCTTGGCGCTGTTTCCCCCCTCCCCCCGCTTCCGTTTTTTTGGGGAGCGGGGGAAGAGGCTGGAAATCCTGGGGTCCCCCGCCAGGGCAGGAGGGTTGGGAAGCCTACTGTTGGCAGTGGTGGGATTCATTGTCCCATGCTATTTTTCCCTGCCCAAAGTATGCAGCAGCTAGAGAAAATTTCTTAGAAAATGGTTATCATTTGACCTTGTCTCAGAATACCATGACATGAAATTATAGGAGCATTTGTTTAGTTGAAGTAGGGTGCAGGACAGCAGAATCACCTCCGTTTCTATGTTTATCCCTTTCCCCACCTCCACGTTCAGATGCACAGAGGCAAAAAAAAAAATGCTATTCCCATGCCTTTCATTTATTTTCTCACTAAAGCTGCAAGTCTTTGGATACAAAATTGCCTTAACTTCCAGCATTTAAGTCACAGGCCTCTTCTCTTCTTGCCCCCCAACACACGTGGCCAGAGACAGAAATATTCTCATGTTTCTTCTTCTCCAAAGCGGCAAGTTCCAGTATACCAAAGTAACCCTACCTTCTATTACATCGCGTGTTTTGATGATCCTCAAGTTGAAAGCTTTCACTTCAAGAGAATGGTTGTTGGTGTGGGCTGTTTGTCCACATGTTTCCAGGAGAGACATGTGAAACACATACCATCTGTTCAGACCCATAGGCTGAAACCAGACGGCCAGGCAGAACGTCTAAAGATCCAAAGGGGAAAAAAAAAAAAAAGGTAAGCCAGTGGAAGAGTGCTCCTGTGTGGCAAGTAAGTGTCCCAAAGTCCCAGAGAAAGAAAGTCAGTACCCTCTGTATAGATGGAGAGGATGAAGCTCCACAATTTAAGCCGAAGTAGCTAGCTTCATGATGCCATTTGGCAGTCCAGGGGGAACACTGCCCCCTCAGGGATATTGGAGGTTCGATTCCCACTACCCCACCCCCCAATTTATTTATTTATTTTTATGTTATACTCCTGCTATAAGTTAACAAATATGCCTGCTGTTATAAATTAAGATCGAAACCAAATTCTTCTTCATTGAATGAAACTTGCATTCTGCAAGGTACATAGAAATGAATTCCATGTAAACTGTAAAAAATACTAGGCATAATGTTCATGTTGATTCTATTTATTTTGCCCCTGAGAGTCAAGTTTAAACTTGCCCATCTGCCAAAATCTAAAGATACATCAGCAATTAGCTTGTTAAAATTTAGCATAATCATATGTGTAATGTCTCTAGAAATTAGTATTCCAAGATAAGTAATGGCATCTAGGCACCACTGAAAATGTCCAGAGGCAAATACACTCCATGATATATTGTCTCCCAGTTGCATCTACTCAGGTTTTGCCCAGTTAATCAAATATCCAGACAAGTCTCTAAAGGTATTAATCATATTCATGAATGCAAGAATGGAAGATTGAGGTTCTGAAATAAATAGAAGCTCATTTGCATAAAGAATAATTTTAAATTCCAGAGAGTAGTGTACAAAGCCACAAATATTATTATTTTGTCTAATGGCATAAGCCAGAGGTTTCATGAAGAGCAAAATGCAGATGGCCTATGATTCACTATCATACAATAGTTATTTATCTCTGCAATACAATTTTGACTAATTTCAAATTGCATTCACCACCTCTGCCATTGCTTAGGTACCACTTATGAAAATTAAGACCAGTGAATTTCTAAAAATGTAGTACATTTTATCCTACCCGTCTTCAAAGGAACTCCGTGGTATATATGTGCTTCCTCAATATTCTATTATACCTTCACAACAACCTCGTAAATATGTTCAGTTGAAAGAAAATGACCAGTCCAAAGTAATCCTGTGTTACCCATGGCAAGCATGTATTGAACCTGAGGCTCTCCAGATCAGTGCTCGAAGCACTATAGAACACTAGAAGACGCAGGATGGAACTGCACATTAGACCCAACAAACGGCCACCACCAAAAACGGCATCTCCATGTTGCATTTTCCTGTTCCCTCCTACAAAGTATAGGATCACTTTCCCCGTGTCTTGCTTTCATTGCCTTGTGAACGCCAGTGAGAGCCAGTTTGGTGTAGTGGTTAAGTGTGCAGACTCTTATCTGGGAGAACCGGGTTTGATTCCCCACTCCTCCACTTGCACCTGCTGGAATGGCCTTGGGTCAGCCATAGCTCTGGCAGAGGTTGTCCTTGAAGGGCAGCTGCTGTGAGAGCCCTCTCCAGCCCCATCCACCTCACAGGGTGTTTGTTGTGGGGGAGGAAGGTAAAGGAGATTGTGAGCCGCTCTGAGACTCTTCAAAGTGGAGGGCGGGATATAAATCCAATATCTTCTTCTTCTTCTTCTTCCCTCCTCCCATCAGTGGCAGTCCATGATGCGAAACACGGAAATGCATGGTAGTAGAACAGCAGGAGATGAGATATACAATCAAACACATTCTAGGAGGGAAGCAGAATGCGATCGGAAGATACTGTTTTCAGCAGTAGCCCCTGTTAAATCTATGAACATTTCTTCCTTCAAAGGCATCCAACCATTCTAGCGCACTGTTGCTCATTGTTCCCTGAGTAAGAGCTCATCTACATCGTGGCATGCTTTAAGCAAAACTGTCATGTTATCCGTCTGCAAGGCTTGCCTACCTTGGTAACTGAGTGGCTGACCTTTTAAATACTGCCAAATTATAAGAGACCCCCATGCATACACAGTAGGGAGCCATCCTGTGCCAAAAAAGACTGTCCCTGAGCCAAAAAGTTTTATCAGTGTAGTGTTCTTCCCCCAGCCTTTCTGTAAACTCTGAGGTCATCCTTGAAAATATATCATTTTATATCTCATGCAGGAAGGAAAACCACAGAACACCACAAAACCCATGGGGAGCTCTTACAGAGGAATGCCTGGTTGAGTCGCACCTTCCTCCAAATGATGCTTTTCATTCAGATGACGTTGGATACTTCTGGGTTACAATTATTTCCACTATATTCTGGATACAATGAAATGATGTAGTAGGTGGAAAAGCATGGGGTGAAACCAAGACAGAGCAGAAGGGTCGCCAGACGGTATCAATGATGTCAGAGTACAAGTTGCATAATGCAGGATTTCCATCTCCACATGCTTTGGTGAACTGTAGGGGTTTAGCAGAAATACTTCCTCTTCCATAAAATTAGGCAATTCTAGCAATGTAAGCACAGCTTTCGGTAGTGCCTGATCTGCATGACTCTCAGATATGGGATGTTTTTACATTCAGTTTTGATCCAGAGTTTTAGCGTCTTCAAATCGCCTGCCGCCGTTCCGCTTTAATTATTTTCCTTTTACGTTGGTGGACTTACTCGGCTCATTTTGCGTAGCCAAACTTTTATATTGCCCGCTAAAAGTGTTTCAATTGGGAGTGTTTCATGAGAGTGAATTGTCCTTTCCATTCGCCTGCAGTAGATGTGTGCCCAGTACCAGCTTTTTTAGTTAAAAGAAAAAGACCAAAAAAAAAAAAAGTCACTACCTGATAACATCTTCTTGCAATAAATGAGTAACAAGCACATTGGATTAATCTGTAATATGTATACACAGCAGAGGATCCTTAAGCAGGGGGATCTCATTTTCCCTATATCTCCTCCTCCTATTTCTTCTTTTCCACCCCACAAAACCCAAATAGCTTCTCCCCATTTCCTGCTTCTTTGTCTCCTTCCCACCCACCCACTTTATCTGCCCCACTCCAGTCTTCAGTTTTCTCCTAACAGCAGCATCCTTGAAAGAAAAGCCTGGATAAGTTGCAAAAATTGTATGGTGGCCACCAAGCTTGAGATGCATAATTGCTGCCAGGCTCATAATCAAGTCACATGGTGGCTATAGGCCTTAGGGTTGCCAGTTTCCAAGCGGGAGCGGAGAATCCCCCAATTTTGCAGGCTCCTGCCCAATGCTGGCCAGCTGACAGCAGAGGGAAGGCTCGCCCCCAACAGCCATGATCCATCATGACGTTCCTGATATTATGACATCACATGATGTCATCATGCTGGGGATGTCATGTGGTGATGCTCTCGTATTTTGGGCAAACCTTCAGCGTAACATCATCATGTTGAGGACATTGTACATGCCAGCATCCCCCGCTCCCCCACTCCTGGAAAGTTCCCTCCCACCTCCTGCCCAAGAGCAGGTAAAATCTGGCAACCCTAATAGGCCTCAACAATGTGACATGTATTTTGGGGTACATTGACATGAAGAAATTTTCTGAGGCTACTTACTGGAGATTAATGTTGGACAGAGGAACATGTGTTTTTATACTGTAAATTATACATTCACTGAGAAACCATTTTAGTATTTTACATTGTTTTTCAACTTTCGCTAGCCACTCTGGGTGCTGTTAGGCTTAACAAAAGGTCACAGAAATCTTACATAAATAGACCCACTTCAGGAATTTGACTCACAAAAGACAATAAGAAGTCTCCTTAAATTAATTTGGGAACAAAGAAAGTGGGATTTGCAAACCAAGAGAATACCTTAGAGGTATCTCCCAGGAAGTTAATACAAGTGACATACCAATTCTAAATAAAATGCATCATAGAAGCTTATATGCAAACTGGGCAATTCATCCAAGGACAAGAGTAAGCCTGATTAAGAATCAAATAAAAGCAAAAATCTTCTGATGCTCTTTCACCAATATTAGCCTCAGGGCCCTGTTAATCCTGCACATTGTCACCCTCTGAAATTAACAATATGCTGAAGAGTTGGTTGTTGGGCTAGACTACAAGAGGTTACAGCCGTCTTTAGATGGGCCGATTCAATTGACCACGGCAGGTTTTGAAGCATTTGCAATTGCTAGCAGAAACCTTTTAGTCAGTGTCATAGGACTGAGGCAGCCCAAACACTGAGGTCGTTTTCGCACTCACCTCCAGCCGGCGCGACCCCCCTCTTCACCGCGCAGGATCTGCACGGATTTCGCACTAAATGCCGCGGAGCAGCCTTTTGCGCTGGAAACTCCCGTCGCAAAAGCCGCGCAAACGCCAAACTGCTTTTTGGCGATTTACGTTTGAGCGGCTTTTGCGACGGGAGTTTCCGGCACAAAAGGCTGCTCCGCGGCATTTAGTGCGAAATCCGCGCAGATCCTGCGCGGTGAAGAGGGGGGGTCGCGCCGGCTGGAGGTGAGTGCGAAAACGACCTGACTGAAAACTGGGACTGTCATGAAGAGGTGAGATCATCTGTCCAAGCTTATGGCATTTTTTGGAAGCACTGGAGAAAGGATCAAATGACTGGATGAGACAATGGCTTTGTTAACAAAGCTATTCAAATCCTGGGGGAAAGTGCTTGTAAAAGTTTTTTACAAAATAAAATTTTTTTTGGGGGGAGTATAAATTAGAAATCTGACATTTCAGTTTGTGTGAGTTTCATGTCAGCTCCCCTTGGAGTAATTTTCTTATATTTTATAACATTTTATAACATTTTCCTAAACCCTTTAACTTTTTAAAGATACAATCCACTGTGCTTGCAATCAGGGTAATTGGGGCGAGCTCGCCAGAAGACATGGATCTTTCTTCATTATCATGCTGACTCTGCTGTGTAGCGGGAAACCGGGTTTCCCACTACAGCTGCACCTTTAAAGCCCCCAACTCCAGACTGTCCCTTTAGCCGACAGACTTTGCTCCTGTGGAGCGAATACTCCTGACTCAATCCAGCATATATTGCTTGATTGTTCTTTTTACCATAACCTCCGTAAAGATTTATTTGGCAAGCTTTCTTTTTCTCCAGATTTGTCTATTCTGCCACCCTGTTATTATTTATTGAGTGATACTGAGGGGGTGGTGGTGGTGGTTAGTGAGGCTGTGGCAAAATTTCTGGCTGACATCCTTAAATTTAATTCTGACCATGTTTGAATGTATCTGTAAGCTCGGTTTTATTTTTATTTTATCTCCGATGTTTAAATTTTTATATTCTGTGTATTTTTATCTGAATCTATTATGCCATTAAAGGTTTGGTATGGTGTAACATTTTCCTGTCCTTACTTCAAGGAGCTCAGAGTGGCATACATGGTACTCTTACCTCATTTCAGCCTCACAATAAACTTGTAAAGTAGGTTAAGTTGCAATAAGTGATTTGCGGGAACTCGTGCAGAGTAGAAATCTGAACTGGGATTTTTTTTTCAGTTGTAGACCCATTCTATTTATTAATTTAGAAAAAGCAGAGTCCACTTCTCCAAGGACTTGCTCAAAATGGCTTCCAAGCGGGGGTGTTGTGAACTCAGCAATGAATGTGTTCATCTCTGCATACCAGGTGTGAGTTGACTGCTGTTTGGCTCAGCAGTGAATGACTCAAATGCCTACCAAACAGGTTATCTGGTTTGTTTGTTTTTCAAAACTGTGTATTCACAAAAAATACTCCCATTTCAAACAGCTCATCTGCCACTAATGCCACTGAAGTCTTCTTAGATGAACACTGAATAGTAGGAATTTTGTTTAACACGCATTTATTTATTTTGAATGGGTAGAAGTACAGCTCACTTGGACTGTGTGAGAATGCAACATGCTTAAGTGGATTGTGCTGAACTACACTATTAGGAAGGATTCACAGGGCTTTTTTTGTAGCAGGAACTCCTTTGCATATTAGGCCACACACCCCTGATGTACCCAATCCTCCTGGCGCTTACAGGGCTCTTAGTACAGGGCCTACTGTAAGCTCCAGGAGGACTGGCTACATCACGGAAGCATGGCCTAATATGCAAAGGAGTTTCTGCTACCAAAAAAGCCCTGGGAAGGAATATGGTAAAACAACCTGCCAGGCAGCCATGAGTGTGTAGACAAAGGGACAACCAGTTCATTAAAAATTGATTCCTTGTTCACAAATGGTGAACAGCATGTGACCTAAATGGGCAGGGGTCCATGCATGACATAAAGTCATTAAGATAGCTTCAAAAATTATCAGTACTAAAAACCAGGAATATATTAACACCAGTCCCACAGGTGACATAAAAACAGTGTTTAGTAGCATAGACAGGGTTTTTATTTCTTTTTTTGAGCAGGAATGTACAGGAACACAGTTCTGGCTGGCTTGGCACCAGGAGGCATGACCTAATATGCAAACGAGTTCATGCTGTTTTTCCCCCTACAAAAAGGCCGTGTGAGACAATGGTGATGTTAGGAGGTGTGGCCTAATATGCAAATGAGTTCCTGCTGGGCTTTTTCTACAAAAAAAAGCCCTGCGCATAGAATATCAGTTACCCAGTTTTAGGAGTGAACATAAAATAGCGTTCAGCTAAAACATAGATAAAAACCAACAATAACTAAAAAGGCAAGCCTCAAATGAGAGGGCATTTGAGAAGCAAGAGCCCACCACTGAGGGAGTTTCCACAGGTTTTCTCCCCATCATTTCTGCTTCTGTTTATCCTCTGATTTCTGATTTCATTTTTGTGCCTTTAGTTTTCACTACAGGTTTTTGGGATATTCCCTAGGGCTTGTTTGGGTGGCGGGGGTTGCTTGCTTCCTTTGAAACCACTTTTACCTCAATCTTTTTTCCCCTGGAAGCTCATATTAAGTCAGCTTTCCCCTCATATTTCTAAAGAAGAAGAAGAAGAAGATGATGATGATGATATTAGATTTATATCCCGCCCTCCACTCCGAAGAGTCTCAGAGCAGCTCACAATCTCCTTTACCTTCCTCCCCCACAACAGACACCCTGTGAGGTGGGTGGGGCTGGAGAGGGCTCTCACAGCAGCTGCCCTTTCAAGGACAACCTCTGCCAGAGCTATGGCTGACCCAAGGCCATTCCAGCAGGTGCAAGTGGAGGAGTGGGGAATCAAACCCGGTTCTCCCAGATAAGAGTTCGCACACTTAACCACTACACCAAACTGGCTCTCCCTACACCAAACTGGCTCTCCAGGTTTTCTTTGTCCCACCCACCCCAACCGACCTCCAGCACAATGCTCAGTTATTCGATTGTCACAATCATTAAACCACTCTCTCCCTCCCTTGCCCTGAAAATGATTGACATCAGTTTTGGGCAGCCCAATTCTGAGAACCGGCATGTAGCTGTGCCCGAGTGTAGAACTAGTGTAGGCAGCCACAGTCGGCTCCCAAAGGGGAGACGATACGCCAGGCGGGGAGAGGGAGTGCAGGCGGGCAAGTGAGAAAGAAGCCATCACCATGGTGATGCCACCCATGGCCACACCATTGGCCCACTGCTGAGGCAGGGGGGGGCAGGGTCTTGCGGGATCACAGGATTGGCCAGCCTGTGGCATGTGACCAGGAGAGGGGGTGGAAAGCCTGTGCCTGAGAGGCCGTCAATCCCCTCACACCCTCCCACTGTCAGAGACTCTGCCAATGGCATGCGCAGACACAAAGGACACATGAACTGCAGGAGTTCTCTGCCATAGACAGCAGCTGGAATATGTGTCTGAGAGTGAGCAGACCACAAAGTCCAACAAACACCCCCCCACCACCCAGAGACCCCTGTGTTGCCCTGATGCCCCCTGCTCTGTGCACGAAACACCTCCCCCGGGGGCCGCAGAACTCAGAGTGTGAGCCACTGGGCATACATCCACTTCATCAGCCTTCCACTCTTTGTGTCCTGTGCACAACAGCCCTGTGGGGTCAGACAGGCTGTCAGCCTGGCCAGGTTGAGGGGCAGCAACCCCCACCCCGTCCAGCCATGCGGGGGCAGCATGGCGTCTCATAGCCCTCTCCCCACCCACCCCCCAAAACTAAGTGTGCCCATTCAGGAGAGGCCACTGACAGAGTGGGGAGGCAGGTGCCCAGGGAACATGCAGCAGATGCCAAGCAGGAGAAACAAAAGAGGGCACAGCTCAGACTTTATTTTTCTGGAACAGAGTGCAACAGTTTCCCCGGTGCACATCAGCGGGGGGCAGGGCTCCATTCAGAGCAATGGGTAGGAACAGCTGAGGGAGAGGAGGGGGGGTGGAATGCCACACACAGAAGCCTCTGTCTTGGATTCCCACCTGCAAAACAGAAACAGATATCAAGAGCACCTGCAGGGGTGGCAGCTGGAGGAGCGGTCTGCATTTCAGCTGGGTGCTCTCTTAAAGGGACAGTCTGCGATCCACCTCCCCACATCAAGAAAGCTGCCAGAAACTCACCTCCCATGCCCTGCCAGGGGTGGGAAAGCAGCAGAGGACAGACCAAGAGAAGGGAGCACAGGGGAGCGAGGCCAGCAAATGGCCCCTGACGGAGCCCGCTGCCTGGTTCAAGTGCTGGAGATGCTCGCGCAACACCTGGTCTTGAGCGAGGGGAGGGCAATGGGGGTGTGCAGTTGCACTTACCCAGCCATGGGCGACAGTCCTCACACGCTGAGCCTCCAGGAGCTGGGTACCTGTGGAGACCTGGAAACAAGAGCAGTTAGCCCCAGGGAAGAGACCTCACTCTCCTCCTTGCAAGTCAAAGATATTGTCAAAGCAATCACGCAGTGATGAGCCCGTCACCAATGTGCCTGTCCCTCACTCTAAGTCCGCATGGTGGGGAGCTCACCGGCAGAGCCCTCGCCATGCGTGCCTATCCCTAACAACTGAGTTGCGGGAGGTCAGAGTGGAAGTATTTCTAGGAGGTGGGAGCACAACAATTGGCTGCTGGGGAGGGGGCTCGGCAGCCTGGGGCACGAGGGGATTGGTGAGGCAATTTCACCGCTCCCTAAGGGGTTTGTGAGCTCCCATAGCGGCAGGGACAACCATTGTTTTTGGTTTCAATGAGTGCCTATGGGATACACTGCCATTTTCGCAGGCATAATTTTACACCTCTGGGGGGCATGTTATGGCGCAAACTCCTTAGGGAGCCACCTAAGCCTGGACGTGCCCCTGACTCCTCCCCCTATTCCGCTGCTGTGGCCCGCAACACCAGACTTACGGCTCTGCTCAGGTGCAGCCCTCAGGTGCCGCTGCACTCAGACGGGGCGGTGCTAGAGCGGGCTGGTGCTCACATAACTCCCCTCCACTGCGGCGCCACTGCACTTCCACTGGCATACATGCCACTTGCACCAACGTAGCGTTAAGTCCACACCCAAAGTACTTTCCACCCAACCCCCCATAGGATTGCGCTCTAAAATTTGTATGGGCCGGGGAAAAACCAAGAATCAAAATGAAAATTTTGACTGATGCAAAAGAAAGGGGTGGTTTCCAATTACCTGATTTAAAGCTCTACCATGATGCAGTATGTTTGGTGTGGATCAAGGAATGGATGACGTTATTAAATAGAAAACTACTGGTACTAGAAGGTCATGGAAATATTTTTGGTTGGTATGCTTATATGTATTATGGGAAAAATAAGATGGATGATTTGTTTTCACACCATTATAGAAGAAGAAATTTGTTAAATACTTGGTCAAAATATAAAAAGTATGGAGATGAGAGAAAACCACTATGGATTGTGCCAACAGAAGTAATAAAGCTATCTTTAGATACTGAAGAAGGGATGCAGATAACATATAAACAATTATTAAAAATACAGGGAGCAAAGGTGGAACTTAAATCAGCTGAAGAATTACAGTATAAATACAATTGGTTTCAATTGCAACAAATAAAGAGTTTGGTAGAACAGGACATTAAAAGCGAAGGTATACGACAAGAACAAACAGAATTGGAAAGGATGCTGTTTGGTGATAATGAAAAGTTGATTTCAAAAATTTATAAACTGTTATTGAAATGGTCTACAGAGGACGAAGTAGTTAAATCTCAAATGATAAAATGGGCGATTAATATAAATAAAGAAATACAAATGGAGTCATGGGAGTATTTATGGAAGAACTCTATGAAGATATCGACATGTTATAACATTAAAGAAAATTTCTTTAAAATGTTATACAGGTGGTATATGACACCAAAGAAACTGGCAAAAACGAACAATCAGGTGTCAGATAGGTGTTGGAAATGTAAAAAACATGAAGGTTCTTTCTACCATATGTGGTGGACTTGTGAAAAGGCAAAACAATTTTGGCAAATGATTCAGAAAGAACTGTCAAGAATTTTAGGTTATGGTATTAAGAGGTCTCCAGACATTTTTTTGTTGGGATTACAAATGGAAAATTTTTCGAAACAAGATAGAACGATTGTGTGGTATCTGCTTTCAGCTGCAAGGACATTATATGCGCAGTTATGGAAGCAGGATAAAATACCAGAAAAATGGGATTGGATTTTAAAAGTCATGTCATGGAGTGAAATGGACAAACTTACAAGAATCTTAAAAGACTATGACTTGGAGAAGTTTAAAATGGAGTGGGAGAAATTTCAAAGATATGTTGAAAAATAATGGAAGGTAAAGGGACATTTAGTGATTTTTGATAACAATTGAAGTTTTGTGGAAGAATGGACTAAAATGTTAAAGGAACATTTCTTTTTTGTTTGCCATTATATTACTTTTCTTTGGAAAAGGGATAAAAGATAAGAATGAAGATGGATTATAATTATGTTATATGGCTTTTCTTTTTTCTCTTTATATACTTATTCTTCTCATCTTTTTGTTATTTGTTATAAGATTTTTTAATATGAAGATTCCATAATTGATAAAACTACCTTGTAGTTAGATATTTTAGTTAAAAACACCGGCGGGGGTCATGGAAAGGGGGGAGGGGAGGAGGAAAATGTAATGTATTAATTTCGTATTAGTTTGTTTTATGAATATTTACAATATATTACTGAATAATAAAATTGTTTTATGCAAGAGGATTGCGCTCTAAAGGACTTAAAATATTGTAATTATAGTTTAAGCAGGTTCTCTAAATTCCCAACTTTCATTTGTTTTGAAAGTAAGTCTCTAGTACCTTCCCTTGTGGAGATATGCCTTCATTTTATATCTCTATGAGCGGCCCCGTGGCACAGAATGGTAAAGCAATAGTACTGCAGTACTGTGGTCTGAACTCTCTGCTCACGACCTGAGTTCGATTCCAGCAGAAGCTGGATTCAGGTAGCTGGCCCAAGGTTGACTCAGCCTTCCATTCTTCCGAGGTCGGTAAAATGAGTACCCAGCTTGCTGGGGGGGAAAGTGTAAAAGACTGGGGAAGGCAAAGGCAAACCACCCGTAAAAAGTCTGCTCGTAAAACGTCACCCCAGAGTCGGAAACAACTGGTGCTTGCACAGGGGACCTTTCCTTTCCTATATCTCCATGAGGGATGGAAATAGAGACTTACTTTAAACCAGTGGTGGGATTCAGCTGGTTCGCACCGGTTCTGTCGATCCGTTACCTAAGGTCTTATTGGTTCGGCAGAGCCGGTTGTTGGCCGGCGCCTGGTGTTAATTTTTATCTAGAGCGTGCAGCTTGCAGCGGTAGCTGCTAGGCTGCTTTCGCTCCGTTTGCCTCCCTGGGAGGAGGAGGCGGAGTTTGTCGGTTTGGGCGCGCAAGCTTGGGGGCGGAGCAGAAAGCGCAGAAGCGCCGCTTGGCCCAGCCGGTCCCGCAGCTCCAGCTGCAGTCGGTCGTCCCACGAAGGGTCAGTTTCCAAGCCCAGAGCGGGAGACGCGGCCTCTCCTCCTCCTCGGTTTCGCCTTCCCTCTCCAGCAGCCACGGCCCCTGCTGAGCTCCAGCGCAGGTGACGATGCCGGCAAGTCCCGCTGTCCCTGAAGGAAAGGCTAGCTGACCGTTTGCCCAAGTAAACCCGCTCAGAATCCAGCGAGATTTGCGCCCCCCGCCTTCCGCTTTCAGCGCTTTGATCCAAGCCAGGGCTGAGTTTCCACCGGACCGGCCAGGGTTTGACGGCTTTATGCCACTTCCATTGTGGGGTGCGGTGGGGTGGGGTCGGGGGGTGAACAGTGCCGGGTCCATCCAGGACCTTCTACGCCGCCAACACAAAAAGGCCGTCGACGTCATTCGCCTCCTCCAGCAGCCCGATCTGCTTCCCCGGCGGGCCAGGCATCTGAAGGGTCGCCTCGTCTCTATTGCCGCCAGAGAAAGGGAACAAGCAGCTTGCTTCCCGCTTCCTTCTCGCCTCCTCCGCCAGACGGAAAGGGACAGATCTTGCCCCCCGGGGCAGCGAAGGATGCTCGGAGAGCCTCCCCATATCGTGCCAGGCCTTGCTGCTGCAGCAGCGGAAGCGAAGGCTCTGCTTGAGGGAAGACCGCCTCGGGAGGACCGGGGCGGGGGGGGGGCGATTGCTCCCTTAGGAGGCACAGCCTGCAGGCGCCGCCAGCCCCAGGGCCCACGAGAAGGGCTTGATTTCTTTTCAAATTAGAGGAGGGGGGGGTGAACTTTCAGGGCCGAAGAGAATGCTCTTATCTCACATCACAAAAGAAAGCAATTTTAGAGTCCGCGAAAATCTGTTAAATGTTTCCTTTAAAAGGAAAAAAATGTTAAAGCGTTTGAATTTTAATTTAATTTTAAGCATATGTTTATATTATGATTATTAATATCGGTATTATTGTGGCAGGAGGGGCCCACAGCAGTCCTAAGGCAGCCCTTCTCAGAGCCGCTTTCGTCTCCGCCGGGCAGAGGGAATTCACCCGCGCCCCCTTCACACGCTCCTCTGATCCTCCCACAGGTTGTTCGTGCGGCCAAACGGCAGCCTCAGGAGCCTGTGCGTGCGGTGCAAAACAGAAGAGGCTGCTGCTGTCCGAAGAGAAGGCGACTGGTTGCGGGATCGGTGGGTGGGATGGATGGAGACAGGGGTCATCCCACGTGGGCCTCTCCCGCTCCTTTCTTCGTGCCTGCCCGGCGGTGGGGGTGTGACTTGGTGGCTCTCTCGCCGTCCTGCCCCGCCCTCGCTCCCCCGGGAGGAATCGGCCGCAGAGCGCGGGGGAGGCACAGCGAGCTTTGCAAGGACTTGGCGACGACCGCCCTCAGTGGCTCAAAATGAGAATGTAATTTGCTTTCAAATCTCCCAGAAGAGATCAGAATCCAAGAAGCAGACTGTCAGGCACCCTAGGTATGAAGGAGGGGAAAATAAACTGGGGACACTCAGTACCAGCTTCTTATCACTGAAGTATGTGTGTGTGTGTCGGTGTGTGTTTGGTATAGTGGTTAAGTGAGCTGGTTTGGTGTAGTGAGAGAGCTGGTTTGGTGTAGTGGTTAAGTGTGCGGACTCTTATCTGGGAGAACCGGGTTTGATTCCCCACTCCTTCACTTGCACCTGCTGGAATGGCCTTGGGTCAGCCATAACTCTGGCAGAAGTTGTCCTTGAAAGGGCAGCTGCTGTGAGAGCCCTCTCCAGCCCCACCCACCTCACAGGGTGTCTGTTGTGGGGGAGGAGGGTAAAGGAGATTGTGAGCCACTCTGTGACTCTGAGTGGTGTAGAGCCAGTTTGGTGTAGTGGTTAAGTGTGCGGATTCTGATCTGGGAGAACCGGGTTTGATTCCCCACTCCTCCACTTGCACCTGCTAGCATGGCCTTGGGTCAGCTATAGCTCTGGCAGAGGTTGTCCTTGAAAGGGCAGCTGCTGTGAGAGCCCTCTCCAGCCCCACCCACCTCACGGGGTGTCTGTTGTGGGGGGGAGGAAGGTAAAGGAGATTGTGAGCCGCTCTGAGACTCTTCGGAGTGGAGGGCGGGATATAAATCCAATATCATCATCTTCTTCTTCTTCTAACACACACACCTATACACACATGCATAATTTTTTAATTTGGAAATTGAAGAGTTTGCCAGGTAGCTTTCCAGTTACCTGGAAAGACTATGAATGAGAACCCATAAACCAGTGTGTACCATATAAGGCCCCCACACTAAGCCCACTTCCATCTGAAGTGGCTGTTCCCCGCTGTGCTTAAGACCCTCTTTACTGTCTCTAATTGGCTATTTTCCCTTCTGCTCAGTCCCCTCTCTTCAAGTGTTGGTTGTTTCTGGCTTTCCATCCAAGTTGACAGGGTACAAAGAGAATTGGCAGGTTCAGGAAAAGGGGACTGTAACATTTTTCTCTTCTCTGTGTGACCCCTTTATGACTGATACCTCACTAGCAATTGCTCTGCCCGTGGGCTACTGCTTCCCCCAACATTAAGGGAGCTTGGATTCTTAAAAGCTTATACCTTAAAAGATCTTGTTGGTTTCTAAGGTGCTGCTGGATTCAAATGACTTTTGATAGACAGGGATAAGGAAGGGCATAGCAGTAAATTATGTATTGGGGGATGAGTGTGGGAAGTTCACTAAACAGACAAGCTAGATGCAATGAAGATCTAGATGGACTTCAGAAAATGGGGCCAACCATTTTCCAAAGGCCATCAACCATAATAGCACCTTGGTGTTCAGAAGAGGAATCCCTCTGATAACCTACTCCTACAGTGCAAAGATGGTTAAGGGTAAATCACACAGCTGATGATGCTCGGATAAAAGCAAAGAAAATTGCAGGTGAGAATGCCAATCAAACAGCAATATGGAAATATCTTCAATAACTGTCAGGTATTTAATATTACAAATCTTTCTTTAAACATAATCTAGTTGTCTTTACCTCTTTTATACTGTTCTTATTGCAGTATTTAATGCGTGAATTATTAAACTACCTTTTGGTATAGTTAAAATGGTCATTAGGACATAGAACCTGTTGTTAATTTATTTGAATCCCACCACTGCTTTAAACACAACACTAACGGCTGTATCAGCTGAAGCTGAAAAAGACACAACATGCCATAGAGACCTACGCCTCCAACTGTAGGTCAGGATCCAGCAGTACCCAACCTATGAACCCCCAGACTATGAAACGTCCTCCCATTCCTTGAGTGGCTGTCATTGGTTTATAGTGACTGAATTGAGATTCAGTTTATTAGCTATCATCTCGCCCAATAGCTTATCCAAACGTTTGCTGAAGACTTTCACATAGTTGTCAGGAGTGTCATATGAATATTGGCGGCACCTCATGCCACCCCCCTGAGATTATCTTCGCTAGTAGTTGCATTTAGATGCTTAGCAGTGTAAGGAGCAAGATGACTGTGAGATTCCATAGTATTCATGCCACACAGCCAAGCAACAATCCATCAGCGCTGCACTCTGAAAATATTTAGTTGGATTGGAGCAGGACTTGTGAAGTATGGTGTAATTTACTGCAAACTCGGCCCACTAAAAACCAGTTTCTGTTTTTATTAGGGTTTGTAGAATCTTTCGGGATCAAGTGCCGTGTTCTACTGGAGAAAGTTTTCCTTCTAGACGTTTCGTTCTCAGCTGCGGAGAACATCCTCAGTGGCCTTGCAGCAGGAGCAGGCGCTCAGACCTTCTCCGGCTGCAACGCCACTGAGGATGTTCTCCGCAGCTGAGAACGAAACGTCTGGAAGGAAAACTTTCTCCAGTAGAACACGGCACTTGAGCCCGAAAGATTCTACAAACCCTAATGGTGTTACCAGCCGTGAAAACCTGAAATCTTTGATAACAGTTTCTGTTTGCTGCGCAAAAACGCCAATCATTGCTGCAGCCCCGGGGCAGATAGTGGAAAATCCAAAGGAAGCCGCCCTGAGAAGACGAACATGAGAACAGCATAAGGTGAGTGCGAAATCGGTCCCAGCCTCTCCAGAAGATCCTTAGCTAAGCGGCAGGGATGTATTTCCTCTGTTATTCAATCAAGGCAACAAAGGCTGCCTGTACAGTGTGAGTGGAGAGTTCATGCCTCCTTGCAATTTGCAATACTTTCTAATGGAGAAAGAGATGTGGTTTGACGATAACAACATAGCTGGCATTTTTAAACCATACAATTAGTTTAGTCCTATTTAATTACTTAATTGCCTGGTCAGAACAATTTGTACAAAAGCACAGCATATCATGAATTCCAGCAGTTACTGGCAGCAGCAAATTTGTCCCAAGATCCATACTGGAATAGAAATGTTTTGCAATAGTTTGAGTAGTCAATGCACTTCAGTGCAGTGTGACTGTGTAGCTTATTTAGCAATGGCAAGAAGGCAAGCGGGAATGATATGATTTCCCACAAAGAATTCAATAATAATAGCAATAAATATAGCATTGGAGAAAGTCCAGAAAAGGGCAACTAGAATGATTAAAGGGCTGGAACACTTTCCCTATGAAGAAAGGTTGAAACGCTTGGGACTCTTTAGCTTGGAGAAATGTCGACTGCGGGGTGACATGATAGAGGTTTACAAGATAAAGCATGGGATGGAGAAAGTAGAGAAAGAAATACTTTTTTCCCTTTCTCACAATACAAGAACTCGTGGGCATTCGATGAAATTGCTGAGCAGACAGGTTAAAACGGATAAAAGGAAGCACTTCTTCACCCAAAGGGTGATTAACATGTGGAATTCACTGCCACAGGAGGTGGGGGCGGCCACAAGCATAGCCACCTTCAAGAGGGGTTTAGATAAAAAAATATGGAGCAGAGGTCCATCAGTGGCTATTAGCCACAGTGTGTGTGTGTGTGTGACACAGAGTGTTGGACTGGAGGGGCCATTGGCCTGATCTAACATGGCTTCTCTTATGTTCTTAAATATATTAATTTTTTTTTGGGGGGGGGAGACTAGTCTTACATGTTAGCTATTTTTACAAAGTAACTTATCTTTTGTCATCCAACAATTTTTTTTCCAGGGGAAGTTAGCTACAATTATGTTCTATTGAACTCAACAAGACATTAATTGCTACTAATTTAAATCCTACTGATTTTCACCGGGGACCTTCGGCATGCAAAGCAGATACTTCCCCACTGAGCCGCAGTCCCTCACCCTAAATGGTCAAGTCCATAGAGATAACAGCTCCATATACTCCTTGCAGTTCAAAGGACATAATGGAAGGAAATAACTATTGTCTTACTTAAGTATCAAGCTCTGTGTTTACAATGTTTGGAGAAGGTCATGCAAAGGAGCTCGTACTTCCCCACAAAGAAACAGTATGGCACCACCCCCAAAAAGACAGAGAATAAAAACACAGCAGCAAAGCAATGATTGAGTCCGATGACTGCGCTTAAATCTTTTCCTACATTGCAATAGAAGGAATGCCTTCAAATGAATACCTTACCAAGAAGAAGAAGAAGAAGATATTGGATTTATATCCCGCCCTCCACTCCGAAGAGTCTCAGAGCGGCTCACAATCTCCTTTACCTTCCTCCCCCACAACAAACACCCTGTGAGGTGGGTGGGGCTGGAGAGGGCTCTCACAGCAGCTGCCCTTTCAAGGACAACCTCTGTGATAACTATGGCTGACCCAAGGCCATGCCAGCAGGTGCAAGTGGAGGAGTGGGGAATCAAACCCGGTTCTCTCAGATAAGAGTCCGCACACTTAACCACTACACCAAACTGGCTCTCCAAGTGATCAGAGCCATTTAAATAATCCTTGGGATGTGCTGAATTCGAGCATTGTTAGAATTCATTCTCATCCCCACCCCGGCAGATGCAACAAAGGGAACTTTTTCTAACGTTTTACCTGCAGAAGTTGCCTTTCCTACTCTCTTGAAAAAGGGGAAAGGCAGATAGACATCTCCCTAAAACTGGACTTGCAATTTCCCCTGTATCCCAGAATAAAGACATGAGATGCAGTCTATGGGTTAACCTACTTGTCCCTCATTAGACTTCAGGCAGAGCTGCCGGTGTAACAGGTGCCACTCGCCGGCTCCCTAAGGGGTTTGGTTATGTGGCAACCAACAGGAAAAAACAGGCCATCGTTGGGTTTCATTGGCCCAATGACATCAGGGTCCCCAGCAACTTCCCATACAAGTGTTTTAGTGAGGAGGTGGGGCTATGATGGACAAGGTAGCCAGGATCAATCAGGGGCCGGCAGGCACAGGGGCCAAGCTCAGCACTAATCACAGATCAGGAGTGGGAGGGGCCATGGCCAGGGGCACACATCCTCACTCCTAGAAAGAGGCTTAATCCCGTCACAGGTCCCTGGGTGCCTGACACAGTTGGCAAGGGTCCCAAGCTGGCTTTCAGCCCACATGGAGCAAAGAGTGCCATCAACTTAGAAGGGGAAGGGATTGAGGAGAGTCTGTGCAGTCACAGGCGTCCTCTACTCCACAATGGCTATGCCTTCCAGCAGGACCCCCATGCAGCCCCAGGCACCCCTAACACCACGCAGGGGCCAAAAGTGCTGCCAACAGGGCCAGTTTGGTGTAGTGGTTAAGTGTGCGGACTCTTATCTGGGAGAACCGGGTTTGATTCCCCACTCCTCCACTTGCACCTGCTGGCATGGCCTTGGGTCAGCCATAGCTCTGGCAGAGGTTGTCCTTGAAAGGGCAGCTGCTGTGAGAGCCCTCTCCAGCCCCACCCACCTCACAGGGTGTCTGTTGTGGGGGAGGAAGGTAAAGGAGATTGTAGGCCGCTCTGAGACTCTTCGGAGTGGAGGGCGAGATATAAATCCAATATCTTCATTACCTCACAGGGTGTCTGTTGTGGGGGAGGAAGGGAAAGGAGATTGTGAGCCGCTCTGAGACTCTTTGGAGTGGAGGGCGGGATATAAATCCAATATCATCATTACCTCACAGGGTGTCTGTTGTGGGGGAGGAAGGGAAAGGAGATTGTGAGCCGCTCTGAGACTCTTCGGAGTGGAGGGCGGGATATAAATCCAATATCTTCATCTACCTCACAGGGTGTCTGTTGTGGGGGAGGAAGGGAAAGGAGATTGTGAGCCGCTCTGAGACTCTTCGGGGTGGAGGGCGGGATATAAATCCAATATCTTCATCTACCTCACAGGGTGTCTGTTGTGGGGGAGGAAGGGAAAGGAGATTGTGAGCTGCTCTGAGACTCTTCGGAGTGGGGGGCAGGATATAAATCCAATATCTTCATCTACCTCACAGGGTGTCTGTTGTGGGGGAGGAAGGGAAAGGAGATTGTGAGCCGTTCTGAGACTCTTCAGAGTGGGGGGCAGGATAGAAATCCAGTATCTTCATCTACCTCACAGGGTGTCTGTTGTGGGGGAGGAAGGTAAAGGAGATTGTGAGCCACTCTGAGACTCTTCGGAGTGGAGGGCGGGATATAAATCCAATATCTTCTTCTTCTTCTTCTCCAGAAGCCTCTTGATGTTCACCTGACCCTCTCTGACATCCCTTACAATAAGCAACCCCCCCTCCCCCGGTGTCCAGCAGCCCCTGTCATGGATTTTGCCAGCTCTTCCACGCATTGTTGGTCCTTGCAGAAGGCTTCCCGCCATTCATGCAAGTTCTCCAGCTATTCTTGCTGAACTCTGTTATGCATGTTTACGTCCCATCAATTTTAATCGGAGAGTTCTAGCCAAGACAGACAATCAGGTTAGTGGTAGGATTTCCTACTACAAATAAAGAAAATGTGAAAAAAAAATTCTTGTTTTCCATTTCTATTTCTTATACAAACAATACATTTTCATACAAAATAATAATAATAAAAAAGATACCAAAGTCTACAGCGGAATAATCTCCAAAATGGGCAGGATTCCACTGAATACCGTCTTCGCAAGTTAAGTCCATACATAGGATTGCAAATATTTCATGTCTTCCAAATGTTTCAAAAGTTTATATGTGGAGTTCAAATCCCTTAAAAGATCTGGCTCAAAGGATAAAAGTTCTTCCTTTATGTGTTTGTCGACTAGGCACATGTTTAGCAAAGGAATGCTTTTTCCCAAAGCCAGTCGTCTTCTTTAAAATGCAACAACTCAAATCAAGAACTGCGCAACTTTAAATATATTTCCACCACCAAAAATGGCATAAATCGTACCTGTAAAAAGTAGGGTGATATCAAGCAAAGTATCTTACTGCATTATCATTAGGCACAAGTTCAATTTTATCCCCACAACATATTCACCATGAATGAGACCAACAGGTGTGGCACATTACTTCTGTTAAAGGTATCATATGGCAACTTCCGAAACTTACACGGTAGCCAAAGTTTCACAAAATTGAACCATCTAAGAAAACAATTTAAGATAAAACAGGACAAATCACTGGATTGGTTGAGACCATGTGGTTGCACTGTTTTTAAGCGATGTTTTCCAGCCTCCTTCTGTAGTAAGGTTTTCTGTAAATCCACCTGCTTAAATTTAGAATGTTCCAATTTTTGTATAACAAAAAAACTCAACAAATTAACATCATTTCTGTTAAAGGTATCACATACAAGTGGGCGCCTCCGGGACGATTGCTCCCCTATAGCCACCCTTTGTCCCCAGCCTTGGAGAAAAGAGGTAAGCCATTGAAGGGCAGACTCCTGTATCCCCATGTCAGCGAGGCGATGGGACAGTAGCTGATGGTCAACTGTATCAAATGAAGCTGACAGATCTAATAGCAACAGCACTGCCAAACCACCTCGATCCAGATGCTTCAAGAGATCGTCTATGAGGGTGACCACTACCATCTCTGGCCTGTGGCCTGGGCGAAAGCCGGACTGAAATGGGTCTAATGCAGAAGTGTCATCCAAAACCCCCTATAATTGTGTTGCCACAGCTCTCTCAATAACTTTGCCCAAGAAGGGCAATTCAGCCGGGTCCAGAGATGGCTTTTTTAGGAGAGGGCAAACCACCGCCTCCTTAAGGGGTGTAGGAAAGGTCCCTTCCAATGTTTATTGTTGTTTGTTCTTATATGTTGTGAACGGCCCTGAGCCCACTCATGGGATAGGATGGGATACAGGTTTAACAAATAAATTTAATAAATAAAGCTGAGACCCACAGCCTGAGAAACCATGTTAATATCTTATTTTTGTATCCCACCTTTCTTCCATCATGGTACTCGAGGCTATGTATATGAGGTTCCCTGAAAGTCTCCCATTCTGTCCCAGCACTCACCAAACTCAGAAACACTAAACTTCAGTAAAATTGTTCTTTCACATGCCTTTCAACCATACATTGGCTTAACTTAAGGCTTGAATTTTTCCTACAGCTTGTTGAGAAACCCAATGGTATACCAGGGACTTAAACCAGAAAAGCCTGTCTTCGTATGCTTGCAGCCTAACTTATCTCAAGGTGCTGTTAGAAAAATAATCTTGTATTGCCCTTACATACACCACACTAAATTCCTGGAGGAGGAGGAGGATATAAACATAATGAACAGGTAAATTAGCAACAAGTTTAGGAATTGGTGACACAATGATTTTGAATAGCCAGAATATGACCTATGGTTAGGGTTGCCAAGTCCAATTCAAGAAATATCTGGGGAGTTTGGGGGTGGAGCCAGGAGACATTAGGGGTGGAGCCAAGATCAAGGCTGTGACAAGCATCATTGAACTCCAAAGGGAGTTCTGGCCATCACATTTCAAGGGACGGCACACCTTTTCAATGCCTTCCTTCCATAGGAAATAATGAAGGATAGGGGCACCTTCTTTTGGGGCTCATAGAATTGGACCCCCTGGTCCAAACTTTTTGAAACTTGGTGGGTACTTTGGGGGGAGGCACTAGATGTTATACTGAAAAATTGGTGCCTCTAACCCAAAAAAACAGGGCCCCCCAGAGCCCCGCGGATCAATTCTCCATGATTTTCTATGGGAATAAATTTCCATAGGGAATAACAGAGTTCCCAGCAGACATTTCCCTCCCCTCCCCCCTGCTTTCTGATGACCCTGAAGTGGGGGGAGGGCCTCCAAACCAGGGGATCCCCTGCCCCCACCTGGGGATTGGCAACCCTACCTATGGTACATGAGCAGCTTTTTCAGGATAAGAATTAGTGAATATTTCAACATTAGCCATTAATTAATAATGCTCCTGCTCAGTCAGAAGCCATGATTATTATGTTTCAGAAATAGGTTGGCACAGTCGCCCGGTCAAGAGGATTTTCTACAGCTAAAGTCAGTACATTTGTTGCACATCAATGAACCGGTATGTGTGTTCTAAACAAGCGACAGGAGTGAGTGAGATGGATGGAAGCCCATAAATTTATATCAGTCTAGGCATGATGGAAATGCTGTTGCTTGGTCATAGAAGTGACCAAGAGATCTGGATTTCTCCTGCTCTAGATGGGTCACACTCTCCCTAAAGGACCAAGCCTACAGATCAGAAGGATTTTTATAGCCCCTCCTCAACAGATCAATGCCCAAATGACATGCCTGGCCCACACAGCACCTTTAACCAATTTCACTTGGCGCACCAACTCTGGCCCTTTCAGTAGAAACGTGATCTGGCCACAGTTATCCATGCCATGATAAATGTCTGGATAGATTACAGTAACGGGTCTCTCTTTGATGACTGTCTAGGAACAGCAACTAATACAGAGTACAGAAGCTAGGCCGATCATATTCTGCATAAAGATCTACACAGTTTGTTTGCAGTGCAATTAGAAGTACGGTTTTAACCTGTCTTCAGTGGAAGATGTGCATTGGATGCCCCCACTTTGGGAGGTAAGATACTTGGAGGTAAGGTACTTGGAAGCTTCTCGGTGGTGGTGCCCTATCGAGCTCACTATTCACATTCACTTGGCAGCCACCTACTCTGCTAATAACTGGTTGCCAGAAAAAAATTCTTTTCACCCAGTGTTCCAAAAGCAAGCAGTCTGAAGAGCCCAGTTTGGCTTGATCTCATCAGGGCTTAGCTTGGGAGCTAATCAGGGTTGGCCATGGTTGGGAGCTAAGTAGGGTTGAATGGGAGACCGCTAAGGGAAACAGGGGTCGCTACAAGGAGGAAGACAAAAGCAAACTGCCTCTTCTCATCTCTTGCCTTGAACACCCCCATAATTGTGGTTGCAATGAGTCCGTTGTGACGTGACGGTAGATTCTCACTCTCTCTAGTGAGCGTTGACCAACTCAGTTGACAGTAGGGTTGCCAAGTCCAATTCAAGAAATATCTGGGGACTTTGGGGGTGGAGGCAGGAGACTTTTGGGGTGGAGCCAGGAGCAAGGGTGCGGCGAGCATAATTGAACTCCAAAGGGAATTCTGGCCATCACATATAAAAGGGACTGAGCACCTTTTAAATGCCTTTCTTCCAATGGAAATAATGAAGGATAGGGGCACCTTCTTTTGGGGCTCATAGAATTGGACCCCCTGATCCAATCTTTTTGAAACTTGGGGGGTATTTTGGGGAGAGGCACTGGATGCTATGCTGCAATTTTGGTGCCTTTACCACAAAATACAGCCCCTTCAGAGCCCCAGATACCCGCAGATCAATTCTCCATTATTCCCTATGGGAATGTCTCCATAGGGAATAACAAAGTTCCCAGCAGACATTTCCCTCCCCTCCCCCCCGCTTTCTGATGACCCTGAAGCGGGGGGAGGGCCTCCAATCCGGGGGATCCCCTGCCCCCACCTGGGGATTGGCAACCCTAGTTGACAGCGCTTTGTTGTGTTTTCACATTACCTGTGACCTGAACCTTTTAAATGGAAGCAAATGGTCCCAATTCAAGACTGGCATAATCTAACAGGCTGGCATAATGGATCCAAATTCACAATTTAGCAAGGTACAAATATCTCTAAAAGCACTTCGAAACCCCTTTCAGTCCTGCTAAAACTCATCTTCCAACTTGGGGCCCGCTGGTGCAACTTGATTAAATGCATATTTACTTGAAGGAAGGCCTAATGCGTTCATTGAGTTGCAGCCTTCATTCTGTATATGTGAATGACTTGTCTGTGTGCATAAAACAGTAGTCTTTTCAAAAGTGTAACCAAACTTATGCCAGGGTATGATCCACCTGAGAGTTCCAATCTACAGCTGAATCCAGATGGCCAGTTTAAGCCACCTCAAGAACACTCCACGTCCGGACCAAAAAGGCATGTTTAAATGCGCACATCTGAGTCCCGCCCCACTCCCACCCTTACCTTGTCCTTGCCCATCTTCCTGCCGCTTCAAAAAGCTACCACTTATGACGTGGTGGCAATTCCCCCAAGCATCTCCCTGCTGCCTTTCCTAGCTGTATGAATGGCCGGGGCGTGCCTGGGGAGTGTCTGTCATATATATGAGAGGCCTGACGGCTCCTCCCCAGTGCTAACTCCCCATCCATCTCCTGACATTGTGTTGGGGGTGCCGTCTGACTGCCCCAGGGTGCTTTCTCCTCCGCCAGCTTACTTCTCGGATGAGAGGCTGCCACCCCAGGCTGCCCATCTGTATCCAGCCTACCAGTCGGATATCAGAATGTATCAGAATGTTGTAACTCACAACTATAACCACGTTAGGGTTTGTAGAATCTTTTGGGCTCAAGTGCCGTGTTCTACTGGAGAAAGTTTTCCTTCCAGACGTTTCATTCTCAGCTGCGGAGAACATCCTCAGTGGTGTTGCAGCCGCAGCAGGCGCTCAGACCTTCTTGGCTGCTGTGCATTGAGTGGAGCCAGGGCTGCTGGAGAGCTGCTATTTCTAGGCTGGAGGGGGTGTGATGAAAGGGCAATTTGTTTGTGGAAGTGCCCATTGTTTGGTGGGGCTTCCTGGAAGGGTAGTGATAAGGAAACTGGCTGTTGAATGTGACCATTGTTCTGTGTTAATTGCTGGGAGGGTTGGAAGGGGTTTGAAGATATAACCACGTTTCTCATTTTGATGCCGAGGGTTCTTTTTTTTTTAATCTGATCCTTATTTCTTATATCATGCTTATTTGATCCTACCTTCCTTGTGGGGGTGGGGGGAGGAAACCAGAGTTGGGATCTTTCTTTTTAACACCCCCAGGGCAGCTGAGAGGGTGGTGGGGAGGGTGGAGGGGGAGCAAACTGCTGGGTGGCTCCCGGTACCTCGCCTAGGGAGCCAAAAAGCCTGGCATCGACCCTGGTTAAAAGGAACAACCAACAATATAGGGCTCCAGAGATATCAAACCCAGTACAATATTATAATAATAATATTAATAATAATATTAATAATAATAATAATAAATTTATTTTTGTATCCCGTCCTCCCCCGCCAAAGGCAGGTTATGTAATAACCCCGGCACAATTATAATTCAATATTTATTTATTTTATTTATTTATTACATTTGACTTATATCCCGCCCTCTCCGCAAGCGGACTCAGGGCGGCTCACAGTATCATATCTACACAGTTTAAACCAATAAAATATATAAAACCATAATTTACATTTTCCACTTTAAAAACATATTACAATTTTTAAAACCATTATATAGTGCTGAATCCATACATTATAAGCGGCATTAAAAAATTCCAAGCAGTGATCACCGGCACTCTGTGTGATGTCCGGTGGCAGCCGTCTTTTCGTCAAGCATCGAAGGCCTGCTTGAACAACTCGGTCTTACAGGCCCAGCGGAACGCAGACAGATCCCGCAGGGCCCGTATGGCTTCTGGAAGGGCATTCCAGAGCTCTGGTGCTGCCACCGAAAAAGCCCTAGATCTTGTCACGCATAGCCTGGCTTCTTTTGGTCCGGGGACCGAGAGTAGGTTTTTTGCCCCTGAACGCAGTGCTCTCTGGGGGATATATGGAGAAAGGAGGTCCCGTAGATATGCAGGTCCCTGGCCATAAACAGTGTTCTCAAATATTCCATCACATTGAAAATATGAGGCTCATGCAAGCACAAAAGATTCATAAACAGATAATACAGCACAAGATTTCATAACGACGATATCACAGTACATGCATACGCCAAAAAAAGACTGCTCTCAGTCATTAAAGTTCAAAACCCCTTGTGTAGCTACTCAAGTTCTCACCCGGTGCTACAATGGGCATAGCAAGAAAATGTCGCCAGCTGACTGGCGATCGATATAAATATCCAGTTTATAAAAAGGTAAAGGTAGTCCCCCGTGTAAGCACCAGTCATTTTCGACGCTGGGGTGACGTTGCTTTCACAACGTTTTCACAGCAGACTTTTTACGGGGTGGTTGGCCATTGCCTTCCCCAGTCATCTACACTCCCCCCCCCCCCAGCAAGCTGGGTCCTCATTTTAGATGTCCGCAAGACACAGCTGAGTGTTCTGTGTAGCAATAACCTCAAATTGTACTTCTTTTCCAAGAGGAAAAATTACTCTATAAATGGCACATCCAAGCCTCTTGCATTTACAATCCCAACTCGCTTCATTCACCGGCAGGCTAGGAAAGCTGAGAACCAGTTATTGAGTAGTGATGTCCCAGGTGTATCTGGGAGACCCAAATTCATATTTCCATTCTGTCATAGAAGCTTGCTGGATGATCCTGGGCCAGTCGCTCTCTCTCTCTCAGGTTAATCTGCCTCAAATGGTTGTTGTGGAAATAAAAGGGAGAAGAGGGGAATAATGTAAGCAGCTTGGGGTGGGAGAGAAATTAAGTAAATAAATAAAATTGAAGGCTGGGGGCAGTTGACATAAAGGTGATTTTGAAGGGAAGAAGGAACCAAGGAAAGTGGAGACAATACGGGGACTTGAATGAAGAAAGAAAGCTAGTAGAAGAAGATATTGGATTTATATCCCGCCCTCCACTCCGAAGAGTCTCAGAGCGGCTCACAATCTCCTTTACCTTCCTCCCCCACAACAGACACCCTGTGAGGTGGGTGGGGCTGGAGAGGGCTCTCCCAGCAGCTGCCCTTTCAAGGACAACCTCTGCCAGGGCTATGGCTGACCCAAGGCCATTCCAGCAGGTGCAAGTGGAGGAGTGGGGAATCAAACCCGGTTCTCCCAGATAAGAGTCCGCACACTTAACCACTACACCAAACTGGCTCTCCAGAATGGTATGGGGAAGGGAAAATGGAAAAAATGAACTGAGAGTTCCTTGAGGGTTCCCCATGTATATCTCTGTTTTTCAACTTTTGACCCTTTTAAAAACATATGTGCAGGTTAACTCTGTTTCACAGACAAGTTGAAACTGAAGAGCTGCTGCACTATTAAAGAACATAACACAGAGAAGCATCATAAAGAATATCCAAAACGCCATATACTATTTTACAGAGGAAGCGTAGCGCAATCCTGTCGAAAGTAAGACCCGATAAGTTGAATGGGACTTTTTTTCTCTCCGAAATGCACATAGGATCACAATTTTAATGCCCTTGTAAGAATTTAAAGCTTGATTTTAAAAACTAAATGTCTTCACCAGGAAGATGTGTAACATGAACTATGACAATCTGGAATGCAATCCTTTTGGTTATTCTGTGCTTAGATTAGACCGTGCCATATATTGCTATGAAAATGGCATTATAAAAAAATCCATTACATTAAAATAATTAAGGGATTTTGCATAAACCCTAATGGTGTAATATAAGCCAGATCATATTGTATCATCTGTGTCACTGATCCAGCTCTACGGCTCTTGCAAAAGGGAATTCATTAACTCTCTTGCATGCAATGGGAGGGATTAGGAAGGAGAATGGTGCTTTTTTTTTTCCTTTCAGCCTTCACTAATTTGGAGTGAGCCACAAAATAGGTGCAATCGCTAATTAAAATTATAATTCCAATCTGAAACAATAAAAAGAAATCCTGTAATAATAATCTCCCGGTAGTGCTTGACAGCTGGCCCGTCTGCTCCTTGTAGTCTGCTTACAAAGTGGAATTAGTAGCACTAAGAAAGCTGCTTAATAGCGCAAGTCCGGATCCAACTACCCTAACACGGCCAGCTGGACTTACAAACATTGCCAATCTCTGCAGCAGCTGTTAACCTACGACTGCTGCTGTCTTTATTTTAAATAAACTCCACTATCATCCATCCATTTGACCTGCTGAAAGAATTTTCTACGTCTTTCAGCAGCTCTCTTCCTCCTTTTTAGAACAGGACTGCTGGGCTCCAGCAATCCGTAATATTTCACCAATCGGCACCTATCATAGTGTTATGCCCGCTGACAGTGCAGGCTGACATACCGAATACTGCTAGAAAAAAGGAATCAGCCCAGCATTTTTACAAGAGAACAGGAGGTACTATTCATGCAACTAAAAGCAGTGCCATGTGAGCTCCACTGGAGGTGCTGCCCCTGGTTTCATGTTGTACATATTTGGTGATCGTGCATGCAGAATCATATTAAAAGAGTGAATTAGTATGTGCTTCAGAATACCATAATTTCTCACAAAATAATTACCGTTTTCACACACAGCTTACCTTGCAGTCACAATCCTGTTTCCTCCGCAGCGTCTGGTCGGATTTCCCACCATCTGCGCCGGAGTTACAGGAAGTGCCGCAGCTTCTGCGTAGTAAACGTAAACTGGGTTTTAGCGGTTTACGTTTGCTATGCAAAAGCCGTGGCACTTCCTGTAACTCCGGCGCAGATGGTGCGAAATCCGACCGGACGCTGCGGAGGGAAAAGGATTGTGACTGCGAGGTTAGCTGTGTGCGAAAACGGTCAATGATTGTGTTTTCTTGCCACTGTTATGTTATATCATTGGGTAAATTTAATTCCTTCCTATTATGGTTGTGAGTGCTGTGCAGGTTGAGGTTATCTGAGTGATATGGACACTGATGGGCTGTTGCCTTTGATGCCATTAGCAAACCATAAGCTTGTTCTCCCACACGACACCACTATCTGTATGTTTCCAAAAGTATAATGTTTGCAAGGGAGGGGGATGTTTGGATGGACAGATAGGTTACCAAGCCTGGTTCCTTGCCCTAAAGCAATGCGTCCACAATTTCATGGATGCTTTACTCCAGGTTCAATCCCTGGCATCTCCAGCTAAAAAGGGTCCAGGCAAATAGGTGTGAAAAACCTCAGCTTGAGACCCTGGAGAGCCGCTGCCAGTCTGAGTAGACAATACTGACTTTGATGGACCAAGGGTCTGATTCAGTATAAGGCAGCTTCATATGTTCATATATGTTCAAAATTTCCTTTCGTAAAAAAGAGAGAAGTTTCTCTAACATGTCCAAGACATTTATTTCAACTTGCCTAGCTCCTAGTGTGAAACACAGAACTTTATCTTCAGAGGATTCATCACAAGGGTGAGTTTGTGGAACAATCTTAAGCAGGTCTACTCAGAAGATCTCCCATGGCATTCAGTGGGACTTATTTCCAGAAAAGTGTCCTTCAGATGGAAGCCATAGAGTGCAATCCCATGAAAGATTTGGCCCAACCTAGCCATGCCTCTCATCTGGATGTAATGTGCTTGATCACATGGGCACATCTGCCTCCTGAGTCCTGCCTGAACAGCTGCCGCTAACTTCCACAAATGTTATGGCAGCTCATGGTGGTTCATGAAGTCTGCCTCCTGAGTCCTGTCTGAGGAGAGGCTGGAACCAGATAAAATAGCTATTGCGAACTTCCCAGTAGCAAACTTCTAAACCATACGTAGAGTGCATTTCCTGGCTTTGCGCGCTCTTACCCGCTCCACCCTGCACTTGTCTGGCATGCACATGAGCAGTCTGAATGCTCCTTTTGCACAAATGCAGCCCCAGCAGCAGGTCAGGGGCTGTGTGAATGCTGGGGCATGGAAAAAAGAGAACTGGCTTTTTCAGAGCCAGGATACTAATGCCCTAAATCTCTAATGTGATTGCACCCTTAGTCTTGGTTGACATAACTCTCTATACTGACTGAAGTACTATTTCACTACCAGAGCAGAAAGGCAGCCGATCCTTAACCATGTTTAATTTAATTTTTTTTTCATGACTGTGAGATGACAGCATAAATATTTAAAATCATTGATAGAGTAGAATGCATTAGAACACAGTGAGGCGGCCGCACAGCTGCTGTTAAATTATACATCTCTTATGCAATGAATACATTTTACCTCTGTCTTTTGAAGCATTAAAAATGATGGCCTTGAGTCTGAAAATCCTCTGTCAACTCCTTGAGGGAGCGCTTTGTAAAAACCCACACTTCCATTTGACTGAAAGAATTAATTTGTAACCATGCCGATTGACAAGCATACTAGCAGTACATAGGGCTGATCCGGTGTAGACATGGAAATATGTGAGAGGTGTGAGTGGATAATTCCCCTCCCACCCAATGTACAAAGACATAATACAAACCTTGTCAGTTTAAATCTACCCTTTCCACGGTCATGAACTCATGCACATTAAATCTCTCTCTCATTGCCAACCTGAAATACTATGTCAGTTAACTAAGATTATTGCATTTGGCTGACATGGAAACTCTCCATTTTCCATTGGGTGTTCATTACCAATGAAGAAGTGGCTCAGATTAATGACATGATATATTTGTATTTACCAGAGATATTCTGTCACAGTCGCTCCCAACTGGCATGTCACAATACAAATGTACATTTTTGGAGAATTGTAGGTGGGTTTTTGGCTACCAGTTCACAATTTTGGGAAACATTCTGTACAATGTATTCAGCGGGAAGGGAAAATCCTCAGGTCATGGCCCAAATCAAACACAAAGGAACAGAAAGGAAGAGCTCACTGGCAGGCACCCTGTCGTGGTGGCAAATCTGACCATCCTGGCTGGTTGGGGCTTGGTGGGGCTGTTGGGTATCAGCCTTTAGCCCATCAAACTATCAATCAAGAGAGCTTGCATGCCATTGGTTGAATCCGCTTCTCTCTCTCCTGCCAGAGAAGATAGCCAGCAAAGCTTATTCGGTCAGTCAAAGGCAACCAACCTTAGTTCTGGTAGTTACTGCAGGAACACACTATTGGCCCATCAGATGTTGGTCACTGTCTCTGGCCTCCCATTGGCTGACTACAGGCCCGGGAATGTTGAACAAACTGCCAAAAGCAGTCTTACCTGAGAGACAGCCACATCTCCAACTCTTCTCTGGGTCCTCTCTGTCTACTGGCCTCAGAAAGGGCTGAAGAGCTACTGCGGCCTCACAAAAGGCCTCCAAGCATACACAGCCGCCGGCTACAGAAATAGCCAGGGACCCAGACGCCACTGGGAATGTTTCCTAAGAGCCCATGGCTACTCCCTGGGAAGTGCCAACCAGAGGCTGTTGCTAGGCAACCTAGCTTTTGTCAGGAAAGGGAGAGGCCTCAAGGGAATATAATGTCATACAGTCCACCCTCCAAATCAGTTATTTTCCCCAGGATGGGGAGAGAGATCTATTGTCTGGTATCCATATGGCAGAGATCAGCTCCCCTTGAGGTGGTGGGGGGGCGGGCAGTGAATGCCTTCATTTAAGTGGATTGTGAGGCCGCAGTAGCTCTGCAGCCCTTTCTGAGGCCAGTTGACAGAGAGGACCTAGAGAAGAGTTGGAGAAGTGGCTATCTCTGAGGTAAGACTGCTTTTGACAGTTTGTTCAACATTCCTGGGCCTGCAGGGGGGGGGCACTCACCCAGAGGTCTTTAGTGATACCTTTCCAGGTTGGTGGGAAATCCCTGTAGATTCTGTGGTGGAGTTTGGGGAGAGCATAGACGTTTGGGCTTCAGAGTGTGGTCTGCCAGACATAGGTTCTTGCTGCGGAAGCTGACTGGGTGATTTTGGACCAGTCAGACTTCCAGCCTAACCTGCTTCACAGGGTTGTTATTCAGGTCAAAGAGGGGAGAGAAGAATGATGTAAACTGCTTTGGTTCCCCTCCCCCCACTGTGAAGAAAGCCTGTCCTTTTCCTATGTAGAGGCTGCAGGGAGGGAGAAGGCAATGGAAAGCTGAAGTCAGGGGGGCAGATAAAGGGAAGGAGATAGGGTTGACAACTCCAGGTTAGGAGATTTCTTGGAGATTGAAGGGGTGGGGCTTGGAGAGGTTGGGGTATGAGGAGGGACAGGACCTCAGACAAATACAATGCCATGTCCTCCTGGGGAGCCACTGTTGCCAATCTCCAGGTGAGGGCTTGAGATCACTCAGAATTACAACTGCTCTCCAGATGGCAGATATCAGGTGGCGGAGAGAGAATGCCTTCACTTGGGTGGGTGGGAAGACAGCAAGGGTGGAGTGGGCACTTAACCAAAGCCTCCTTCTAGAGCCCATTGTTTTTTTCTTCACAATGGGCCTCCCTCCTAGTATTTTATAAAAGAAATGGGACTATATTATAACAAATTGTTCAGGGAAGCACTTTTATAAAAGGAACAGGACTGAGTTCAGTATGTGTTATCTGTTTACGATATGTATTATTCTACTCTTACTGCATTGTTTTCTACTTATACAATACCATTTTATGCGCTCTCAAATGTATCATAGCTAATACTTTATGCTTTGTTCCAGATTTCTGTAATCCTACAATTACTTAGCTTATTAGATGTCTCATCCTATTGATTGCTTTGATTTACCCTTTGCAATCCACCTTGAGTCTCAGTGAGAAAGGCGGACTATAAATTAAATTTATTAATTCAATTGAACATTTGAATGTTCACATGAGCCCTGTAAAGCAGGCCAATATTATCATTATTCCCATGTTTCAGATGAAGAAACTAGGGACAAAGGCCACAAAGTACGTTTGTAGCTAAAGTCTCGAAGTAGGCAGTAGTGAATCCACTACTAAAGAACCCTATCTTGGACCAGGAGATTTGAATAGTTATCAATCAGCCTCAAATGTTTCATTCCTGAGCATGGTAACTGAATGGCTGTTGGCTGAACAAGAAATCCTGGTTGAAGCAAATGTGTTGGATCCTTTCCAGTCCATTTTCAATCCTGGTTATAGGACAGAAATGGCAGTGGACACTCTTATAGATGGTCACTCTAATGGATAGAGGCAATGCTACTCTGCTGATTCTCCTGAACCTCTCAGAGGCTTTTGATACCGTTGATCTCAATATCCTTTTGTGGTTGGGACTGGGAAGTACTGTTCAGTGGTGGTGCCTGCACTAACTGCAATGTGGGTTTCAGAAGGTGGTTCTGGGGGACTACTGCTCAGTCTTTGGCCTTTGGGAACCTCCAAGGCTCCATCTTGTCCCCCATGCTTTTCAGTACCTATATGAAGCCAGTGGGCGAGATCACCTGAAGATTTTGGCTGACATGATGAAAATGCAAGGTACAGCTGAATGTTATCTACATATTGATATGTAGATAACATTCAGCTGTACCTTGCATTTCCATCCTATCTCAGGGGGTCATAGAAACCCTGCATTAATGCCAGGAGTAGGTTTGCCAGACCCCCTGGAGGAGGTGGGGGTCCCCTGCCACCAGACCCCACCACACTGTCACTCATCAGCAGGCCAGCGGGGGGATTTACTTGGAAAAAGAGTAGGCCCAGTCAACATTGCAGTGATAAGGCTACGTCACTTCTGACATGACCTGGAAATGACGTCATTACATCACTGATATGGGGGTGACACTCTGGCATTTGGGCAAAAACTCTATGGTAGAAGACACATTGCTGCAATGTTGACTGGGCCTCCCTCCCATTCCCAGTGAGTCCCTCCATCCCCCACCAGTTCCAGGAGGAACCTGGCAAGCCTAGCCTGGAGGCAGTTTTGGGGTGAATGCAGGCTAATGAACTGAAGCTTAATCCTACCAGGATAGAAGCACTACAGGTGAGTTGAAGGTCTGGCCAGGGGTCAAAGGTGTCACTGTTCTGGATGGGGTAGCCCTTTTCAAGTCAAGTCAAGTCAAGTTAGCCTTTATTGGCATCATATATATATATATATATATCAGAGCAAGTTGGTTTGAAAAATAAATAAATAAAATGGAACGATTGCATACATGTACATCAGGAAAAGCATAAACATAAACTATTTCTATGAGATCCTCTGGCCTGCCTTTAAAACAGAATAAAGAAACTTAGCCACTTTCTCAGTGACACTAGATGAAGTATCGTTCAAAAGATTATAGACCTTAAGTGCATCAGAACAATCTACCATGATAACTAAAAGAGGATGCCAATACTTGTGACGAAGATCTGTATACAAATTACAATAAAGAAGAATATGAGTAACTGACTCCACACATTTTTGCGTACAGAGACAGTATCTGACTGAGTAGGCTGTCTTGTTAAATCAGCCATAAAGAATGGCAGAGGGCATGGCGTTGCATCTGGCAAGGGAAAAAGCTCTACGCTGCTGTGGCACCTGCAAGACGGATAGATATGAGGCCATTTTCCCAGTACTAAGAGAGATCTCAAAACTCAGTGGGGAACAAGCTTTCTTAGCCAAACTGTATAGGTCTTGGCACTCAATATCTAGCAACCTGTTTTTCATTTGTTGGACTGCGGTGGTGAAGGATAGCATGGACAATAGTTCTAGGGGTAAACCCATTGCTTTTATTTTTCTCTCAATTTGTGCTGACCAATTTGACAAATTAAATTCAGAGAGCATTTGAGAGATATAGCTCCCCGGTTCAGAGCTGTAGTGCAAGTGTAGCCAGAATTTGAAGGTCATGAGCCATGCACTAGTAACCATTAAAGACATGCCAGCTTCTAAGCATATGGGACACATTTTGGCATGCCCAGAATTTTACACAAGAATTTGGATTGGACACGTTCGATAGCACCTTCATAAAATTCAATCCAGATTGGGATTCCATACAGAAGTTGTGAAATCACTTTGGCTTTGAATATTTTTATGGCAGCTGGCGCAAATTGGTTACCTCTGCCATAAAAAAAGCGAGCTACGGCAGATGCACTGATGTTAGCTATCTTCACTGCATACTTGCGACGGGGAGACCAAGTCACATTATATTGAAAATAAACACCTACGTATTTCAAATACTTGACTTGCTCTATCTCTTTACCATCAATAACCCATTTGTAAAGTCTCCACTTTTTTGAGACTCCACTTTTTTCCTTGAAAGAACAGCTTCACAGCATGGGGCCTACTTCATAATAAGCTGGTGTCCGCTGTGGCCAGCAGTGCCTTTTAGCAGCCTGCATCATTTCCTGGGCAGAAAAGATCTGGCCACTGTTATGTAGGCCTTGGTAATATCTAGATTATGTTACTTCAATGCAAGTGGGTCATAGGAATCATAACACTCCAATTTGGCCCATCTACACTGGCTGTCAGAAGTGCTGGTGGTAGGCTTCCCAATCCCCAGGTCCCAGCGGGGGATCCCCTGGTTTTACAGGCTTCCCCCCTCCCCCAGCCAGCTGGCCGGCGGGGGAAGCTCCACCCCCACAGCCATTATGCACCTCCAGGAACGATTCCCATACGGAATGATGGGGAATTGATCTGCGGGTGTCAGGGGCTCTGGGGGGGCTGTTTTTTGAGGTAGAGGTGCCAAATTTTCCACATAGCATCTAGTGCCTCTCCCCAAAATACCTCCCAAATTTCAAAAGGATTGGACCAGGGGGTCCAATTTTATGAGCCCCAAAAGAAGGTGCCCCTATTCTTCATTATTTTCTATAGAAGGAAGGCATTCTAAAAGGTGTGCGGTCCCTTTAAATGTGATGGCCAGAACTCCCTTGGAGTTCAATTATGCTTGTCACACCCTTGCTCCTGGCTCCACCCCCAATATCTCCTGGCTTCACCCCCAAAGTCTCCTGGCTCCACCCCCAGATATTTCTTGAATTGGACTTGGCAACCCTAGCTGGTGGTGCTATATGGTTTAGGAACAGCATACATGAAGGGCTGTTTATTCCCACATGAGCTCTGCTTACTACTAAGGTAATCTTATGTGGCGCTCCTTTGGGTGCTCCCACCTTCTGAAATTAGACAGTTGGCAACTTGGTAGAGGGCCTCTGGTTATGGTATCAAAACTGTGGAACTCTGTGGAACTCTGTCTCCTTCTGTTGCTGTCTTCCACCAGCCGGTGGTGTTTTTGTGTTGTCTGTCATATCCTCAAAGATTCCTTCTTCTGCCCTAATTTCTAATAACTGCTTTATGAACTTTCACATATGTATTTTAGTTTTGGTTTAAATAGTTTCTATGATGTGTTTTACAATGCTTTGTTCTAATAACATTTGTTTAAATCATTCTAATCATCATACAGGGATTTCCAAGGTCATACTCTTGGCTAGCATGCTGTATCCAATTGCTGGATTCAAGGGGACTTGAGATTCCCATGGCATGGAGAGATTCTGTCCCTGAGCCCAAGGCAATGCTTGAAGGGCTTTTCTCATTTACAGTTAAAGCAAGAGACCTGCACCATATCTGTGACTCTGTATGCTCTAGGATGACTTTTTAAATAAAGTGCCATGAATGTTTTTGTCTGAGACTCAATATAGTATTTCAGCATGAAATCATAATTACAATTGTAATCATGGTCACCCTTAACCATCATATTTGAAAGCAAGTAGATAAAACTGTGTCACAAATATTCAGTAGGCTGAATTAGTAACCGTTTTGTAACTAAACCCATCCAGCTGGTCCATCAGGCAAATGGAGTTGGCTTCTACCCTACTCCTTCCAACATGGGATGGTATAATTGTGACTCATTGTGCAGTGTTGTGTACCGAAAGAGAAGTAGCTTATCCCTTATTAAATAGGTGCAAGTCTCAGAAACTAGATCATGCTCATATTATGCCCATTTAAAATTCTAAATGAGGACAATTCACATCTCCCCAATCTCCTCTGTGTTTGCTTGCTTTGAGTGGGCAGTTTCGGAAGCAAGCTGCCTCACAAAACAGTATTCTCTTTTTCCTTTGCCATCTGCCTATTGGGTTGCTTCTGTATGTATTTAAAATTCCAATCTGAATAGCTCAAACAAAAGAAATTAAATCCAGTGGAAAAAACTGGCAAAGAGCTGTTTTGTAGGATGGCAAAAGGAAGGGGGGGAAAAAAACCTGGTGTAAGGGGCAGCTGGAGGGTATCAAATCTAATGTGGCAGCTCTTTATTTTGCTGCTGTTGGAACTTCACTCTGAGGGATCAGCAAAAGGAAACTTTTGGTACCTAAACTAATACAAAGCCATGTAAATTTAAACTCTGATCTTATGGAGCAGTCATTTCAGCAGAGACTCAGAAAAGTAGGTTTGCTTCATCTGCTTTTGATGTCCATGTGAAACTGTTCTAAAAACTAGTTGTTAAGGGCTAGGTACGTGATATAAGGGGTTTATGTGTGCCTATTTGTTTCTCCCACAGATTCAGTAAATGCCAGTGTGATAAAGGGGCAAACATGTAGCTCTTAGCTGTGGGAAACCCAGCTTCACATCCCTGCTCAACAGGGAAGCCCTGTGATTGGACTCTGGTATGTCATGCTCCCTGGTAAGATATGTTTCACAGGGGTAATGTGAGGCTAAGCTATCACTCTGAATGCATTAAAAAGACTACGGGGGTGGGGGTGGGGTTACAAATACAATAATCTTTTTTTTTCCAGTTACAGAAGCTGAAGAAAACAGAATATTGTTAATAAAAGTATTTGAAGAAGAAGAAGAAGATATTGGATTTATATCCCGCCCTCCACTCCGAAGAGTCTCAGAGCGGCTCACAATCTCCTTTCCTTTCCTCCCCCACAACACACACTCTGTGAGGTAAATGAAGATATTGGATTTATATCCCGCCCTCCACTCCGAAGAGTCTCAGAGCGGCTCACAATCTCCTTTCCCTTCCTCCCCCAAAACAGACACTCTGTGAGGTAAATGAAGATATTGGATTTATATCCCGCCCTCCACTCCGAAGAGTCTCAGAGCGGCTCACAATCTCCTTTCCCTTCCTCCCCCACAACAGACACCCTGTGAGGTGGGTGGGGCTGGAGAGGGCTCTCACAACAGCTGCCCTTTCAAGGACAACCTCTGCCAGAGCTATGGCTGACCCAAGGCCATTCCAGCAGCTGCAAGTGGAGGAGTGGGGAATCAAACCCGGTTCTCCCAGATAAGAGTCCACGCACTTAACCACTACACCAAACTGGCTCTCCAGTTTGCCTCTCCAGTTTGCAGAAGTTGACATTCTGAAGACTACACAGGTCTCATCAGCAGTTTCTGTGTCCAGTGCAGTGTGTCAGAGTGTGCACCAACTTCTACCTCATTTCATATTTCTGGAGAGCCAGTTTGGTGTAGTGGTGAAGTGTGTGGACTCTTATCTGGGAGAACCGGGTTTGATTCCCCACTCCTCCACTTGCACCTGCTGGCATGGCCTTGGGTCAGCCATAGCTCTGGCAGAGGTTGTCCTTGAAAGGGCAGCTGCTGTGAGAGCTCTCTCCAGCCCCACCCACTTCATAGGGTGTCTGTTGTGGGGGAGGAAGGTAAAGGAGATTGTGAGCCGCTCTGAGACTCTTCGGAGTGGAGGGCGGGATATAAATCCAATATCTTCTTCTTCTTTATGCATGTCCCTACCTGTTTGTCCTATAAAGGTCTCTGATCACAGAGACTTGCCATGACCAACATTGCAAGCTTTACTAATTGTGCTTGTGAACCCACTGTATATGCATGGGCAAAGCAGTATAACTAAATATTGAAACGCTGTTTTAATGTTTGAAATGTTTTAATGTTCATCATCTTGAAAACTCCGCGTTGAATGGAAATGATGCATAGAAATGTTCTAAATCAGCAAGTTTATTTACCACAAAAAAAGGTGTATAAACGATATCTGATTAGGGATGGATACGAAACACATTTTTGTAGTTCGGTTCGTGGCTTGTGACTGAAACTCAACCTGAACCATGAACCCATGTGAACTCGAAAGTTGGTTTGTGAGCTGATCCAATTTGTACTGGTTCATGAGCCCTTCCGAGTTTAAACGCCTGCTTTCTGATCCCCCATGACTTTTTGCAAACAGGTGAGTGTCAGAGACCACCGCTCAGCTGTTTGGAAACCCCTGCTTTCTGCTCCGTGCAAAAAGCTGCGGGATCAGAAATCAGAGTTTAAATTACTCTGAGCCATTTAAACGAAATAGCTGAGCAGCAGGGAGCTCCCCACCAGTCGGGGTTGGGTTTTTTTAAGAAGGAAGGAAGGAAGGAAGGAAGGAAGGAAGGAAGGAAGGAAGGAAGGAAGGAAGGAAGGAAGGAAGGAAGGAAGGAAGGAAGGAAGGAAGGAAGGAAGGAAAGAAGAAGAGCAGCAGAATGCATGGTCTGCTCTTTATGAACAGCCACAAACCACCAAAATTCATAGATGTTTGTGGCAATGTTTCAGTTTGCAAATATCCCTTTGCAAATCGCAAACCAATCAAAATCCATTGTGAACTTTAGTTCCTCAGCTGGTTTGTAGCAATCTCTAGATCTGATATGAGAAACAAATGGTGGGATAATGACTTTAAAAAGCCAGGATGTGAGATTATGTTTGCAATAGTCATGGCAATTTTTTGTTCTTGTTCTTGTTTAAAGAGGAAAAAAGAAGTAAATGGCACATAGCTTACAGGGTGTTGGGTGAACATGGCAGCTTACTTGCACAGCACACCAGACTAGGTAAAAAGAATGTGAGTATGCAGATAACTGTTTGCTATTTATCACCTTTTTGCGACTGTAAAATCAGGTGCATCCTTCACGGACTAGGAATGGATAAATGGCATCTACTCAACAAGAGTGGAAGTGACTGCATGATTTGCTGGCTATATGGGTGACAATGAAGGCAAACAGAAACACTAAGCAGTAAGCCACAACTCAAAAATCTCTAACTCGTTTTCTCTTTTTATTATGTGATTTTATAAAATTGAAGATGGCAACAGCAGACAAGTAGCAGCAGGATGGCAGCCATTAGAAGTTGTCTAGTTGTGTGAGAAGACAGTGTAATCACACCTACGGACATATTTAAATTTATTTGGACACAGCTGAACAACTTGCCAAACTATCAGCTCCCTGCTAGAAACTGACAAGGAGGATATGACCAAACCAGTGGGTGTTTGGGTATAATTATCCAGAACATTCTGCATGCAAAGCATATACTTTTACCACCAAGCCATATCTCCTTGACAAAGAGGGGAGAGAAGAATGATGTAAAATGATGTAAACTTCACACCCCCACTGTGAAGAAAGCCTGTCCTTTTCCTATGTAGAGGCTGCAGGGAGGGAGAAGGCAATGGAAAGCTGAAGTCAGGGCCCCACACCCCTGATGTAGCCAATCCTCCTGGAGCTTACAGTAGGCCTTTTGCTAAGAGCCCTGTAAGCTCTTGGAGGATTGGCTACATCAGGGGCATGTGGCCTAATATGCAAAGGAGTTCCTGCTACAAAAAAAAGGCCTGGCTAAGAGGGAGCATAATGGGCTACTTTTGCCCTGAGTTCAACCCTCCCTTGCCATTCATATAGTTCTATTTGGGGTCAAGGCAATTTGCTCTTCTCCACAAAGTACTGAATACCTTAAAATTGCATCCTCTCTGTATATGCATATCGATCAGTTCCTGAATGAGAATCACCTGCACTTAGTAGAGGAGAATAAGTCACTGGGTGCCAGTGAGAGGATCAGGGGGCTTTGAGTTGTTATGCCATAGTCTGGAGAGTTCTATCGCACCATTATTACATAGCATGCTTGAAATCTGTTACAGCACCCTTGAGTAGAGATATGGATGGGTATTATACAAGATCTCCTTTCATGGCAAATAATACAGTTAACTCTTTCCCGAGGTTCCTATTCAACATTATTATGAGAAGTATGAAGCAGTTCCCTCTGGCATCAGCCGTTCATAAAACCCTTTATTTCCATCTTTGTTCAAATGGGAACAAACACACCCGTGCACCATGAAACGGACAATCCCACAAGAGGTAACCTTCTGTATTTGGGACAATGGTTGACATTGTAATAGAAACGTGAGCTGATTCCCTCCCTCTTTTGGGAAAAGAGAATGGTTACACATCCAACCATGCTGCTGCGAGAGAAATGACCATTAACTGTCTTGTAAAATAAACAGCAATAACTGAAGCTTTTGTTGGGCTGAGGCAAACAAAAGAGTTCAGGCTACCTAAGCTTTGTGTTTGTTACAGTGGCTATAAAAACAATTAGCCTTAGATCACTTGTGCTGCAAAGTTTGACTTCAACATACCTTTATAATGCTTCTTTGAATTATCATTCCCATAAATCAGGGCAAGCATTCAACCAGAGCGCAGCCCATTATTGGTGAAGAGGCCTCTTCTATAGTTAACAATGTAGAGCCTAAAGGTTAGTACGGCACTAAAATACAACCGTGCAAGAGAACAGAGACAAAGAGCAACATGCATCGAAGAGTTCATTCAAGGATCCAAGCCACTACCTCTACTCAAGACTGTGCTGAAACCTGAAGTACAGAATAGTTTCATGATTAAATTACTCACAATTTTAATCTTTTATAGCGATTTCCAGTTCACTTCCATTCTATCCAGAACAACAAAATGTAATCCAGTGAACGTTTAACACTTTTCAGATGCTTAAGTATGTATAAGCATGACATCCAGTATGGTGTGGTTTGAGGAGGAGGAGAAGTTGAAGCTTTTATTCCTGGTTCTTCTCTACCTTAAGGAGTCTCAAAGCAGCTTACAATCGCCTTCCCTTCCTCACAACAGGCGTCTTGTGGGGTAGGTGGGGCTGAGAGAGCTCTGAGAGAGCTGTGACTGACTTAAGGTTACCCAGCAAACTTCACGTGGATGAACTGGGAATCGAATCTAATTATCTTAACCACTTATTACACCGACTCTCACGAGGATGTTGAGCTAGGGTTGGGGAGGCTCAGGTTCAAATCCCCACTTAGCCATAATGCTTGCTGGGTAACCTGAGGTCAGTCACTCTTTCTCAGCCTAAGCTACTGCAATAGGTTGTTGTGAGGTAAGATGTTAGAAGGGGTAATGATATGCAACATCCTGAGCTCTCTGGAGAAAGGACAGGATAAAAATGTACTAAATGGTAATTCTTACTGACAACAATGAGACATCAGTAAATGCAATTGTGGTTAAATCATCCTACAGTTTACAACTAACTCAGTTATCTCCAACTTGAATCAATATAGACCAGTGAGAGCTATTGTCTAAATAAGAAGAAGAAGATGAAGATATTGGATTTATATCCCGCCCTCCACTCCGAAGAGTCTCAGAGCGGCTCACTATCTCCTTTACCTTCCTCCCCCACAGCAGACACCCTGTGAGGTGGGTGGGGCTAAGAGAGCTCTTACAGCAGCTGCCCTTTCAAGGACAACCTCTGCCAGAGCTATGGCTGACCCAAGGCCATTCCAGCAGGTGCAAGTGGAGGAGTGGGGAATCAAACCCGGTTCTCCCAGATAAGAGTCCACACACTTAACCACTGCACCAAACAAAAGTAGACAAACTCAGTTCAAATCTTCATTCACCCATGAAGTTCACTGACTGGCCTTGGGCTGGTCACTCTTACCTAAACTATCTCACAGGCTGTTGTGAATTCCACCGTCTCCCCTTCCTCTTGGAGCTTTGAACAATGGAAAGTCCTGTGATACTGTGGACTTGTGTTAACATGGCACTATCAAAAATCATGCGATGCATCAAAACACATAAGTCTGTAGCTGGAGTGGAGTAACAGGTGCAGCTGACCAGAGAGGTGCTCATATTGATGCAGGGTTTTTTGTGCCTAAGATTGTGAGGCCAGACGGTTCATTGCATAGCTGGAGCATGGAACTGCTTTTGTTCTGTGTGAAAGTTCAAATGTGCAACTGAAGCAAAATGTAGTATTTTAATTATGATTGACATTTTTTCCTTAAATCTTGACGACGGGTAGCATAGACTTTAAACTCTTGCCCTTGTTGGATTTCTCACAGCTACCCAATTGCTGAAGGACACATTTGCCCTCTGTGAGGTAGCATATAGGTCACAAACTGAAGGAAGGTGGCTTACCAATGGATAGGCAAATCAATATTGGATTCCTGCCATAGCAACCAATCGTTATTTCTTAATGCTTTAGTCATAGCTGAAACAAGAAGAGATCTTTCTGAAAGAAGAAGAGATCTTTGCCTTATTCAGTTTAAAGAGAGAAGTGCCGTCTACTGTGTTTGAAATGTCATCCGTAGTGTTTGAAATGTTATCTGCAGTAGAGACGTGTGGAGCCCAATCACAGACTACATGTGAGAGACATGAGTGATTAGCTGGGACTATTATAAACCCCCCCGAGGATGGAAGGCGTACATTTAGTTTTGCAAGCAGAAAAAAATAATCTCAGGCAGGACATAATAATGATGACCCTGAGGCAACTTCATGTTGCTGTTTGTAAGAACGTCCTTATCTCCGACGAAATTAGTCCATATTGATCCCATTCCAGTCACAACAGCAGATTTGTTTTGGTCTTAGACTCTTGCTTCAAGATTAAGCGGGGATGTTTTCAGTGCCACAAGGAGTAAGAATCGGTTTAGGGAGAGGGGACTAGCTGTACAAACAAATCCCAAGGGCAAAAAGCCCCACAGGATGTTTCTGTTTCTAGGGCCATAAAGTCCTTCATATTCTCCCCCCCCCCAACTAACAACCGCGCTATGCTAGAATATTCTCCCCCCCCCAACTAACAACCGCGCTATGCTAGAATGCCTCTTCCGTGCATGCCCCAGATGAAGGCTGTCTATGTTTGTTTGTCTGGTTTTTTTTCATTTGGATTGAGAGATCTGTGAGAAGAGAAGTGCTGGGGAAAATCTCCCTTCCCGTAGTTGAAGTGATTTAGTGGGCAAAGAGTGGTTTGTAATAAGCAGGGAAAGTTCCAACCGAGAGTTCATCAGATGGAGTTCCTGCAAATATCGGGTGTGAGCACGCAACTCTTGGCTGTGGACCTCTTTATACCTCCGTAGCAGACCTGCAGTGCATGTGTGGGGAAGATAAACTTGAGACAGTGGAGCTGGAATATGGGCAAATGCCTTGGGCACAACGTTTTCCTTCTCTTGATTTCAAAGATGCAGGGACACAAGGCAAAATGTAGGGAAGGTCAGCACTACAGAAGTGCCATGTTCCCACGTCGACCACCTTTCCATCTATTTGCAGATTTCTGAGGGAACTCAGGGCCAGCTCAGGGCATTTGCCTGGGGCGCTGGGAGGGGGCACCGAATTGGGCTCACCCCCCCTCCTCGTACTCAAGGCAAATGCCTAGTTTGCCTCCCCCCTGCCATCTAGGGTTGCCAATCCCCAGGTGAGGGCAGGGGATCCCCCGGTTTGAAGGCCCTCCCTCTGCTTCAGGGTCATCAGAAAGTGGGGGGAGCAGAGGGAAATGTCTGCTGGGAACTCTGTTATTCCCTATGGCGATTTATTCCCATAGAAAATCATGGAGAATTGATCTGCAGGTACCTGGGGCTCTGGGGGACTGTTTTTTTTTTGGGATAGATGCACCAAATTTTCAGTATAGCATCTAGTGCCTCTCCCCAAAATACCCCCCAAGTTTCAAAAAGATTGGACCAGGGGGTCCAATTCTATGAGCTCCCAAAGAAGGTGCCCCTATCCTTCATTATTTCCTATGGAAGGAAGGAATTGAAAAGGTGTGCCGCCCCTTTAAATGTGATGGCCAGAACTCCCTTTGGAGTTCAATGATGCTTGTCACAGTCTTGATCCAGCATGCCAGAATCATTGACGAAGGGAACTCCCTCATATTTTCCATACCTATGTCTTCCTCTGTGCTCCACTGTGTTCCTTCACCCTTCAGACAAAATACAGATTGTGCTCCCCCAAGCTGGTCCACATGTCAGACCTGTAATGTGCAAAGCATTCTCTACACATGCAGCGTTAGACCATGTCATTGTGGTAATTACTTGGGACTGATCAGATTAGTGTAGGGGTATCAAACATGCAGTTTGGGGGCCGAATCAGGCCCTCGGAGGGCTCCTATCAGGCCCCCGAGCAACTGGCTGTCATCTGCTTCCTTCTTCCTATATCTTGCTTCCTTCTGCATCACAGCTTGCTTTGCAAGGCTTGCTCAATTGCACGGGAGCTGCAGAGAAAAACCTCTATTTTCCCCATTGGCTGGGGCTCCTCCTTGGGGAGGAAGGGGGGGAGGAATAGCTTGGTTTGCCAGGCTCTTTCAATTGCACAAACAGAGCTACTGAGGCAAGCCTCTCTTCCTTCTATTGGCTGAGGCTCCCCCCCCCCAGTACCCTGGGGAAGGAAGGAAAGTGTCAGAGCTTCCTTTGCCCAGTTCCCTGGATCCCGTGAGAGAAATACAAATAAAGCATCTTTAAGACCAATGAGTGCTAACATTTAAAGCATGTTTTAAGGTTTTTAATATATATATATATATATTTGTGTTTGTCTGTGTTCTTTATAAAATTTATATCTCTGCTACCTAATCTTAAATAGGTACACACACACAAACACCCAACATGGCCCAGACCAGCAAGGTCTCATTTATATAAGATTTGGCCCTCATAACAGATGAGTTCAACCCCCCTGGTTTAGTGTATACCTGAGTCACAATCTGATCTAGAATTCCAGTTAAGAAAGAAAAATGAGACGCATCGAAAGCATCTCAAACAATCTGTATTTCCCTAACAAGGTACAAAGCTTAGAAACGTGAAATGCAAGGGAGATGCAAAATATGCATTGCCTTTTTTCTGAAGAGAAGAATCTGTTGCGCTGAGGTTTGGGGCAAGAAGAGGAAAGGTTAGCCCAGGCTGAGGATTCATAGGCCCTGTTCACACAGCGTGTTGAGTCCGTGTTAAACTGATCTGGTTCTGTTCCGAATATCTTTGTTCTGGATATTATCGATCAGACTGCCATGCTGCAATACAAATCACTCCGTGGTGAAACCATCTTCTGCCGTCCACATGATGGCACCATGCAGTTCTTCTATTGGCTGAGGCTCCCCCCCCCAGTACCCTGGGGAAGAAAGGAAAGTGTCAGAGCTTCCTTTGCCCAGTTCCTTTGCCCAGTTCCTTCCTTTGCCCAGAGCTTCCACATGATGGCAACATGCAGTTCTTTTTCCCCCCTCCACTATTATGCGTATGCGTGCATTATGCGCATACGTACATATGCATAGGTTAAAACATGATGTGGTTCTGCAGTTATGCGCACATCGCTAAGTAGTAAAAAAAAAAATGGAGACCATAAACCAGATGTCTGGGGCTCCTTTTGCTCTGGGACAGCCTTCAGACATCCGGAAGTTGGTTAATATCGCAGCAGAACTATCCAGACAGAGAAAACCATGAGGTGAAACTGGAGAACTCAAAAAACACCGCAAGGGAGCAGGTAACAAAATAATCCGGTTCTGAGAAGGATTTGGGAGGGGGCTACCATGAGTTAATACCGGGAGGCAGATGTTGCTGTCTGATCAACCACTTTGAAGGAAACAGCAGCGACATCTGATTATACTGTGCGTCTGAACAGGGCCATGGGGTGAAAGAAGAAATCCAGATCTGACCCAGCTATGAAGCCAAGCAAGGCGCAAAGGTCTAGGAACCAAAGGAAGGGGTTTAGTGTTTCAGTAAAGAGGGGGAAGGTAAACCAACCACAACACTGGGGCATGAGTTGCAGAAAAATGCACTTATTGAGGGTCATGGAAGTCCTGATATTGGCATGCTAGGTCAGAGAACAAGGCATGGTAGAACAAATCTGGCAGGGTGATGAGTGACTGGAGTGGTGGACCAGGTCAGGCTGGTCTAACAAAGATTGAGCAACAGCTTGCTATCATTAGTTGGGTTTGGGATTGAATTACTGGGATAGGCTATATTGTATGGAGGGATCTATGATCTCAGGTTATTACCCTGCAAACTTGAGTCAATCACTCCAGTCCATGGGTGTGAAGGAACTTTTGGAGGCTGAAAACAAAAGGCCTTCGATCAGTTTGTCTTTGGAGCATCCCTGCAGATGGGCTACTCCCATGTAAGAGCATCCAAGGAAATCCTCACAAGTTCATGGCTCCCTGTTTTGATTTCAGACTTGATATTTTATTCATTCCTCTGGCCGTTAAGTCAGAGGATCTTTTTGAAATGAGCAAATATAGTTGTCTTCTGAGGGCATCAGTGCTTTGTTCACCTCCATCCTTGTTTCAATACCAGGAAACAAGCCTCAGTAGATCTCCCCATTTTTGCGAGAGGTCTAGGGTGGCCATAATGTCTGAAGGCCAGCCAGGGACACCTTGGGGGGGGGAAGGCAGGAGTGCGCGCGCGCCGCCGGAAACAGGAAGTGACGTCACTTCCGGCGACGTCACTTCCGGCGACGTCATACCACCGCCGGAAACAGGAAGTGACATCACTTCCTGTGACATCATTTCCTTCCCCCGCGCCACCTGCCGGAAACGGGAAGTGACATCACTTCCTGTGACATCATTTCCCCCGCGCCACCTGCCGGAAGCAGGAAGTGACATCACTTCCTGTGACATCATTTCCCCCAAATGGCATCATTTCCCCCAAATGCCACTGCCGGAAACAGGAAGTGACTTCACAGCACTTCCTGTGACGTCCCCAAAAATCCCCCAAATATCACCGCCGGAAACAATTTTGTTCTCAAATCCTGTATATACTTCATCAGTATATGGGATAAGGCACTTTCTCAACTGTGCTGCATAATGCAGCCTATTTATTTTGTCCTGTTGGCTCTGTTGGCTCTATCTGCGCCACCTTCATCACTTTCGGGGTGTGGATCCCCCAGTGGGGTGGGCTCCCGACTCCCTCCGCCGGCTGTTTCTGATAGCCCTGCGCCCCCTCTTTCATTTGATATGTGTCCCGTGCGGGTGCCACCCTCCTGCCGGGAGATGCCGCAAAATGAGCCCCCTTGAGGCTTATGGCGGCAGGGCTCGGGGGAAGCAAGCTAGACTGCTGTTCTTTTGAGGGGTTATAGAGTGTTTCGAGCCCCTCCCTGTGGCATTGGTCCCATCGTCGTGGGACCCAGGGGGCCGGCGCAGCAGCCTGCCGAAGCAGCCTGTCACTAATAACACAGGTCGAGATGCGGAAGTGACTGACAGGCTGCTTCAGCGGGCCGCTGCGCCGGCCCCCTGGGTCCCACAACGATGGGACCGATGCCACAGGGAGGGGCTCGAAACACTCTATAACCCCTCAAAAGAACAGCAGTCTAGCTTGCTTCCCCCGAGCCCTGCCGCCATAAGCCTCAAGGGGGCTCATTTTGCGGCATCTCCCGGCAGGAGGGTGGCACCCGCACGGGACAAAATAAATAGGCTGCATTATGCAGCACAGTTGAGAAAGTGCCTTATCCCATATACTGATGAAGTAAATACAGGATCTGAGAACAAAATTGCACCAGAAGACACAAACACAAAGCTCCCTTACACTGAATCAGTGCTTGGGTCCACCAAAGTCAGTATTGTCCACTCCAGTCACAAACACAAAGCTCCCTTACACTGAATCAGTGCTTGGGTCCACCAAAGTCAGTATTGTCACATAAGAACATAACAGAAGCCCTGTTGGATCAGGCCAGTGGCCCATCCAGTCCAACACTCTGCGTCACATAAGAACATAAGAGAAGCCCTGTTGGATCAGGCCAGTGGCCCATCCAGTCCAACACTCTGCGTCACATAAGAACATAAGAGAAGCCCTGTTGGATCAGGCCAGTGGCCCATCCAGTCCAACACTCTGCGTCACATAAGAACATAACAGAAGCCCTGTTGGATCAGGCCAGTGGCCCATCCAGTCCAACACTCTGCGTCACATAAGAACATAACAGAAGCCCTGTTGGATCAGGCCAGTGGCCCATCCAGTCCAACACTCTGTGTCACATAAGAGAAGCCCTGTTGCATCAGGCCAGTGGCCCCTCCAGTCCAACACTCTGCGCCACATAAGAACATAAGGAGGGAAGGAAGGGAGGAGGGAAGGGAGGAGGGAAGGGAAGGGAAGGGAAGGGAAGGGAAGGGAGGAAGGAAGGAAGGAAGGAAGGAAGGAAGGAAGGAAGGAAGGAAGGAAGGAAGGAAGGAAGGAAGGAAGGAAGGAAGGAAGGAAGGAAGGAAGGAAGGGAAGGAAGGAAGAAAGAAAGAAAGAAAGGAAGGGAGGGAGGGAGGAGGGAGGGGAGGAGGGAGGGAAGGAAGGGAGGAGGGAAGGGAGGAGGGAAGGGAAGGGAAGGGAGGAGGGAAGGGAGGAGGGAAGGGAAGGGAAGGGAGGAAGGAAGGAAGGAAGGAAGGAAGGAAGGAAGGAAGGAAGGAAGGAAGGAAGGAAGGAAGGGAGGGAGGGAGGGAAGGAAGAAAGAAAGGAAGGAAGGGGGGAGGGAGGGAGGGAAGGAAGGAAGGGAAGGGAGGGAGGGAGGGAAGGAAGGGAGGGAAGGAAGGGAGGAAGAAAGGAAAGAAGGGAAGAGGGAGGGAAGAAAGGAAGGCCGCCCCCCCCGCTTTCGGCCCCCTTACCTGCGGTGGCGGTCGGCGGCGAGTCGGGCGGCGGCGGCGGGTCGGGCGGCGGCGGCGGGTCGGGCGGCGGCGGCGAGTCCAGCGGCGGGGGCGGCGGCGAGGCCAGGGAGGCGTCGGAGAGGCCTTCCTTGGCCGGCGCTGGCCCGGGAAGGCCTTCCAGAGGCTCTGGAAGGCCTTCCCGGACCAGCGCCGGGTGCTCCGCGGCCTCCCCGCGGCCTCCGCTGGTCGCTGGGGGCCTTCCAGACACTCTGGAAGGCCCCCAGCGACCAGCGGAGGCCGCGGGGAGGCCTTCGCTGGCCGGCGCTGGCCCGGGAAGGCCTTCCAGAGGCTCTGGAAGGCCTTCCCGGACCAGCGCCGGGTGCTCCGCGGCCTCCCCGCGGCCTCCGCTGGTCGCTGGGGGCCTTCCAGACACTCTGGAAGGCCCCCAGCGACCAGCGGAGGCCGCGGGGGAGGCCTTCGCTGGCCGGCGCTGGCCCGGGAAGGCCTTCCAGAGGCTCTGGAAGGCCTTCCCGGACCAGCGCCGGGTGCTCCGCGGCCTCCCCGCGGCCTCCGCTGGTCGCTGGGGGCCTTCCAGACACTCTGGAAGGCCCCCAGCGACCAGCGGAGGCCGCGGGGAGGCCTTCGCTGGCCGGCGCTGGTCCGGGAAGGCCTTCCAGAGGCTCTGGAAGGCCTTCCCGGACCAGCGCCGGGTGCTCCGCGGCCTCCCCGCGGCCTCCGCTGGTCGCTGGGGGCCTTCCAGACACTCTGGAAGGCCCCCAGCGACCAGCGGAGGCCGCGGGGAGGCCTTCGCTGGCCGGCGCTGGCCCGGGAAGGCCTTCCAGAGGCTCTGGAAGGCCTTCCCGGACCAGCGCCGGGTGCTCCGCGGCCTCCCCGCGGCCTCCGCTGGTCGCTGGGGGCCTTCCAGACACTCTGGAAGGCCCCCAGCGACCAGCGGAGGCCGCGGGGAGGCCTTCGCTGGCCGGCGCTGGCCCGGGAAGGCCTTCCAGAGGCTCTGGAAGGCCTTCCCGGACCAGCGCCGGGTGCTCCGCGGCCTCCCCGCGGCCTCCGCTGGTCGCTGGGGGGCCTTCCAGACACTCTGGAAGGCCCCCAGCGACCAGCGGAGGCCGCGGGGAGGCCTTCGCTGGCCGGCGCTGGCCCGGGAAGGCCTTCCAGAGGCTCTGGAAGGCCTTCCCGGACCAGCGCCGGGTGCTCCGCGGCCTCCCCGCGGCCTCCGCTGGTCGCTGGGGGCCTTCCAGACACTCTGGAAGGCCCCCAGCGACCAGCGGAGGCCGCGGGGAGGCCTTCGCTGGCCGGCGCTGGCCCGGGAAGGCCTTCCAGAGGCTCTGGAAGGCCTTCCCGGACCAGCGCCGGGTGCTCCGCGGCCTCCCCGCGGCCTCCGCTGGTCGCTGGGGGCCTTCCAGACACTCTGGAAGGCCCCCAGCGACCAGCGGAGGCCGTGGAGAGGCCTCCCCCACCGCTGCCGGCCCCGCGCGCGGGCGGGGAAGGCGGGGAGTGAGGGAGGGAGCGTCCCTGCGCGTGCGCAGGGGCCCTGCGCAGGCGCAGGGACGCTCCCTCCCTCACTCCCCGCCTTCCCCGCCCGCGCCCGCGGCCCACCGGCTCCTGGGCTGCCTAAACCGGGACCTTTAATGGTCCCGGTATAGGCAGCCCGGGATCCGGGATTGGGTGGCCAGATCCGGGAATGTCCCGGGAGACCGGGACGGTCTGGCCACCCTAGAGAGGTCACAAGAGTTCAAGGGACAGTGTGATCAACTGAATGCGATGCGTTTGTCTCGTTTTCTGCCTTTGTGGAAGGTATGTTCCACTATTGTCCAAAAGCGGAGGGACTTTTAAAATGTTATTTAATTCATTTGTACCCACCTTTCTCCCCAATGGGAGCCCAAAACAGCTTACGTTGTTCCCTCCCCTCCATTTTATCCTCACAAGAACCCTGTGAGGTAGATTAGACTGAGACAGTATGACTGCCTCAAGGTCACCGCGTGAGCTTCCATGGCATGCGGGGAGTTGAACCTGAGTGTCCCAGATATTAGTACATGTCTCCGAGTCAGCTTTTTGTTACATTTCGTTATCATTTGATACTTTTCCCCCCACTGTAAATCCTGTGGTTTCAGCCGCCCCCCATCATGCTCATAGTATCCTGCAAATTTTGTGACAGATCCAATGCAATGGTTTATTGTATGAAAGGCAAAAGATCTTAAGTGAGAATTACCTCTTACTGATCGGGGGGGGGGCGGGGAGCACCAAGCCTGCGAGAATTAATACTAAGAGATAAGGATGTAATTGCCTAATGTGGCTAATAATCTGATAAGAGCTGGTTTTATCTGATTTAACTTGCGGCGCTGCTGTTAATATATAGAGTTTACAATAATCCCTGTGGAATTCCTCTTATCAGAAATGGGCTGCAGAACAATGGCAAAAACTATTCACAATCATCATCACATTTGCTTAGGGCAGTTATGGTCATAAGAAAATATATGGTTCAATTAGTTTTGCTGAGTGATAGAATAACATGCACAGACTAGAGACAAGCGTCCCTTCCCTCCTTTTCCCCATCATGCCCAGCAGCGGCATATTAGTGTGAAGAGCATGAGGAGTAATGCCAGTGTGCCAAATGCAGCAAAAATGTGGAACTTAACCTGGAATAAGCATAAACAAGGGAAATGGTTAAATGGGGAAACAGGGTTGCCAAGTCCAATTCAAGAAATATCTGGGGACTTGGGGGGTGGAGCCAGGAGACATTGCGGGTGGAGCCAGGAACAAGGGTATGGCAAGCATAATTGAACTCCAAGGGAGTTCTGGCCATCACATTTAAAGGGACATCACACCTTTATAAATGCCTTTTTCCATAGGAAATCATGAAGGATAGGGGCACCTTCTTTTGGGGCTCATAGAATTGGACCCCCTGGTCCAATCTTTTTGAAACTTGGGGGGTATTTTGGGGAGAGGCACTAGATGTTGTACTGAAAATTTGGTGCCTCTACCTCAAAACACAGCCCCCCCCCCCCGCAGAGCCCCAGATACCCGCGGGTCAATTCTCCATTATTTTCTATGGGAATAAATCTCTATAGGGAATAAGAGAGTTTTGTGGGGGGGGGGGGTTAGTTTTTATTTATACCCCGCCCTCCCCGCCAAGGCAGGCTCAGGGTGGCTTACAGAACATGATACGATATCATGATATCACAATAACAGATAAAATCAATCAACAATATAAATACAAATATAAATTAATTTTAAAAAGTTAAAACAATACAGTGGTGCTACAGTCTCTATTTATCCGGCAGCGTAATATTCATTCTGGTTACGTCTTAAAGGCTTCTTGGAAGAGGGCAGTTTTGCAGGCCCTGTGGAACTGGTTGAGGTCCCACAGGGCCCGCACCTCCTCCGGCAGCTGATTCCACCATTGGGGGGCTTTTATAGAGAAGGCCAGCTCCCTAGTTGTTTTAAGTTTGGCCTCCTTAGGCCCAGGGATTTCCAAGAGATTTTGTGAACTGGATCGCAGTGCTCTCTGGGGAACATATGGAGAGAGGCGGTCCCGGAGGTAGGCAGGTCCTCGGCCATATAGGGCTTTATAGGTGATAACCAGCACCTTGTAACGAACCCGGTATACAATTGGCAGCCAGTGCACTTCCCGCAGCCTAGGCCGCACGTGTTCCCACCGAGGTAGTCCCACTAGTAGCCTGGCTGCTGCGTTCTGCACTAGCTGCAGTTTCCGCGTTCGGTACAGGGGCAGCCCCATGTAGAGGGCATTACAGTAGTCCAATCTCGAGGTGACCGTCCTCTCCCCCCGTTTTCTGATGACCCTGAAGCAGGGGGAGGGTTTCCAAACCGGGGGATCCCCTGCCCCCACCTGGGGATTGGCAACCCTACGCTTTACTATAAATGCCACTCTCTGTATAGTTTGTACTATCTGTTGCTTTAAGTATATTCCTGTGTTTGTTTTTGCATGCGTCATGTTAATACTTACCTTTTGCTTCATCATTGTTGGTTCTCTAGTCAGTTCCAGATTTCTACAAGTCAAACCTTATTGCATTGTCTGTTAGATGTTCCATCCCGTCGATAGCATCAACGCATTCTGTGTAATCCACCTTGAGTCCCAGTGAGAAAGGCAAATTATAAATGCTGTGAATAAGGAAACACAGCAATAGAAAGGGGCTAAATGGTAGGCCGCTTGCTTCACAGGGAGGAAAGGCCAAATTCAATCCATATATGCCAAAAATATTGTGCAAATCACACTCTTAAATAGTTTGTACAAATTAAATATATTATGACAAGCATACAAAAGTTATCATAAATTCAGAACATTTTAGCCAAACAAAACTCTCAAATGTAATATTTCAGGGAGGACCCCTCAAAGTTTCTTAATTTCACAAAGAGAGTACTAAGACTCAACAACAAAGTTCCAAAGGAGTCTTGTTTGGCTAAAATGTTCTGAATGTATGATAACTTTTGTATGCTTTTCATAATATATTTAATTTGTACAAACTATTTAAGAGTGTGATTTGCACAATATTTTTTGGCATATTTGTATTTTGTATATTGTGCTGCCATTGTCTTTTTCAAAATTCAATCCATGGCACCTTTAGTAAAATGATAACAACTAGTAGCGACTGATGGGAAAGACCTTTCTCTGCTTGGACCCTTGGAGATCTCCTGGCAGCAAGAGTACAGAATACTGAGTAGATAAATCAATGGACTAAGCTGCTATTAGTGATGTTGCCACCCTCCAGGTGGGGCCTGGAGATCTCCTAGAATGGCACCGATCTCCAGATTTACACAGATCAGCATTCCTGGAGGAAATGGCTGCTTTGGAAGGGGGCCTCTATGGCATTAATACTGTCTGAACTTGTTCCCCTACCCAAACTCTGCCTTCCCCAGATCCATTCCCAGATCTCTGGGAATTTCTCTGGGAGAGCCAGTTTGGTGTAGTGGTGAAGTGTGCGGACTCTTATCTGGGAGAACCAGGTTTGATTCCCACTCCTCCACTTGCACCTGCTGGAATGGCCTTGGATCAGCGATAGCTCTGGCAGAGGTTGTCCTTGAAAGGGCAGCTGCTGTGAGAGCCCTCTCCAGCCCCACCCACCTCACAGGGTGTCTGTTGTGGGGGAGGAAGGTAAAGGAGATTGTGAGCCGCTCTGAGACTCTTCGGAGTGGAGGGCGGGATATAAATCCAATATCTTCTATCTTCTTCTTCTTCTTCCCAACATGTACTTGGCAATCACATGAAAATATTGCAAGCCTTTTCTAGAACTATCTGAACCAGCTAATATATGCTTATGATAGAGGAAGGATGCACATTGTATGGTCCATAACATGCACCACAGAGTGCTAGGTGGTTGACAAGTTTCCTGGGGGGGGGGGGGGTTGTCTCAGACTAACAAGCTACTAAGACAGGAAGCGCAATGAGCTCCCACTGGTGTGATAGGCTGCACACAAATTGGTGGACCACATGTTGTGCATGCTTGGTAGGGAGGTACTCTGATAATGACTCTAGCACAAAGTAATAATCTCTGACATTCCATCAAACAATAAAGCAATGACTTTAAAATTTAGATTTAAGGCCTGTCTTAGCCAAAAGACAAGATAGGCCATAAATCTTTTTTTTTTTTTAAGGACTGAGTGTTTAAACAGGCTTCTGAATAATGTAAACCAGAGCCTAACGTTTTTAAAAGTCTTTGTCCAACTTTGAGGGCCTTGGCATAGCCTTTCTTTATTCTTTGCTTACCCCCCCCAAAAAAAAGCCCCCACAATTGAAATATAATTAACAATGTACTATTTGTAAGTAATTTACAATGCTATTCCTCTTCGAAGGATTCTAAAGCTACATGTTTTCAAATATGTTCATACAAATATTTAGGATTTCAGTCATATGTACAAACAACAGCCTTAAATGGGGATGGAGATCTTATTTGCTGCTTAAAGCTGAAATATATTGCATGGCTATGCCATTGAGAAGGTTGTTTTTGTGCAGGATCTGATTCAAGGACTGGATAATTCAGTTTTACATTTTAATTACACAGGAAGGAAAAGGAAGAAGAGAACATTCCGTAATGGCACCGATAATCCAAAGAAGGACAACCTGCAGATGGAATCTGGATTGTAACAAAAGTAGTGACTTTGTAAGGACAGAGCTGCTTAGGAAGGCATAACTCCTTGCATAACGTTATTAATACACAAATTGACTGGCTCTGATAGAGAAATAAAACCACACATTATTTTGCAAGATACAATGCACATTGATCATATGTACTCATGTTTTTCTTCATGTAGATATTTTTCCATGCAGATGGATGTCGTGTTAACGGAAGATTACCTTATAAAAGGTTGGCTTTAAAATCCACCAGGGGATGATGCTGTTTGGGCTGGTTTTTTCAGGGCTTCTGTGGCTCGGTCCAGACAGCCAGTTTAAACAGACACAGGCAAGGCACCCGTATGGATAAAAAAAATCAAGTTCGCATCTGCCTCCTGTCCCACTCCTGTCCTCACCCTGTCCTCCAGCATCTCTGAGGCTGCTCAAAAAGCTACCACTTTGAAAGTGGTAGCAAATCCTTCTGCCGCACAACAGCCACCTTTCTGGGCATCTGAACACGGGAGCGCAAAAACGAGGTGGATTGGTGATGTGAACCCGTCAGGCTGCACGTGACCAGTAAAATGTATGGAGAAAAAAGAAACTCGAACCGTGCTAAGGGGATGGTGCGCAACAGCCGTCTGACTACGCCAAAGTGCCCCCTACGCAGGATACAGGTGATTTGTGTGGGAAGAAGAAGATATTGGATTTATATCCCGCCCTCCACTCCGAAGAGTCTCAGAGCGGCTCACAATCTCCTTTACCTTCCTCCCCCACAACAGACACCCTGTGAGGTAAATGAAGATATTGGATTTATATCCCGCCCTCCACTCCAAAGAGTCTCAGAGCGGCTCACAATCTCCTTTACCTTCCTCCCCCACAATAGACACCCTGTGAGGTAAATGAAGATATTGGATTTATATCCCACCCTCCACTCCGAAGAGTCTCAGAGCAGCTCACAATCTCCTTTACCTTCTTCCCCCACAACAGACACCCTGTGAGGTGGGTGGGGCTGGAGAGGGCTCTCACAGCAGCTACCCTTTCAAGGACAGCCTCTGCCAGAGCTATTGCTGACCCAAGGCCATGCTAGCAGGTGCAAGTGGAGGAGTGGGGAATCAAACCCGGTTCTCCCAGATAAGATTCCACGCACTTAACTACTACACCAAGCTGGGAGTGTCTGACCAGGAATAATCCACTCTATTTTGAACGGGCCCATTTTGGGATGCCTCCCAAGTGCCCAAAAGTGAAGGTCTGGACTCAGCCTTAGTGTGGCTTGTTTAACTTACATTGAAATAAAAAAATTGCAGCAGTGCTTGCTGGGTTCTGCCTTATATTCCTACTAGTTAGGCTCATGAGACTTGCAAATAAGTGGCGCTGAATATGGATTTTCACTCATCCTTGGACATTTTTAATGATGATTTGGATACTTCTGCTCTAAAATGTCTGCCGTTGTCATTAATGAAAACTTACCGAGCTAATTTCTGCTTTGTGCGCAATCAGCACTCAACAGATCAGGTAGATAAGACCAGGAGACACTACTGCGACATGCTCAGAACTTCACTACTTTACAGTTCCATCCTAAGCAGAATCACACTAGGGATGGGCATGGATGGGAAAACATGGTTCAGTTAGCTGTTCATAGCCAACCACAAACCAAACCAAACCAGGAGGTTTGTTCGTGAACTGGTTCATGGGCCCACAGAAAGCTTGAGAAACAGCTGAAGTTTGCAAAAAGCCCCCAAAACAGCTGTTTTGAGCTATCTTGTGCAATCCCTTTAAACTTTAAAAGGACTACAAAGAGGGCGTTTTTGCACTGACCTTACGCCGGAGCGACGCCCCTCTTCACCGCGCAGCGTCTGCGCAGATTTCGCACTAATTGCTCCGCAGAACCCGGAAGAGCCGCAAAGTCCCGCGGCTTTTGCATCACAAATGTAAACTGCCAAAAACCAGTTTACATTTCCGATGCAAAAGCCGCGGGACTTTGCGGCTCTTCCGGATTCTGCGGAGCAATTAGTGCGAAATCCGCGCAGACGCTGTGCGGTGAAGAGGGACGTCGCTCCGGCGTAAGGTCAGTGCGAAAACGCCCAGAGTCTGAAAAAAGTTGAGCAGAGGGAAAGAGGGGAGGAGCTTGCTCTCTGCCACTCAGCTGTTTTGGGCTGTCTCTCGCTGCTGCTCAGTGGTTTCGTCACGGGGAACACAAAGTCTTTTTAAACTCTTGCTTTCTGCTCCATCCATGAACCACCACAAACCACCATGAATTTCATGGAACTTCATGGATAGTTCATGGAAGTTCGTGATAGTAGATCTGCCATGAACTTCTGTTTGTGAACCACAAACAGGACAAAATTTGTGATGAATGTCCATCCCTAAATTTCACCGTCTTAAGACTTTGGAGTTTGATAGACCTGGAAGGATGTAACTACTTAGGACTGCACTGGTCCTTATTCAGTCTCACTGATAAACTGTCCTTTCTTGATAACTGGAATTGAGAGCTTTTAAAAGTGGCATTGTAATGCACACACACACACACACACAAATGCCCTGGTTGTGTCTGCAGTCCAACAATCTAACATTATGTAACAAGCATAGTTCTTAGGCAATTCCCAAATGACAATAGGCAAGAGGCATACACCAAAATATGGCGAAAACTGAGAATCCTAAGAAAGAAGTAATCTTTTAACAAGAAAGTTATGGAAGAAACTTCTCATTACATGGTTTGAGTGAAGGGGATTTTACCTATCACTAATTATTTCTCAATTGTTTTGCTATATGTATTGAAAAATTGGCACCAAATTGTGCTATTATGATGGAGGTATTTCATTTCATATGAAAACAGCTATTGTCCTTGATTTGATGGATAATCAACTCTATAGACTGCAAGAAGTTTGAAAGGAATATTATTGGTGTTTGGTCTGGATATTCCTTTGGGGTAATGAGACAAAGCACTCATTTCCATCAGCAGATTCTTCTACCAATTCAATACAAAGTAGAAATTTACGGTAGGAGTGACTACTGTGTTTACATCAATATCTCCTGGCAAACCCCATAAAACGCTACATCGCCAAAGGTCACATAAAGATGCAGATACATAGTAGGGACATGTCAGATAGTGAACCACCACTGGAAGATCACAGAAACTTATATGAGAATAAATCTGAAGGCATGTGAGCAATGTTAGCACCTACAAGATACAAGGTATGCATTCAAACATACTGAAGGAAGAAAGAAGGAAAGGAAAGGAAACTGAGTTGGGCTTACCAATTAGGACTTATAAAGATGAACCATGTGGATGTATAATTACACTGTCAAGACAGTGTGCGTTTGCAATAAAAAAGGCCAACGCCATGCTGGGAATTATTAGGAAGGGAATTGAAAACAAATCAGCCAGTATCATAATGCCCCTGTATAAATCGATGGTGCGGTCTCATTTGGAATACTGTGTGCAGTTCTGGTCGCCGCACCTCAAAAAGGGTATTATAGCATTGGAGAAAGTCCAGAAAGGGGCAACTAGAATGATTAAAGGTTTGGAACACTTTCCCTATGAAGAAAGGTTAAAACGCGTGGGGCTCTTTAGCTTGGAGAAACGTCGACTGCGGGGTGACATGATAGAGGTTTACAAGATAATGCATGGGATGGAGAAAGTAGAGAAAGAAGTACTTTTCTCCCTTTCTCACAATACAAGCACTCGTGGGCATTCGATGAAATTGCTGAGCAGTCAGGTTAAAACGGATAAAAGGAAGTACTTCTTCACCCAAAGGGTGATTAACATGTGGAATTCACTGCCACAGGAGGTGGTGGCGGCCACAAGCATAGCCACCTTCAAGAGGGGTTTAGATAAAAATATGGAGCAGAGGTCCATCAGTGGCTATTAGCCACAGTGCGTATATATATGTATGTGTATATATATATATAAATTATTGGCCACTGTGTGACACAGAGTGTTGGACTGGATGGGCCATTGGCCTGATCCAACATGGCTTCTCTTATGTTTCTTATAATTAACATTGCAGCTGTAACAAATAGCAGAGGGCACTGAATGTCTGGCCTTCATCCAACTCTCTGTTATCAAGGTCCAGCATGGACCAGAGAGATGAAGTCTACTTAGCTGGCCTCTCAGCGTGCCCCACACAATTCAACTTACAAAGGAGGGGCGGGTGAGGCCATGGGAAGTGGTGTGTAACCCATGGGCAAGAACCTATTCATAATGTGACCATTTCATGCCCTCCTTTTCCCTCCCTTATCTGGGGAAAACAGGCACCCCTGCATTTGGCAGCAAGCTAAATTTGCAGCTGTAACGAATAAATGGTCCTCAGCATGGACCCTTGATGTTGCCATCCAAGAACTCTAGTGCTTTTAAAAGATCTGCAGTACAGGTCATCTACTGCGATTTGCAATGCCTTCTTTTCCATTCACACTTGCCATCAATCCATTTTCTTCTCACCCTTCCCCTCATGGTAGAAACTGCTGGGGCTTTACATGCATTTTCAAACTGTGGCCAGTTCTTTAAGGTCATGGACTTGGCTGCGATCAGAAGGGTATTTTGACCCAACACAGTCACATTTCCCAAATTGATCTAAAAGGCTTGGTTTGACAGGCACAGCTGTCAGCCGTTCCCCAGTTGCATGCACTCCACTCTAAGACAACTCCAAGATGGAGTTAATAGCCCCCAGGTAAAATCTGCTGCCAATGGCTCCTCAGCCTCCCACATTTCTGGATGTCTGAACAGGGGGGAGTGCAAACAAAATGGATTGATGGTGTGAACCCACCAATCCATTTAAAAGCCCTTCCTCAATGGATGGTGCACAGCAGCAGTGTGACCTCTTCACTGCCACCCTCGTGTGACTGAACAGTGCATTGGGGTGCTGTGTCTGACCACGATTCTCTGTTCCTGATTGGAACAGAGATATCTGCAGTTCCTGCAAAGCACTCCAGGCTGCCAATCTGATTGTAGTCCTTGTGTGAGAAATTTTAAGTTATATTTTGACTTGAATAGAACAGTTCTGAGCATATTTTCTCACTAACAAACAACGCAGAATCTAATAGTATTCCCCCCCCCCAAAAAAAATACGATGCATAGGATTACAGAATAAAACTTAAATTTCTATGATGTGGCAGAGTACAATTCTGGCATCCTACTTTGCTTCTGACATTTTCTTTCTGGCTATTTATGATCTTGGTTCATAATTTTCCTTCATTTGTAACTAGAGATTGTACAATATAACTTTATGTGCATTGGTATTTGGGTTACAGAGATGTTACCTCAGGTTTATCTTGGTAGGTGGTCTAGAAAATATTTTGTTGTTGTTCAGTCGCACAGTCGAGTCCGACTCTTTGAGACCCCATGGACAAAGTCACGCCAGGCCCTCCTGTCTTCCGCCATCCTCCGAAGTCTGCTCAAATTCGTGTATAGCAGGTTGCTATTCCGGCAGATGTAAGCAAAGCAGGTGTCTTGATGAGTCATCTTTCATTGCACATCAGCTCAGGCTGGAAATTATTATACATAATTTTGACCCCATTTATTTAAACTGAGATTGGTGTAGAAAAACACTTCCCACATCTTCCTCAAGTGTAATATATAAGGATGTCACCTTATTCTTGTCAGAGAATTTAATGGCTCTAAGACAACCGGTACAACTTTACCCTGATTGGGAAAGCCATTATAATAAATGCTCTATGTGATTTGTGTTTTGCCTATGATAAATCATAAACCTGCTCCAGGATGGGGCTGAAGCATAAACCTATACTAAGTCCACCACCATAAATAATGTTCAAGGATCTGTACCTAGTGGATAACAGTCTTTTCAAGCTTTTGGAAGATTCAGGTCCAGACACTAACTCTGTGGAGAGCTGGTTTGGTGTAGTGGTTAAGTGTGCAGACTCTTATCTGGGAGAACCGGGTTTGATTCCCCACTTGCACCTGCTAGCATGGCCTTGGGTCAGCCATAGCTCTGGCAGAGGTTGTCCTTGAAAGGGCAGCTGCTGTGAGAGCCCTCTCCAGCCCCACCCACCTCACAGGGTGACTGTTGTGGGGGAGAAAGGTAAAGGAGATTGTGAACCGCTCCGAGACTCTTCGGAGTGGAGGGCGGGATATAAATCCAATATCATCTTCTTCTTCTTATGGAGGGACACACACACACAAACATTGACATTTTATCCATTGACATTTGAGGAAAGGAGAAGCTTCAGCAGTAGCACTGAAGCAGGTACCGTATGGATTCTTTTCAATATATATCTCAGAGGACATGTCTGTCTGTGGCCATACGAGGATGCTGTGGAATCCCACACTAACAGCAAAGTGCTGCTATGTTCAAAGTACAAAAACTGCGTGTGTATGCATTAAAGCTGTAAGAGGTCAGTGGAATCTATGACAACGCCATCGTTTCTGAGGGGGAAAAGCTGATGGGATGGAGAAGTAGTGATATGATGTCATGACATAACTAGGGTTGCCAATCCCCAGGTGGGAGCAGGGGATCCCTCGGTTTGGAGGCCCTCCCCCCGCTTCAGGGTCGTCAGAAAGTGGGGGGGGGGGAGGGAAATGTCTGCTGGGAACTCTTATTCCCTATGGAGATTTATTCCCATAGAAAATCATGGAGAATTGATCTGTGGGTATCTGGGGCTCTGGAGGGGCTGCAATTGGGGTAGAGGCACCAAATTTTCAGTATAGCATCTAGTGCCTCTCCCCAAAATACCCCCCAAATTTTCAAAACGATTGGACCAGGGAGTCCAATTCTATGAGCCCCAAAAGAAGGTGCCCCTATCCTTCATTATTTCCTATGGAAGGAAGGCATTGAAAAGGTGTGCCGTCCCTTTAAATGTGATGGCCAGAACTCCCTTTGGAGTTCAATTATGCTTGTCACAGCCTTGATCTTGGCTCCACCCCCAATGTCTCCTGGCTCCACCCCCAAAGCCCCCAGATATTTCTTGAATTGGACTTGGCAACCCTAGAGATAACACTAACAGACTCAAAACGGAAAAAAATACGGAGGCATACCTCTGTCAACACCCATGAACAGCCATGGAAGCAGATTTATCATTATCATTGCATGAACATAAACAACAACAAAACCCCAAAATGTAGGACGTGATTGATTTAAGTGGTACGAAAGCCATTGACATGACCGTGCTCCAGTCAAGAGCATCATCAGATAATGCTACGATTATAATGCTATAATATTAGCTACGAGGCAAATTCAGTATCAAATATCAGTTGCCTTTGAGCAAATATTTATGCCAGGTAAAAATAAGGAAAAATAAATCAAACAATTCAGCACCATCCTTGCAAAAGAAGAAGAGAGCAATTGCTGAGAATATGAATGCACCATTTTAAGAATGATCACGGTCACGTGGCTAATTAAAATACCTTGTGGTACATGTTGCAGAAGTCCTGCTGACAAGCCATCTGCACCTGCAGCTTGATGTAACAAAAACCCCTACCATAAATTGCCTGCTCATAATAGGTAATTGCAGTGCCAAATGACCATTACCTAATTAGTCACTAAATTGGTAAAGGCAATCCTCTATTCTATGCTAAGTGTTTTAAACAATCAATAGAATATTTTCCAATTAATGGACAATCCAGATGATACCGTTTAGCTAGGCAGATCATTATCACTATATAGAATCATATCATCATTAGCTAATGTTAAATCTGTTTTCACTCAGTTTGCTTGGCCCTGTCTTTGCAACCTTTTCCAAGATCACCATCGGAGTAGCTCTTAAGAAACTGATAGAAACAGGGATTTGAATTCAAGTCTAGTCTAATGACAAGGGGACCTATGCCGAAAAATATGACAGAGAGAAACTCCCACCTATAAATAGAAGATACTTGTAGAGTTAGCCCTGAATAAGTTAAAAACAATTGCAAGGGTTCAAGAACTGGGGTGGGTAGAAGAAGAAGAAAAAGATATTGGATTTATATCCCGCCCTCCACTCCGAAGAGTCTCAGAGCGGCTCACAATCTCCTTTCCCTTCCTCCCCACAACAGACACCCTGTGAGGTAGATGAAGATATTGGATTTATATCCTGCCCTCCACTCCAAAGAGTCTCAGAGCGGCTCACAATCTCCTTTACCTTCCTCCCCCACAACAGACACCCTGTGAGGTGGGTGGGGCTGGAGAGGGCTCTCACAGCAGCTGCCCTTTCAAGGACAACCTCTGCCAGAGCTATGGCTGACCCAAGGCCATGCTAGCAGGTGCAAGTGGAGGAGTGGGGAAACAAACCCGGTTCTCCCAGATAAGAGTCCGCACACTTCACCACTACACCAAACTGGCTCTCCAAACAACTTCTGTTTCATGCATTATACAAAGTGGGATTTTTACTGACGGGATGCATATTTCTATTTCCTAATGTTGCAAAAAAAAAACCCCAAACCCTTTAACCATTTCTGTGCATTTAGAGCATCTTGATATATCTCTTGCATTTAGATGAAGCGGCAAGGAAATTTTTATTTGTTTCATTTCTGTGCATCAGGCACAGAGCAGGGCCAACATATCCTCTGATTCCCTATTGCATTCAAAATGAGCAACCTAGTAGGGATACAGACTGAATTGCACAGGTACAAAAAATTGCCTGTATGGGGCTCACTGTGGACCATAAAAGATCTAATTTGAGAGCTCCATGTTTAGGATCTCCAGGGTTGATTTTTAGGGCAGAAAGCAGCCGCCATGGCATGGCCGGCTCTGTCACTAGGCAATTGCCTAGGGCACGAGTTCGAATTTGGCTCTCCCACAGCTGCTTCTGTAGCTCTCTAACTAAAAAGAGTCAGACATCCTAATGTTGGATCTCCCAGGTCATGAGCTGGATCTAGACTAAATTTCCCATCCTCCGAAAGGATGGAACTTTCCTGCCCTCCTCCTTCCACTTCAGCTCACTAATCTGAAACCTGAGGAATAGGGGACTTTGACAAATGACGGGGGTGGGTGGGGATCTGCTGTGGAAAGGGGGAACCGATGGAAATTTCTTTTTGTGGGAAATTAAGTCTGGATCCAACACCATGTCTAGTTTTTGTCTATGTTAATTACAGTGTACATAACTTCTAGCTTAGTGGGATTTTATGGCCACCCTTTCATTAATATACTGAGGTGGGCATAGAGAAGCACTAGATTTTTATAACCCACTTTTCTCTACCTTCAGGAGCCTCAAAGTGCCTTCTCCTAGTCTCCCTACAACAGTCAGCTTGCGAGGTAGGTGGGGCTGAGAGAGTTCTGAGAGAACTGTGACTGACCCAAGGTCATTCCGCAGGCTTCATTGAAAGAATGGGGAATCAAACCCAGTTCTCCAGATCAAAGGCCACTACTCTTAAACAGTACACCACACTGAAGAACATATATGAACACATGAAGAACATATGAAGCTGCCTTATACTGAATCAGACCCTTGGTCCATCAAAGTCAGTACTGTCTACTCAGACTGGCAGTGGCTCTCCAGGGTCTCAAGCTGAGGTTTTTCACACCTACTTGCCTGGACCCTTTTTAGTTGCAGATGCCGGGGATTGAACCTGGGACCTTCTGCTTACCAAGCAGATGCTCTACCACTGAGCCACCATCCCTCATTGGCTCTTGACAATTTGAGATAAATGAATTCTAATCTGAACAATACTTTGTAAACATATTCAAATTAAATCTATTTTAGTAACATCTAAAGTTATCTACTTTTAGGGAACAGTAGGAAAGTTTTGCAGAAACACCTGAATAATGGTATGATAGCACAATGGGTTTTTCACTGATACACAAATGATGGATTTTGCATTTTCAGCCTGTAAACTCATCACTTCCTAATGCACAGCACCTGTGGAAGTGATTATATTTACACTTTACATACTATTCAAAGATATTGTTAGAAGACTTGAATGTGAAAAGATCAGAGACTCTGAAACACTCTTACGAATGCAGTTGGAAGGTCTGACCCATGACAGAACTCTTCAAATCACACAAAGAACCTCTAAAACATATTGTATCTCTCTAAATACTTGTGCTTAAAAGTGGGGGGAGGGAAGAAAATAATTCTTTTCAGCGAATGCAGGTGAATTATAAAAATGAAATGCCTGTGAGACAGGAAGCAAAAAAAGATAAATAAAGGCATACAGAAGAATTATACCGAAAATCTTTAAACCTGCCTTGTCCTTTTGTCTAGACTTCAGGGAAAAAAACCAGAAGGAGAATTTGAAAGATTCCTGTTATATCATGGCAACTTCACATGTTTCCTTATTGAACTGTTTAGTTATTTTTTTTCCCCCTTGGGACACTATTTTAAGGCAAATAGGAGTGAGCCACCTGGTGGGAAGGGCGGGATACAAATTACAAATAAATAAAATAAAAATTAAAAAAAGATGCATACCAACAGAAATCTATTTTTTGACTGTTTGTGAGCAAAAGACCTATTCCAAGCTGAGAAAGCTGGTGACACCACAAAAGCCAGGTGAGAAAGCTTTTTTAAAAATTTGGCAGTTGGTACAGCAGCGATGTGAGCCGATGGCCATCAGCAGTGATACAATCCCTCAAGTTCCATAGTCGCCAATAGAATTCTGGTGAAACTATTGCTGAATTTGCAGCAGAACTACTTTTTTTTTTTTTTTGGCAGAATTCTGTGAATTTGGAGATGCCCTTGATCGGATGCTGTGTGATAGGCTTGTCCAGACAAAGAGGAGAAGTCATAAACACAGCAATGGCAAACAAAAACGCAACTGAACAGAATGAACAACAATAAATTCTAACTAAATTCTAACTACAGATTGTGTTACAGTTATTATTTGAAGCACAGACAGGGGCCGTTTTGTAAAAAAAATAGGTGGTGGAGCTCATCCAGGGATTGTTATGCAGCTGCACCTACTATTCAATGGACAAGGAGGAGGAGGGAAACAGTCAGAAAGGTTCGGGAGGTGTGCTCCTGTGAGCTCCTGCTGAATTCAAGGCCTGCGCACAAAAGAATCAAAAGGTCCCCTTAAAGTAATAGAGTCAAAGGAAGAACTTTTCTTAAAGGATGTCAAAATGTCTGTGAAAGTCTGTGAAAACTGTAGTGTATCGAGATAACGATACAACGCAATAACATAAAACCAGCCAGTGCGACCCTGCGCGGAGCGACCGGGCTGTCCCCGGGCTGCTCAGCGCAGGGCACGAACTCCCAGCCAATCACCAGCTGTGGCGGGAAGTTCAACAGGCCAGGATTGGACTGGCCTGTCTGGAGGGAGGTTCCCGGAGTTGTACATAAGCAGGAACCGGCCCGCGTGTTCTCTCTCTTGTAACGTGCCTCCATTAAAGCATGTTGCCCTACCAACGTCTCTCGTCTCAGTACGTTACAAAAACCACGGTAAATTTTGAAGCAAGATCTTTCTCAAGTCCAGTTGCCATAATAAAAAAGATATGCAGGCAGGGACCTATCTCAGAATGTCTCCATAATCTTTAAATGCTGCAAGGTGGCAAGCGCCCAAGCAGAAAAGTTACAATGGACATTGCTTTGGCCATGGAAATGGCAGCTCACGGAGTCCAGAAGTTACAGAGGAGTGGGAAAGAGGATACAGCTTGCCTGCACTGAATGGCCATACAAGGATCTGGGAGTATGCCAAAATCACAGCCTCATTTCCCAGTTAGGGGCTGGCAGTAAGAAGTCTTTACCCCAAACACTATAGAGCACTGTTTCCATTGTGGTGTTCTACATAAACCTGATCATTGTCAGTTTTGGGGCACAATTTGTTGGAACTGCCATCACAGAGGACATTTAGCACATCTGTGCACCACTCAGCTACGGCTCCATTACCAACCAGGGCAACAGAAATTTCATCTAGGAATGCCAACCGTGTGGAGCTATGCCAGGAGGAAGGTGAAGAGGACAGCAATGGAATTTATGCTCCACACACCTTGGGGGATTGTCACTCACCACTAATAGGGGCCCAAATAACCACTGTGAGTTGCACTCTGGACATGGAAGTGGAAACTGGGGCAGCATTCTCCATAATTGGGCAGGACACTTTAGCTAGTTTATGGGAGCCAGCCAGCCACCCCACCACTTTTACAGTCAGCTAGGGTGAGACTCCAAACTTATACAGGAGAGGCTATTCCACTGACTGGCAAGGTGCTTCTACCAGTGAAGTACAAGAGGTAGCATTAAAAAATTATTGTTGTGGGTGGTGCAAGGAAGAGGTCCAATCTTGATGGGTTGGAACTGACTTCAGGAACTGAAACTGGATTGGCAGAATGTGTGTGTGTGTGAATGTGTATGTATGTGCGTGTGTGTGTATGTATATGTACACACACACTAGCAGTAAAGCCCATTGTTGGAAGAAATCCAACGGGCCCTTGAAAAATATTGGGGGGGGGGGGTGATGAATGTGTAGGTGGCAGGAAGAAAAGAAGATAGACAAACAGAATGAAAGAAAGAGAGAGATAATGAAAGAAAGAATGGTAAGAAAAAGATGGGGATAAAGGAATGCGAAAAAGAAAAATGAAAGGAAGGAAGGTAGACAGAATGAAATTAAAAGACAGAAAGACAAAGATACAGAGAAAGAATGAAAGAAAGACCAGAAGGGAGAGGTAAAAAAAGAGGAGGAGACAGGAGTGAAAGAAAAATGAGAAGGAAGATAGAATGAAAGAAAAAGACAGAAAGACAAAGAGACAGAGAAAGGGGAAGGAAGGAAGGAAGGAAGGAAGGAAGGAAGGAAGGAAGGAAGGAAGGAAGGAAGGAAGGAAGGAAGGAAGGAAGGAAGGAAGGAAGGAAGGAAGGAAGGAAGGAAGTGGGTGGGTTATGGAAAACTTGCAGATGGTGGGAAAGCAAAAGAGAGTCCATTCCATCTCATGGGACCATAGGACAGAGTGGACGCTATTGTATCTTATGGGACAATAGGACAGAATGGACTGCATTGTATCCTATGAGTCCATATGACAGAATGGAGTCCACTGACTCATAGGACCCATAGGACAGAATAAAGTCCATTCTATCATACAGTATTCTCTAGAAATTAAATCTCTGCGTAAAGGATGGCTGCATCTTGCTTTGATGTGCATGCATGAAAATGTATTCATAAATGAAAACGTCCGTGAAGCGCTTCCCTTTCACCAACCTCCTATAATTACATATGGAGAGAGCTCAGTGTTGCAGAATGTGTTTGACTCTCAGCTGTTTTGCAAGGTTCACAATACCAACGGTACAATTCAACGTGATCAACAAACATGTTAGATTCTTTAACAAATGTGAACAGTCTCCTAATGCTGTTTTAGAATCTCAGTGCAGAGGTAAGCAAATATTAAGAGAAATATCAGTGTTTGAATGAAAGGGTCTCCTTTCCCCCCATCTCTTGTGGTATGTTCTTTTGCTACTGTTTCAGAAGGCTCCAAGAGGCTCCTGATTTGACTGCCTCCCCCCTTCCATACGCACACACCTTGATCGCTTATCCACATCTCTCTGTGGCTATGTGTCTGGCTAAAAAGGGCAGCCTGGTCTCCATCTCTGTTTTGTTTTGTTTATTCTGTCCAGAACCACCCATGTTATGACCCCAGATAGGATCTCTCTCTAGCTAGCTGGCTGCCTGCCTGTCCCTTTCCCCATAGATACTCCCTTCTATCAGCGAGTCTCTTCCCACACACACCAAGAGTTCAAGCTGCCTCAGAGTCTACTGTATACACTGGCTGAAGGAATGTGAAAGCATTCCACTCTCTAAATGCTCTAAAATGTCTCTTCTACCTAGAGCAATGTCAGGATCCAAGATAATTCTGGTCTCAGTGTGAGCTCTGTTCCTGAACTCCAGCAAAAGAATATGTGTGAGAGAGCTGCACAGAAGTCCAACTCAAATGACCATCAGGATCCACACAAACTAGAAGGAGATTCTGTCTAGGAGGCATGAAGGTCTTGCTGGAAGAAAGGCAGAGTTTCTACATTAAAAGAAGTGTTGAGGCATCAGGTGGTCTCCCTGCTTTGAGAAGATCCGGTACAGCAAATGGGAGAAATGAACAAGTTCCTGAAAATTCCTTCCTGCAATTGATGAGGTAGCCAAAACAGGTTCCATCCCAGAAGAAGGTGCTACTCCTGTGGATGTTATTTCTTCTCATTGTAGAAAGGGAAAAGAATAGTGCAGATATTTCGTTAGTCAAGGAGTGCCAGTGAAAGGAACAATCGTTCCCATCTTATGGCATCTCAGCTGAGACCCCTTCCCTGGAGGAGTCTCTCTTGTATGAGCACAGCACTGGGGAAAGCGGATGTTTCTCTTTCTGGATTTACCTTTCAAAAGCATGATAAGAAAAGGGAAATGAAATTGCTGCTGGAGGTTTGGAAACTTGGGGAGGTGGAAACAGAAACAAAAATTTTAACCATCATTAGAACATCAACTTAGCTCTCTTTTGGAGTGGAAGGTGTTGCTCTTTATCTATTTTGTAGTCTGAACTGAAGAGGGCATACAATTCCTGAATGCTTTCCTGATTGTTGAGCAAATGCAGTCATAATGACCTCAAGGTATATGTACAGTATTTTGTAGCAAAAGAACTGATTATGAGGACCAGAGAAAAAGGCTAACACTGAGGGGAGATACGCTGAGTCTTCTTTCAGGGATCCACCAAGTGCCACACTAGTTTTTGCCCTCGTGATTTGATCACTGTACAAAGAACCTTCCACAATTGTGATGAGGATGGTATATGAATGCATGAAGCTGCCTTATATTGTCGCCCTGAGCCCGATAGGGGAGGGCGGGATAGAAATATAATTAAATAAATAAATAAGTCAGACCACCGATGTTTAGTTCAATACTGTGTATTCTGCCTGACAGTGCTTCTCTAGACCTTTCCTAACTTCTACTTGGAACGTTTAAATTAGAGATGCCAGGCATTGAACCGGAGACTTTCTTCATACAAGGCATGAGCAGTCCCAATGGGCCATGTTCTCTCTTCTAAAATCTACCTGGGATAGATCAGGTAGTGATCATTACTGTAACAGTACGCAAGAGCATTTCCTGTCTCCATATGTTCCCCAGAGAGTACTACGATCTAGTTCACAAAATCTTCTAGAAGTACCTGGGCCAAAGGAGGCCAAATTAAAAACAACTAGAGAACAGGCCTTCTCTATAAAAGCACCCCAATGGTGGAACCAGCTGCCGGAAGAGGTGCAGGCCCTACGGGATTTTAATCAATTCCGTAGGGCGTGCAAAACCACCCTCTTCCAACTAGCCTTCTAAGATGGAACCTGGCATAAACGCCATCTTTAGCACAACTGAGATAGTAGCACCACTAAATTATACTGTTTTAGACTGTTTTTAGATTATTGAATGTTTAATTGTGAATTGTATGTAATTGCATTGTCCTGTTTTATTGTTACATCATGGCTTATGCTGTATCCTGTAAGCCGCCCTGAGCCTGCCTTGGCGGGGAAGGCGGGGTATAAATAAAAATTTATTATATTATTATTATTATTATTATTATTATCAGGGAGAAACACTGCAGGATATTCACGTATTGGGGCTGCCATGAAGTTAATAGACGTCTTCCGCTTGGAAATGACCAACTTTTTAACCTCACGAGGTGCGTTCATCTTCACGGTGGTGAAGGTGGTTCTAAATTCTATTTGGGTCAAAGTGGTTTATATTTTGGTGCGTTAAAATCAGAATCGCCGGTTCTCCTGCTGGCCCGCGAGTCTATGCCTTTAATAGCAACTTGCTCTGCAAACATTTCTAGCTGAAATGGATTGTTTTCCATGTTATGAACGGCTCTACAGCTGATTTCTGAAGACTGAAACAGTGATGGTTTGCATTTGTTTGGTGCCAGTTTGGAGCCAGTTTGGTGTAGTGGTTAAGTGTGAGGACTCTTATCTGGGAGAACCAGGTTTGATTCCCCACTTCTCCACTTGCACCTGCTAGCATGGCCTTGGGTCAGCCATAGCTCTGGCAGAGGTTGTCCTTGAAAAGGCAGCTGCTGTGAGAGCCCTCTCCAGCCCCACCCACCTCACAAGGTGTCTGTTGTGGGGGAGGAAGGTAAAGGAGATTGTGAGCCGCTCTGAGACTCTGTCCTTGAAAGGGCAGCTGCTGTGAGAGCCCTCTCCAGCCCCACCCACCTCACAGGGTGTCTGTTGTGGGGGAGGAAGGGAAAGGAGATTGTGAGCCGCTCTGAGACTCTTCGGAGTGGAGGGCGGGATATAAATCCAATATCTTCTTCTTCTTCTAAATAGTTGACAACCCAGACTGGGATGAAAGGTGAGAGGAGTAAGAAGACCTTGCCAATATGCCACTCAGCATAAACAAGTGAGGGCTGAGGCTAGAGAAGCATGCTAGTCCTTTATTTGGTAGATAGGACAAGCGGAAGAAATCATCAGATACACCTTCCTTCTTGCATGCGCTAACCGTACATGCTGCATTTGTCATGGTATCCTGCTGAAAACAGGCATCCTTGAACCAACCCAGCTTGCCACCATAATATTTTGAAATCTTTCGGATATGGATTTGCGCCGTCACGTTATGAATCTGCACGTCATGGCTTCAATACTAATGGCAAAATGGAGTGAGAACACACAGGAGCCTCACAGAAGGATGATGACATTGAATGGGAATGGAGATCCCGCCGTGGAATTTTTACTGGAACATTCCACACCACTCCCATTTTCTCAAGCCCAAATGAATTAATAAAGTGAGAGGGACAGATAGTGCCTCTGTGTATGCTCTGGGCCCAGAAGGCATTGCGTCCTTGGTGTCTTCATCTAACTGACCAAGAAACGGAAGCCATCTATCTGACCAAGAAACGGAACCTAACATGTTCCATATGAGAAAATGCACGCCTGCATGCATACACACCCACACATTACACATTTGTACCCCTGAAATGGGCTTGCACACACAAGCACAAATACAAACATACCAGTCAGTGCTACATGATCATCCTCCTTTCTCCATTTGTTTATTAAAAGTTCACCGTGAGCAATGCACAACAATAGATGAGGCTTATCTGTAGAAAATAATACTGGATCAAAACATGGAGTTACTGCAAGATTTATAAGACAAAGCTCAGCTATCACTGCTGGCAAAGCTGATCAGCTACTGACCAGATGTTCCAAATCCCGATTTAAACTCCTCCTTTCAAATCCCCCCTAAAGACCCATTTTGTAGCAACACATCAAAAGAGCCAGCCAATTAAAGGATAAGTGGCAGATCAGAGGAGTTGAGCCTTCCCTTTTCATTATATATTATAACATTTTACATTTAAACACTGCACACGTGTGACCAGTTCCCTTTCTGTCCATCTTTTCCCTGGCTGGCTGTTTTCCTAATATGTTAAAAAAAAAAAAAAGTCCCAGATTGTATGTGCTTGTACAACATCAAATATTGCTGGTATCTGCTTCTTGTAGGAATGTCACTGCGCTTCCTGCCATTTCAGTGTTAAATAACAATAACAGACACGACCAAAGAGGAAAGTTGACTGGCTGAAATTCTAAAAAACATCATCACCCTTATTCTGCAATTTGGTGCCTTCATGATTAGACTTGATGGCACATAGAAAGGGACACACAAATGGAGCTTCCCTCTAGTCTTAAAACAAACAGAGAAGTTTACTTATGCACTTTGTTTTACTGAAGCACACATTAAACATGGAATGTAGGGTTATTTAAAAAAACATATTGCATTTTATGAGGTCCCCCCCCCCCAAAAAAAAACCCCTTGTTCTTAATCTGCCATGTCCAGGAACCTCGTGAAGGGTAACAAAAAGATAAATAAAATTAGGCTTCTCTCACACACCATAAATTGAAATCCCGCCTCTACCACTTAACCCCGGACCTGAAATGTCTGTCTTGTTCATCAAAAAAGCATAGACATGATGGCTTCCAAATTGTGCTGAATTCAGCAACATAGTTTAGCTATCTGTCCTGGATATGTATGTTCTACAATTGCTTCTATGCTTCTTTAATATATAAGGCTTGATCCTGCATCCTGGAAAAATGTCTATGTTATCAAAGAGGTTATTAATTAACTGAATCAGTCCCTCCATTTTGCTCTCTTCCCTGCCTCGTATTTAAAATAACTTAAAATGTGAAATCTTATTCTTCTGCTAAATAGAGTTGAACAGGGGTTGTTCTGTAGAAACATAGGCGGTGGAGCTCATTAGCATATGCTGCTGCCCCCACCAGCCAAAAGCAACCTGATGCAAGAAAGGAGAGCCCCAGGTGAGCAAGTCGTGCTTGGACCGGCTAGAGATCCAGCCAACCCAAGCCAGACACACTCACCTGGGGCTCTCCTTGGCTGCCCCCCCCCCAGTCAAAAGGCCAGCAAGTCACCTTAGGATTGTCAAGTCCAATTCAAGAAATATCTGGGGACTTTAGGGGTGGAGCCAGGAGACATTGGGGTGGAGTCAGAAGCAAGGTTCTGACATGGCATAACTGAACTCCAAAGGGAGTTCTGATCATCACATTTAAAGGGACTGCGCACCTTTTAAATGCCTTCCCTCCACTGGAAATAATGAAGGATGGGGCACCTTCTTTGAGGGCTCATAGAACTGGACCTGCTGATTCAATCTTTTTGAAACTTGGAGGCACCAGATGCTATGCCGAAAATTTGGCATCCCTACCTCAAAAGACGCCACCCCAGAGCCCCAGATATCTGCAGATCAATTATCTATTAAACCCTATGGGTGCATACTGATAAGACGTGACTGTGAGCTGTTGCTTAAGCACGGGGTAAGTTAGATGGTGTGTGACTGCATACACAGAAAATGCAGAAGGTTAACCTCTGTAAAGACATACTTTGTAAAGACATGCTCTGTATATTTTTTTTATTTATATTTTGCATGTTAAGTTCCGGAGTGTAAAAATAGCGGCCAGAGGAAGTGTAAAGGAAACACAAACTTGAACCTGGGACTCGTGTCGCTGCTACTACACCTGTTGAATTACTCTTCAAAGAGGAACGGCCGGGCTACCTGCGTCTCTCAACAGAAAGATAAGAAGACAGCAGATTTTCACACCTGGCAACAATTAAAGTTTGAGTTTCTACTAAGGACTGTTTATTTGTTTTAAAGGACATTTAAGAATTTCAGCGATAAAGTGTTTGAGTGAAAGAGTGCTTTCGCACTTACATTGCAACATTCGGTGCACAGTGTTTTTCTTGTTTTGCCTAAACTCCACACCGCAAGTTTCCTTATTTATCTCTCTCCCACCTGGGAATTGGCAACCCTAAGCCACCTGCCACCCCAAATCACATAAGAAGCAGAGAAAGAAGAAGAAGATATTGGATTTATATCCCGCCCTCCACTCCAAAGAGTCTCAGAGCGGCTCTCCTTTACCTTCCTCCCCCACAACCGACACCCTGTGAGGTGGGTGGGGCTGGAGAGGGCTCTCACAGCAGCTGCCCTTTCAAGGACAGAGGCTCAGAGCAGCCTACAATCTCCTTTCCCTTCCTCCCCCACAACAGACACCCTGTGAGGTGAGTGGGGCTGAGAGGACCCTCACAGCAGCTGCCCTTTCAAGGACAACCTTTGCCAGAGCTATGTCTGACCCAAGGCCATGCTAGCAGGTGCAAGTGGAGGAGTGGGGAATCAAACCCGCTTCTCCCAGAAAGGGTAGTGAAGGCTTCTCCAAGGGTTAATGAGGGCTGCTGGGGGTGTGGCAGCAAAGCTCCTGATGGTTGGCTGGTTGCCAGATCTAATCCTAATCCTGCAGCTGTTATTCAATGGACAAGGTAAGTAGGTGGGGATGAGCAGGGGGGGGGCATCAGAAAGGTTCAGGAGCTGTGCTCCTCTAAGGTCCTGCTGAATTCAAGGCCCAGATGAGTAACACAAACTCTAACACACCCATTTTTCCGCAGTTCTGCCTTGGATGCATCTATTAAACTAAACAGCAGCCTTTTAAAAAATGAAATGGAGGGGAAGTGAATAGGGATCCAAGGACTTGGAAGGGGAATAGCAAAGGACTCCAAAATTGAAACCCAAGCCTAGCAGATTGAGGAACATAAACTATAGGTGGGATCATTTGCTTAACACATATGTGCCAATGGTGCTCAGTTTATCCATCACCTGTCTGCACAGAGAGGAATGAATTCCTCAGATCTGAAGACTGGGATCATGAAGCTGGAATCAAAGCACTGAATATGGAACTGCCTATTATTTCCCTCATCCCCCCTCCCCAGAATCAAAGATCTCCCTTCCAGCTATGCATCCTTGGTAATGCATCTGAATCCCACACTTTATGGAGCACAGGATCTGAGTATAAACAAATTTATTAGTAACATATGGCAGCAGAATTATATCTACAACTTATAAAGAGCTTAAAATAAAAAAAAATAGTTCTACCCCATATCTTACTTTCCTCCCACCCCTCCCTCCGTTACTTGACCCCCGCCAGTGTTATTTTTTTTTTAAAAAAACCAAATATTAAAGGTACCCTTAACTATAAAAATCTTAATCATCAAAAATTGTCCAATGTCCTTTTATTTTCCACTCTTTCTCTACGTATCTTCTGAATTTCTTCCACTCCGCATTAAAAAGTTCTAAATCATAGTCTCTTAGTTTTCTTGTTAATTTGTCCATTTCACTCCATGACATAACTTTTGTAATCCAGTCCCATTTTTCTGGTATTTTTTCTTGCTTCCATAACTGCGCATACAATGTCCTAGCAGCTGAGAGCAAGTACCATATTAAAGTTCTATCTTCTTTTGGAAATTTTTCCATTTGTAATCCCAGCAGAAAAGTCTCTGCCTCTTTGTTGAATTCATATCCCAGAATCTTAGAGATCTCTTGCTGAATCATCCGCCAAAACATTTTAGCCCTTTCACAAGTCCACCACATATGGTAGAAAGAACCTTCATGCTTTTTACATTTCCAACACCTATCTGGCATCTTATTATTCATCTTTGCTAAATTTTTTGGAGTCATATACCATCTATACATCATCTTAAAACAGTTTTCTTTAATACTATGACATGTTGCGAGTTTCATAGAGTTCTTCCACAAATACTCCCAAGATTCCATCTTTATTTCTTTATTTACATTAATTGCCCATTTTATCATTTGAGATTTCACTACTTCATCTTCTGTAGAACATTGTAAAAGTAATTTGTATACTTTTGAGATTAATTTCTCATTGTCTCCAAGCAGAACTCTTTCCATTTCTGTTTGTTCTTTTCTTATTCCTTCGGCTTTAATATCATTCTCCATCAAGCTTTTTATTTGTTGCATTTGAAACCAATCATATTTATAACTCAGTTCTGCTGTTTTCAGTTCTATTTTCCCACTTTGTATTTTTAGTAACTGGTTATATGATAGCTGTTTTTCATTAACTGTTTTAGCCGTTAACTTTATCACTTCAGCTGGCACTATCCACAAAGGTCTCCTCTCATCACCATATTTCTTATACTTTATCCACACATTTAGTAGACTACTTCTTATATAATGGTGAGAGAAAAGACCATCCATCTTCTTTTTTCCGTAATACAAGTATGCATGCCAGCCGAATTTTTTTCCATGGCCTTCCAACACTAAAAGTTTTTTATTTAACAGCGTTATCCATTCTTTCATCCATACTAAACAAATTGCTTCATGATACAGTTTCAAATCTGGTAATTGGAATCCACCTCTCTCTCTTGCGTCTGTCAAGACTTTCATTTTAATTCTTGGTTTCTTCCCGGCCCACACAAATTCCGAAATTTTCCTTCGCCATTTATCAAACTGTTTAGCATCTTTCACAATAGGGATGGTTTGAAACAAATACATAATCCTTGGTAAAATATTCATTTTTATTGCAGCTATTCTGCCCAACAATGACAAGTTGAGCTTGTTCCACTTTAGCATATCTTTTTCTATTTTACGCCATAGTTTTTCATAATTGTTCCTGAACAAATCAATATTTTTCATTGTTATCTCTACCCCTAGGTATTTAACCTTAGAGGCAACTTCACAACCCGTTAGTCTTTGTAATTCTTGTTGTCTATTTATCTGCATATTCTTGCACAAAATTTTTGATTTTTCTTTATTTATATAAAGTCCCGCCAACTCCCCAAACTCTTGTATTCTCGTTAATAACAAAGGTGTAGCTTGTATGGGATTTTCATTTATAAACATTATATCATCAGCAAATGCTCTATACTTATAGGTATAGCCTTTTATTTGTAATCCTTCTAGATCTTTTTCTTCTTGAATCTGCATCAGTAAAATTTCAAGAGTCATTATGAACAGCAATGGCGAAAGCGGGCAGCCTTGTCTAGTACCTTTGCTAATTTTCATTTCATCTGTAAGATCTGCATTAATGCACAGCCTTGCCCTTTGTTCAGAATATATTGCCTTTATCATTCTTATAAAACTTTCTCCAAGCTCCATTTTTTCCATCACTGCAAACATAAAGTCCCAGTTTAAATTGTCAAATGCTTTCTCTGCATCCGCAAAGAATAATGCTACTTCTTTTTCTGGGTGTCTTTCATAATATTCTACAATATTTACAACAGTTCTAATATTGTCTCTTATTTGTCTTTTAGGAAGAAAACCAGCCTGATCTTCCTTTATAAAATTTATCAGATATTGCTTAAGTCGTTCTGCCAGAATTCTTGTAAATATTTTATAATCATTGTTCAAAAGCGAAATTGGTCTATAATTTTTCACATTTGTGACGTCTCTTTCTTCTTTGGGTATCAAAGAAATAACAGCTTCTTCCCATGTATTTGGTACATTCCCTTTAGTTCTTATTACATTCATCAGCTTCTGTAATTTTGGTATTAATTCATCCTTAAAAATTTTAAAGTATTTAGCTGTGTAACCATCTGGCCCGGGAGCTTTATCATTTTTCATCGCGTTGATTGCTGCTTCAATTTCTACTTTTTCAATTGGGTCATTCAAAACTTTTCTCATATTTTCAGTTAAGGGCTCAATTTTTATTTTTTGTAGATATTCGTCTATCTTTTCTCTCTTTACTTCAGCACCTTTAAACAACTTGGCATAATACTTAAAAAATTCTCTTTTTATTCCCTCTTGAGTAACTACTTCTCTTTCATCTGTCACAATTCTACTAATTATTTTATTTTCTCTCTTTTTCTTCAGTTGCCACGCCAAATATTTCCCCGTCTTATTTGCTCCTTCAAACGATTTCTGCTAAAGCCTTTTCAGATTCCATTCCACTTCTTTGCTTAACAAATGTCTTAATTGAATTTGTAATATTGAAATTTCCCTTAGAATTTTCTTTTTTCCTGGTCTTTTCCTCAACTCTCCTTCTTTTTTCTTTATTTCATTTTGAATGTCCAATAGTTGTTTTTCTTTTTCCCTTTTATCTTTATTGTTCAAAGTAATCAACAACCCTCTCATTACTGCTTTATAAGCATCCCAGACCGTCTGGAAGTCAATATCTTCTTTGTCATTTACTTGGGAAAATTCCTTAGTTTCTTTTCCTAGAAAAGTCACTGTTTCTTTACTCTGTAGCAAATCTTCATTCAGTCTCCATCATCTCAGTCTTTTGAACAATTTTGTAATCCACATTATTGGGTTATGGTCAGCTCCAATTTTAGGTAGGATCTCTATCTTCCTTGTTATAAGGCCTAAATCTCTGGTTCCCCACAGCATGTCAATTCTAGAAAAAGTCTTATGTCTTGCAGAAAAAAAAGTATAGTCCCTCACTTCAGGATTAAACTTTCTCCATATATCTTCCAAATTTTCTTGTTTAACTAATTCAAAAAAAGACTTTGGCAATTTCCCTTCTTTCCCATCATTTTTTTTCCCTCCGGATCTATCCAGTGAATTCTGAACTGTTCCATTAAAATCTCCCATTAAGAGTATTTGATCATAAGTCAACTCATCTAACTGTTGTGTAATGTCTTTTAAAAAAGCATTTTTTGCACCGTTAGGTGCATATAGTCCCAATAACAGCGTTTTTTTCCCATTTGATGTTATCTCCACTGCTGCAAATCTTCCATCTTTATCTTTAAACACCAATTTTGGCTCCAAATCTTGTTTAATATAAAAAACTACTCCCCTTTTTTTCTGCTCAGCTAACGAAAAAAATTCCCTTCCCAGTTGCTTGTTCCATAAAAATTTATAATCCTTTTGTTTGATGTGGACTTCTTGCAAACAAATTATATTACAATTTTGCTTCTTGATCCAATGAAAAGTGGAGCACAGGATCTTACACAGATGCTCAGTGGTCCCTACATGATCACCTGTAACAGAGTAGTACCAGATATAGGCCTTTGCCAGCATTTCCGATGATGGCAAATCTGTCATAGCAGATGTACTGGATTTGGTTTCTATGTCAGATTTCTCAATTCCTGCCAATAGTTCAGAGATTCTTCATAATACAGAAGTTGCAAAATATCTCAGGAAGCTAAAATGTTTTACTTATCCCCTCGTCAGCTCCATGGGTAATAAAGTTAAGCAGAAGCAGGTCTCACACTGGAATTTGCTCTCTCTTTCTCTAGTCTACGTCTCTTCCCCAGCCTCACCTGGTTCAGTGGTATCAACACTCCACAGAGTGAGATGCCTTGTTTGAAATTGCCACCTTCTGTCATTACAGAGAAATTCTCTTTGCTAGGGAATTGCTTCTCCTCTCCTCCTGCTTCCCCTACATTGGGGACAACAGAATTCAGAAGTGGCATCCAACTTGCCAGTATCAGTTAATATTCACCTATCATTTGAAAAATCCTGCAGGGCGCACGCGTTCTACTAGTATTTGCTATATTGCTAGAATTTGTAACATTTTGACTGTATCCTGTCCTGGCCCAGCAGTATCAAAACCTGGCAGGGAATGACATCTAAGCAGAATTTACTATTGTTTTCCCTGTGCCCCAGCTCCAGGGATACGGCAATCCAACCTGCAAGAACTTGTTGGTCCTTACCAGATCCAGAGGCACCAAAATGTATTCCTGCCAGATTTTCTTACCTCTGAACCAAGGAAGAGCCACTAGGCAAACTAGGCAATCACCTAGGGTGCTGGCTGTCTGTGCGCCTCCATGTGACTCAGTGAGTTATCAGTGTAGGGGAGCGGGGCAGAAGTTAGCTTCACCTAGGGTGGGAGATGGTCTAGGGCTGGCTCTGAAGAAGAGTACACTGAATGGCATATCTTCTGGTAAGATGGTCTCCAGACAGATTGCCCCCCCCCAAGGACGAAATAACGAGACAGACACCAAGTGATTGGAATAAAATTGGGCCACTTTATTAATTAACCTCACAAACAGCAAGGGTACCCCACCGCGACCGCTCCCCTGCCATAATGGGCGAGAGACACAGTCCCTCGGCCAGAGCTCAGCTCAGTGCCTCAGCTCCCTCCGGGCAGGCCCAGCAGGGAGGCCCGCACCAGAGGGCCCAAACCCAGACACACGTCTCACCAGAAAGCACCCTCTAGCCGAGTCTCCCGGCAGTCTGCAATCTCCACCCGGGTCTTCAAACCCCAGGATTGATCATGCCAGACCCCAAATTCCCCAAAAGGGGGATGCTTCACAGTCCTCCCCTGGCCGCATAGTGTCCTAAACCCCCAAAACCTGCCACTACTAAGGCCAAGTCTCTACTTAGGGCTTAGCGCCCACCAGGAGGCCCAAGGCCACCTGCAACCCTTGCTGCAAATCTCTCAAAAAAAGCATATTACCCTTTTCCAAGAGATGGACCCCATCCCCTCTGTAGAGGCCAAGACGTCTCACCAGAATATCCGGATGGGGCAGATAGTGGCCCAACCCTTTCTTGAGCAGCTTTTTAAGCTCCTTATTAGCCTTGTACCTGGCCCTTTCTACCGCTGCGGGGTCCAAAGCACAATGCCATACCAGGCGGGGCAGCATGGCTGACCACACTATGATGGTCCCCGGCCATTGCTCCCAAATGTGCAGAAAATAAGAACATAAGAGAAGCCATGTTGGATCAGTCCAACGGGCCATCAAGTCCAACACTCTGTGTCACACGGGCCTGCCAAACTAAGGCCTTGCCCTTCAGTAACCCCAGATCATTACCTCCCAGGTGAACTATTAAGACCTGAGGAGGAGGACCCACTCTATCACGAAACAGTAAAGGCAGCAGGCCCGACCACTGAAGGCCACGGCACCCCTACCACTCAATAACAGCGTGCTGGCTGAGTCCCAGCTGAGAGCCCACCGCAGTTCTCCGTGCTTGCAGAGCGGCCCAAAACACGTGGCTATGGCCGCAGATGAGAACTCGGCTCCGGCTCTTCTGGCCAGGAACAACAGCATCTAAAAAGAAAAAACAGTTAAACACCAACCGAACAGAACATTCCCTGAAACGCAACTCATTCACGGCCTAAGCAAAGGCCGCACATAGGCCTTATAGGCCGATGAACGCCCACGCCCCAACCTCTGAACAGAGGTGGAAGGATACCCCATTGCAGCAGCAGTTGAGGCTGCCCCGATTCTAAAGGAGTGGGTCCCAAACCGCACCCCTGACAGCCCCAACTCACCCAAGGCCCGAGATGTCACAGCCCAAAACTGGTGCTTTGTTAGGGTTGCCAATCCCCAGGTGGGGGCAGGGGATCCCCCAGTTTGGAGGCCCTCCCCCCACTTCAGGGTGGTCAGAAAGCGGGGGGGGGAGGGAAATGTCTGCTGGGAACTCTATTATTCCCTATGGAGATTTATTCCCAAAGGAAATCATGGAGAATTGATCTGCGGGTATCTGGGACTCGGGGGGGGGCTGTTTTTTGGGGTAGAGGCACCAAATTTTCAGTACAACATCTAGTTCCTCTCCTCAAAATGCTCCCCAAGTTTCAAAAAGATTGGACCAGGGGGTCTAATTCTATGAGCCCCAAAAGAAGGTGCCCCTATCCTTCATTATTTCCTAAGGAAGGAAGGCATCTAAAGGTGTGCTGTCCCTTTCAATGTGAAGGCCAGAACTCCCTTGGAGTTCAATTATGCTTGTCACAGCCTTGATCTTGGCTCCACCCCTAATGTCTCCTGGCTCCACCCCCAGTGTCTCCTGGCTCCACCCCCAAAGTCCCCAGATATTTCTTGAATTGGACTTGGCAACCCTATGCTTCGTCAAAGGGGCACCCTCAGAATGAATAAATAAAAACCCATCCCGACTACCCCAGACTGCCACATAAGCAGTCAAAGCTGACACAGGACACAAATCAAGCTGAGAGCAACTGCCCAGCTCCAACACTGTACCCCACTGCAACTGATCCGTCTTAGAATGACCGACAGTAATAAATGCCTTACCCCCAGATATCCGCAAATCCCTCAACCAGTACAGTTCTATTTATTTTATTTTATTTTGACTTATATCCTGCCGTATCCTGCGAACAGGCTCACAGTGGCTTAGAACAGTAAAACAACATTATGAAAATTAAAATCACATATCAAGATTAAAACATCATCATAATGTTTTACACGTACTATCAAATCAGGGGCAGCACAGAAACAATAATTCAAACAACAAACCACACGGCAGCATGTCGACTGGTAGTTGACACAAGTGCCATGATGATAAGGTATTATTTATACATGAATAATGGCAGATACAGCAGATCTTAGCCATAACTGTTGCATCCAAATACACCAGATGGAAATGGGACCCCCACCTCAAGGTATTCCAGATGAAAAACTAGGTCTAGGTCTCTGCTTCAGGTGATCAAGTCAGTTTCTTCCAGGCAGCAGTCTCTAATTTAAATTTATTTATTTTTGCAGATTTATAGTCCACCCTTTCCTATAATGAGCTCCCATCATTCATTTAGTTGTTAAAAGTTTGGTGGAAGAGCACCCTCTTACAGGCTCCGTGGAATTGAGAAAGATCCCGCAGGGCCCTAACCTTCTCAGGGAGCTCATTCCACCAGCACGGAGCTGAGACTGAAAAAGTCCTTGCTCTCGTTATAGCTAGCCTGGCCTCCTTGAGACTGGGGGTCAAAAGAAGACTCTGTGATTCTGATCATAGTACCCACTAGGGAACATGTGGGGAAAGGCGATCCTGTCCCTGACCATAGAGGGCTTTAAAGGCCATGAAAAAGTCAGACTAATTTAACTCACAAGGCTGTTGTGATGATAGAAGGGGGGAGAGGAGAATGATGCAAAAAAGAAAAAGAATAAAAATATAAATAAATAAATTAGAAGGATTCTAAAGATTATACCCAGCTTGCTGGGGAGAAAGTGTAGATGACTGGGGAAGGCAATGGCAAACCACCCTGTAAAAAGTCTGCCGTGAAAACGTGAAAGCAACATCACCTCAGAGTTGGAAATGACTAGTGCTTGCACAGAGGACTACCTTTACCTTTTAAAAATTATAATGGAGATGTGCTGGAGAAGTTTTAGACCAAGATTCCCTGTGTGGTCTGTGCAGAGTTAAAATTCTCATGAATTTTAGTAAGGGCATGAGGAATACTAATAGAGGAAGATGAAACTGATTCCCCAAGCATTCTTTATTGCCCTTTCATCATATTTACAAAAGGGATTTTAAGTAAGATTTTGCTGAATACAAAACAATTTAGTTACTGTGAAGAGGCAGTGCATCCATGCCAGCGTATTCATGCTGGTTTGGCTCTTCCTTAACTTGTCTTTATTCACAGCTATGGAGTTAGGCCAGAGTTGGTCACTAAACTTGAGCCAGGCTGAAGCCTTCTTTGGCTTCTCCACCTCTCACTCTTTGGGAGAGTGTACAGGGTGTACAATACATCATCTGTTATGTAATTATAACAAGCTTGTGATTCTGGTTTTCTTGTCAGTGACAGAAATGTATTACATGCTTCCACATTCTCTCCCGTTCCTCTCACCCTTACCTCATTCAGCATTTCCCACTGAAGTTCCCTAAGGAGATTCTAATCATGCCAGCGGCTTTTCTACATGTAGACAAGTTTGCTCCTGAAAATACAGTAACTTTGCTTTTGTTGGATGCTGAACAAACCATTTGTAACAGAGACATTGGACCAATTTCAGCCCTGGAACACCTCCACTAAAAATAATGGCACGAAGCCCTTTCTAACAAAGCTACATTTGCCCCTCAGTTGCCTCTCCTTTTCCTGAATAATCTATCAAACTCTTATCTGTTTATTGATTTATCCTCTGTGCTTTTGTAGGCAGAAGCATACTTCATCAGATGCCTACAAAAATTCATGACACAGTATGCCAAACGCTGTTAAGTCCAAACGCTGCAAGGTTTTTTCCTGTTTATTAGTGGCTACTATGTTTCGTTAATGTTGCACAATATGAAGTTCTTTATTAGTTATATAGCTGAGAAGTATGATCAAAAGATCACACTAGGTTACTAAATATTGGTTTTCTAAAAAAAATAATAATAATAAATAGCAGTACTGGTATCACTCAATCGCATAACACAAACCTTATGGGACCATTTTTGAAATACTCGATCTCATCCTCTGGGGCATCGCATGACCGTAACTGGTTGATATGCCGCCTAATGGTGGACCTGCCCTCTGTGGAGACCTCATACATAACCGACCCCAACACTTGGGTAACCCAGGCCAGCATCCAGGCTGGGCCACCCCCAAAGTTCTCTGCATACACTAAGTCCCCAGTATTGAACACTTGGGGTGCCCAGATTGCCTCCAGCATCTCCTGCAGATCTAGGGCTTGGTCTGGGTGCATCCAGTCCGGGAGTGTTGACAGCTGCTGGCCCATTAGGAGATCGGCTGGGCTGTGACCGGTGGCTGTACGTGGAACAGTATGTTGGGCCAGTAGGCACTCTGCAAGGCCTCCCAGTCTCCTTGGATGATGTGGCGGAGTGATTCCTTAGTTGACTGCACCATCCTTTTGGCTTAACAGTTGGTGGCTCGGTGGAAGGGGACTGACCTAATGTGCAGTATCAAGTTTTGAGCGCAAAAGTCTTGAAAACTCACCCAATGTGAATGCCGTCCCATTGTCAGAGACGAGGATGTCAGGTAAGCCGTGTGTTGCGAAGACCCTTTGGAAAGCCTCAATTGCAGCCCAGGAGGAGGTGGACACTACGTGGATTGCCTCAAGCCACTTCAAGTAGGAGTCCACAATGAGGAAGAAGGTCTGCCCCTGGAAGGACTCCGCTAAGTCCAGATGCAGGCGGGACCAGGGGTTGTGTGTGGACTCCCACTGTTGTGCTGGTGCTCGGGGTGGTGCTGGACAGCTCTCCTGGATGATTGGCATTGGGCGACCCAATAGTGTCATTGATCCCAGGCCACCAAATGTAGCTGCGGGCCAGAGCCTTCATGTGCATGATCCCCAGGTGGGTTTTGTGCAGCATAGTGAGGACTTGCTGCCCTAGGGCTGGAGGCACCACCACCCTACACCCCCACAACAAACATCCCTTGTTTACCGAGAGTTCATCCCGGCGAGATGTGTATGCTGTAAAATCTGGGCCCACCCAGCTGGTGGGCCACCCCCTCCACACCCAGAACAAAACTCAGGAGAGGGTCTTGTCCCAGGCAGAAGACTGAACAATGTCCTTGTCGTGAATGGGGCAGTCTGTGAGGGACTCAATGAGCAGAATCTGGTGCACTGGAGCAGGATCCGGGTCCCCGGATGGCAGTGGCAGGTGGCTCAAGGCATTTGCATGGTCCATTGCCTTCCCTGGGCGATATTGGAGGGCATATTGGCACCCCACAAGGAAGTTGGACCACCTCAAAACCTATGGTGCTAGCATTTGGGGCGTTTGGCAGTCGGGGGCAAAAAGGCCCAGCAGGGGTTTATGGTCCATGAGGATGGTGCAGGGCTGGCCATAGAAATAGTCATGGAATTTCTTGATTCCCGCTACAATGGCCAGACCCTCCTTGTCAATCTGGGCATAGTTGCACTCTGGTTTCTGTAGGTCCTGGAACAGTAAGCCACCGGAACCTCGTGGCTGTCCAGCAGCATGTGCGCTAGGACCGCCCCCACCCTGTATAGAGATGCATCACAGGCCAAAATGACGGGCAGCCACTCATCAAAATGGGGCAGCAAACTGTTAGAGGTGAGGAGGTCCTTTACTGCCTGGAAGGCGGCGGCTTGCTGGCAGCCCCAAACCCACAGAGCCCTTTTGTTTAGTAGCCTGTGGAGTGGCTCTGGCATGGCTGCCTTGTAGGGAAGGCATGGTAAAAGTTCAATAGGCCAAGGAAAGCCTGTAGCTCCGCCTTATTGATGGGGGCTGGTGCATCGCAGATGACCTTGACCTTCTCTTGCGAGGGATAGGTTCTGCTGGCGTCCACCGAGTAGCCCAGGAAGTCTATATTTGGGATCCCCAGGAGGCACTTTTCCTTTTTGACCTTCAGACTTGCTGAGTCAAAACGCTGGAGCACAGAGCGGAGGCAGAAGGTGAACTCCTCCTCTGTGGAGGCAATGATCAGTCTAAAAACAGCTGGACCCTGGGGATACCTTTTAAAAGAGAGTCCATTAAGTTCTGGAAAATCCCCGGGGCCACGCTGACCCCAAACTGGAGGTGCTTGACTTTAAAAGTGCCTCTGTGTGTCACGATCGTTTGTGCCTCAGCTGTAGTGGCATCTACCAGGAGCTGCTAGTAGGCCTGGGCCAAGTCCAATTTACAAAAGATTTTAGCCCCCACCAATGATGCTGACACTTGGCTGACCTCCGGAACTGGGTATGCGTGGTTCTGCAGCTCCCTATTTATGGTAGATTTGTAATCCGCACAGATGTGGACACAGCTGTCGGGCTTAACTGGGGTGATGATGGGCGTCTCCCAGCATACGTTGGTTACCGGCTCTAGGACCCCTTGATCCACAAGGCAGTTTAACTCCTCATCTTAGATTTAAGGACAAAAGGGACACGCCAGGCCTTCAGCCATATGAGCTGCACGTTGGGGCTTAGTTGCAATGCTACTGGGGGACCCATATAAGTTCCTAGGGTCCGTCAAACACGGATGAAAACTCCCCACAAATTTGCTGAAAGTCCATGCTTGTGGAGGTCTGGTGGATGCCTGTCACCTTGATCCACAAGGGATCAAACCAAGTCCAGTCTAACAAGCTACTAAGGTCCCCATCCACCACAAGAAAGGGTAGAATTCCTGAGAACTGTCCGTAATTTACCCAGAAAACCCTGACCCCTAGTACGTCGACTTCCCATTTCTGGAAATCCCAAATGATGACTGGGGTCTCCCCCAGCCCAGTTGTCTGAGGGTCCAGGCCAAGATGATGGTATGGACGGTCTCAGAGTCCACCTTCATTTTGCATGGAGCACCCACTATTAGAGAGCCAGTTTGGTGTATTGGTTAAGTGTGTGGACTCTTATCTGGGAGAACCAGGTTTGATTCCCCACTCCTCCACTTGCACCTGCTAGCATGGCCTTGGGTCAGCCATAGCTCTGGCAGAGGTTGTCCTTGAAAGGGCAGCTGCTGTGAGAGCCCTCTCCAGCCCCACCCACCTCACAGGGTGTCTGTTGTGGGGGAGGAAGGTAAAGGAGATTGTGAGCCACTCTGAGACTCTTCGGAGTGGAGGGTGGGATATAAATCCAATATCTTCTTCTTCTTCTTCTTCTTCTTCTATTAGGACTGTGGTTTTCAATTTTTCTAGGGAGGGCATAGACAGTTGGCATACCTAGCCAGTTGCTATTGTGAGGGTGTGCAGTTCATCCACAATGGCGACTTCATGGTATCGGCTATTTTGTCGCCTTGGTGGTCCCACTGATGTCTGGCGGGTTGGCTTGGAGCTGCAAACCTTCGCCAGGTTCCCAGTTCTTCCGCACTGGTGGCAGACAACACCCCAGAATTTGCAGGAGCTGTGCTCATTTGGTTCCTCGCAGCTGGCACACTCTCGAGCTGGCACGGTCCCAGTAGCACATGGCGGCGGGTGCTTCAGGGTGGCCTGGTGAAGTTTGAGGGCGTCATCCCCACTGGAGTCCTCGGAGGCAGAGGCAGCCTGATCTACCGCAGTTGAGTGTCACTTTTTATGTGATTTCTCGTATGCTGCAGCCTTGCTGAGCACCTTCATGAGGGTGAGGTCCTCATAGATCACCAGCTTCCACTGCATCTTCTCATCCCGGAGGTCGGTTACAAAGCAGTTGAGTAGGGCTTCCTTGAGGTTGGAGAAAGTGCATTCCAGGGCCAGGCGGTGGAGCTCCGCGAGGAAAATGGCAACAGTCTCCCTTGATCTCTGGTTCCTCTTGTGGAATTCCGTGCGCCAGGTCATGCGGGTCGGTCAGGGTGAGAAGTGTTTGGTCAACTTCTCCACGATGGCCTGTAAGTGGCTACCTTGAGCGTAGTGGGTGAGATGAGACTCTCGGCCAACTGCAAGGTTGCCATGCCGCAGATGCTGAGCAGGAGCAACTTCTGCTGGTCTTCATCCGTGATCTTGTAGTACCAGATGAAGTAGTTCAGCTTCTTCTCCCAGGTGTCCTAGTCCTTGGGGTGGTCTGGGTTGAACTCCGGGTTGTATCTGTGTGGCCCAGGAGCGGCAGCCATGGTTGGGCCGGGCCGGGTGGTGTCATTTGCACCACGGCACTGAAGCTCAGTGCACCAGACAGTGCCGGTTGATCCTGGGCTTCATTCATCCGGATCCCATCCTCATCACCACTATAATATAGTGGGTACAATGCAATGAAGAGTCAAGGTGGTAGGGATCATCAGCTCTTTATTAGGTACAGCATAGTATAGGACTGCACTCAGAGACTGGCGAACTGGGCCAACGTGGCCAACTATATACAACTCAGGGTTCCCGCACAAGCATGCGATTGGGTCATTCAGACCAGCAGGGGGCCTGTGATTGGTGCATGGCAGCAGGGGTTTGGATCCTGCTGCCCATTGTTCCCAAGTCCCCAAGCTCAGCACTTATGGCTCCAATGAGCCTTGCAGGAACACCCAATAGGTCTTCACTAAGGTCCGCATACACAACAAGTGGAGTACCATTTAAATGACCCACCTGTATCAGTTGGAAGACCCAATCACGCCACAGAATCCAGCTCAACTCTACTCGGTGGGGCTTACTCCCAGGAGAGCATTTTTAGGATTGCACTATTATTGACTAGTATGGCCACCTAGGAAATCTGGCACTATTCCACTTTAGAATGAAGGTAGGAATACCCATATTCAAAGGTGACCCAACCAGAAAGTTAACTGAGTTAAACCAAATAAAACAAAAAACAAAAACAAAACTAGCATGTTAGGGAGAAGCAGACCTCAAATTCAGCAGGAGCTCACAGGAGCATAGCTCCTGAACCTTTCCGATGGTTCCCCATCTTCCTCCCCACCTACCTTGTCCATTAAATAGTAGGTGCAGCTGCATAACAATCCCTGGATTAGGAGAGCAGGCAGCCAGCCAGCCACTAGGGGTCTGCCATACCTCCAGCTGCCCTCATTAACCCCTGGAGAAGCCTACACCACCCATTCTCCACTTCTGATGTGATTTTGGGCAACAGATAGCTTGCTGGCGGGGAAGGGGGGTGGCCCAGGAGAGCCCCAGGCGAGCGCAGCCTGTTTGGGCTGGCTGGATCTCTAGCCAGCCCAAGCAGGCCTTGCTCACCCAGGGCTTTCCTTTCTTGCATCGGGTTGCTTTTGGCTGGGTGTGTGTGGAATATACTAATGAGTTATGCTAATGAGCTCTGCCACCTATTTTTCTGCAAAACAACCCCTGGGGAGAAGACTAGGCTAGCACCATTCTCCCTGATACACAAATTTTCTATATAAAGAGAGCTCCAAAGTCATATTGTCCTACTATGGATAAGCCTCATGATCAGAGGACATTTTGTAGAACAAATAGGTGGTGGAGCTCATCCAGGGATTGTTATGCAGCTGAACCTACTATTCAATAGACAAGGAGGTGGAACTCTCAGAAGGAGGAGGTGGAACTCTCGGAAAGGTTCAGGAGCTGCGCTCCTGTGAGCTCCCACTGAATCTGAGGCCTGCTCATGATGTTGATTCCACTTCGTCTTGACTGGGTATTGGACACTGTGAAGGCAATACTCACTCAACTTCCCTTCCCCACTCCTCCACTTGCACCTGCTAGCATGGCCTTGGGTCAGCCATAGCTCTGGCAGAGGTTATCCTTGAAAGGGCAGCTGCTGGGAGAGCCCTCTCAGCCCCACTCTCCTCACAGGGTGTCTGTTGTGGGGGAGGAAGGGAAAGGAGATTGTGAGCCGCTCTGAGACTCCAGCCTTGAAAGGGCAGCTGCTGGGAGAGCCCTCTCAGCCCCACTCACCTCACAGGGTGTCTGTTGTGGGGGAGGAAGGTAAAGGAGATTGTGAGCCGCTCTGAGACTCTTCGGAGTGGAGGGCGGGATATAAATCCAATATCTTCTTCTTCTTCTTGGCAAGTGAATGCCATTCTTATTCTTTTATCACCACTACCACAACCTTATTCCACTTCCAGCTACAGTTATTTCCCTTGTCTCAGAGGAAGGGGAAGGCGTCTAAAGAATGTTTCATATACAAGTGAACAATGACACATTACAAACCTATATAATTTTTAAAAAAATTATCTCCAAGTACAAGTATTGGACAGATGTTGTCTATTTATGTTCATGCTGGATGCTGTATGTATGTGTAGTGAGGGGGTGCGGGGTGGGAAATCCTTAGCCTGATGTTTCATGTTACAGGTATAAATTCTATTTTGTACATAGAGATGGCATGCATATAGATTATATAAAATAATCTTTATGTAGGAAATGATGACGTCCTGCACGATACGGACAGGAGATCCTGCATACGTTAGCAAATAACGTATAGTTATAATAAGCAAATAGTGTAAAAACAATTATTTCCACCTAGCTTTATATATGCTTGCCAAGTTCTTATCTCCACTCTGCTTCTAACTCTCTTTACCATAGCATCACCTATGAAGAAGAGTAATGTCTTTCTCTTGCCATCCCCCCTCGCCCGGTTTTTTTTTTTTTTAATAAAAAGGACAGATAATGATCTTTGCCAGCAGGCATTATTGACCTAAGTCTGAAGTGTCTGAAATTAATTTTTCCACTTTGAACGGCGTATAAATTTCTCGCTATTTGTCAGTGATGGACATGAAACCCTTCCAAAAAATGTATCGGGTATCGTGCCAAATGCAGCAATCAAAGTCTCTCGCAGGAGCTGTGGGACATACAAAGGGCTTCACACAGTCAAGAGCGTTAGCTATGCATGCTTTCACGTTGCCCTGGCTCGACCACACACTCGATGAGAACAACACGCATACATGCACTCTTTTATTATGCCTCACAGATACTTCTGTGGCTGTCGTTTTATATGGCAAGCCTTGTTAGGTCCAGTGCTCACCCCCCCCCCCAGTTCAATACTAATAACAACCTCCTCCTATAAAGAAGGAAAGGGGGAAATTCCAAATGGTTTCCTAGAAAGCTCCGGTACCCATTCCATAAGCTGACTTTCTTGGCCAGAAGGGAAATGAGGTTTCTTCTACGTGCTGCTGAAATAGCAACTCATTTGGTCAGTGACAGCAAGAGAAAGAGGGCAGGAGAGAATGGTGTAATATATTGGGCTACACTTATGCCAACCTGCCAAGGCGAGCTCTTTCTCTCAAGCACATGGACACTTTGTTCTTGCTATCCTCAGTTAACTCTGCTGGCTGAATAGAAGATGAGGTGGGAACTGCCCAAACGCCTTAATAGCATGCTCCACTTAAGGCTTCCATGTCTTAACTACTACACTGGCTCTTTTTATAAGTACAGTCAAGCACTCTATAAAGGGACCAATTAACAGTTTGTGTCGGAGGTTGTAAAGTCTGCATACAGTGGCTTGCCACTGTGTTCTTACGCAGGAGGGGATTTGTCTGACTTAATTCTAACATGAGCACTCGGGAAGTTACCATACTAATTTTCACAGCTCTTTCCTGTTGTGATAACAGGAGAGATTTGCATGTGACTGCTACTGCAAGATATTCTTTTTTTATGAAAAAGGTATAGGCTCCACTGCTGCGAATGGACCTCAAATGGCAATAATTTAAGGCATGGAAATGAAACCCTTCCTTTCCTTGCAAAGTTTCTATCTAATTCCTTTCGAGTTACATTAAATCATGAAGAAATCCAATATGTTCAGTAGTGATTCTCTACATTAATGAAAGTTAATGTTGCTGATCTAAACTTCTACCACAAGTAATTGTTATAATATACTTTGTCAAATACACAATTGGTGCAATAGCAATAAATGTTGGCATAACAATGGGTGGAACCAGACTTTCCCCCATATTCCTTCAAAACATCTGATTTGAATTCATGATTCTATTTCAGATTCCAGAGTAGCTACTCCATTCCCTGAAATGGATATGGAAGAACAAATCCTCTCCAGCCATGCGCAGTGAACTTTTTTAGTGGGCAGATGTCAAAAGATGTCCTCAGTTTTCACTGTGATGTGATGCGCCAGAGACGGCCAAACATATATTTGCCCTAACACGACATGGATGATGATATAACATGACAAAACAATGAAGGCAAAACACAGCATGGATGATGATATAACATAAAACAATGAAGGCAAAACCAACAATATGCAAGACTCATTTTTTAATGTTACGATTTACTGTACAGTTGACTGCATATAACTTTGAATCTCTCCAGAAGACATGTAATTTTTAGCATATTTCTAAACTCACATTGACCTCTCATAATGAAGGCCCCCTTCAAAATATGAAAGGCGGGTATAGAACCCCATCTCAAGGGGAAAAAAATAAGCCCCAACCAGTGACATGAGGCCTTGTTACAAGTCCTCTATAACCTAGAGTTAAGACAGGGGTGGCCAGACTTGCTTAATGTAAAAGCCATATAAAATAAATATCAGATGTTTGAGAGCTGCAAGACAAGGAGGGAGGGAGGGGTGGAAAGAAAACAAATTTAAATTTAAATGCATTCTCCAAGCTGCCGGCTTGCTTGGCTTGGAGAAGTGATTTAAAGAGACAAAACGCTGGTTAATGGGGCTGTGGGGGCTTTGAGAGCCACTATGTGTGAAAGAGCAACTTATGGCTCCCAAGCCGCAGTTTGGCCACCCTTGAGCCAGGGTCTCCAACCTGCAGATGGCATCTGAAGATCTCTTGGAATGACAACTAATTTGCAGACTACTGAAATTAGTTCCCCTGTAGAAAATGGCTGCTTTGGGGAGGGTACTCTATGGCATTATACCCCACTGATATCCCTCCTCCCCAAACTCCACCCTCTCCAGGGTCTACCCTCTAGAAATCTCCATGAATCTCCCAATCTTGATTTAGCAACCCTAAGATTCCAGACTAATTATGTAATAATCCAGAAAGCACCATGTAGAAATAGGAGAACCCATAACTTTGTTGTCTATTTAATGGTATGTGTATTTTATATGAAATCCCAATAGAAATCCCATTTTATATGAAATCCCAACAGAGAGCCAGTTTGGTGTAGTGGTTAAGTGTGCCGGCTCTTATCTGGGAGAACCGGGTTTGATTCCCCACTCCTCCACTTGCACCTGCTGGAATGGCCTTGGGTCAGCCATAGCTCTGGCAGAGGTTGTCCTTGAAAGGGCAGCTGCTCTGAGAGCCCTCTCAGCCCCACCCACCTCACAGGGTGTCTGTTGTGGGGGAGGAAGGGAAAGGAGATTGTGAGCCGCTCTGAGACTCTTCGGAGTGGAGGGCGGGATATAAATCCAATATCTTCATCTACCTCACAGGGTGTCTGTTGTGGGGAAGGAAGGGAAAGGAGATTGTGAGCCGCTCTGAGACTCTTCGGAGTGGAAAGCGGGATATAAATCCAATATCTTCATCTACTTCACAGGGTGTCTGTTGTGGGGGAGGAAGGTAAAGGAGATTGTGAGCCGCTCTGAGACTCTTCGGAGTGGAGGGCGGGATATAAATCCAATATCTTCATCTACCTCACAGGGTGTCTGTTGTGGGGGAGGAAGGGAAAGGAGATTGTGAGCCGCTCTGAGACTCTTCGGAGTGGAGGGCGGGATATAAATCCAATATCTTCATCTACCTCACAGGGTGTCTGTTGTGGGGGAGGAAGGGAAAGGAGATTGTGAGCCGCTCTGAGACTCTTCGGAGTGGAGGGCGGGATATAAATCCAATATCTTCATCTACCTCACAGGGTGTCTGTTGTGGGGGAGGAAGGGAAAGGAGATTGTGAGCCGCTCTGAGACTCTTCGGAGTGGAGGGCGGGATATAAATCCATTATCTTCTGCTAGACCTCTATCAGTCACCATAGAGTTTTCCCTCCGAAATCACGAGAGCATCTGGGAAAACCATAGAGTTTTCCTCGAAATGCCTTGGGCAGCCAGCACGTGACATCACCAGTGTGATGATGTTGCTGGCGCGATGACATCATCGTGCTGCGTGCACAAAGCACACACGAAACAAGTCCCCCACTGGAGGTCGCAGGGGACTTGGTAACCCTATAGATCAGAGGACAGCAGTATTGCTAGAATAGATCTGGGGAACCTTTCTAATTGTGCATTTAAAAACTATTGACAATTATACTCTTCTTTTAACAGATTTTCCCTCGATTTCATTTTGCATTCATCATGATACGTTCACCATTTGTATTTAGAGAACATTTCTCTTCTATAAAATGCTTTTTGTGTTGAAATCCACAATGGTATTTTTGGACATAATCTAGGTTTGTATTTATTCCGTATCCTCAGTATCACATGTCTGATATAATGATTCTTAAAGTCTACATTAATTTTAGGGGGGGGGGGGTTTCATACCCGAGATAGCCGCACCATCCAAATCTAAGGTCATGTCCCTTTAGCTCCAGCTAACTTTAACTTCCTAAAAGTAACCATTCTCTTAACAAAACCAAGAAACACACAACAAAATATGGTTTCAAATAAGGAAGACCCAGCTCCTCGCCCCTTTCCTTAGCATCTTGCGAGATCTTATGTTTTATAAGTGGTTTTTTGCCTTTTGATATATCTTTTTGCCACTGTTTAAATAAACACCCGAGATCAACTTTGATACAGTCTAAAAGAGAATTAACATTCTAGGTAAAACAGAGGGAAGGCATTATTATTAGAATAGTTCTGGGGAATCCAACCCAAGTCCTCTTCTACTGCTGAAATTCTAAAGCCCTTTTCCTCGGATTAAGCCTCACTGAATAGTATTGGACTTCGTTCTGAGTAGACCAGCTCAGTCTTGTCCCCAAAATTTAACAGCTCAACTTTATAATAACTCAGTCAGTGTTGTTTTTTAAAAAAAAACCCACCAAAGATATTATGCTTAATGTAAGCATTTCTATGCTTTAGGCTAAACTTCTATGAATGCTGTGTTTGGTATTTTCAGGACTCTCTTTCTTTGTCACAAGAAGCAGATATATGTTTACATGACATATTTAATTGCCGTTTTGGAGAACTAATGCTGTGTAAAATCATAGCCATCAATAGAGCCATTTATTTTGACTATAATTAACAAATCAAGTCTCTTCACGTTTCACTATTTGCCAATCTGTTAAATATTTGCTCTTCTTTCCCTCCTCTGGCCTATTCATTTAGCAGTAAACACGTCACCTAGCAACCAAGTGTCAATATCAACAGTGCCTGATGAAGTTGTTAATTGGGGAGAAATGGGAAGGGGTGGAGCTGGGGAGGCAAATACTTTCTAGGAGAGCTCCTGTTGGCTATTTACATTGGTCTATGGGTATAGTTACGTTCAAAAGTATGTCCCTGTCCTCCTGTTATTAAAATTAAACCAAATCCAGCCGTCAAGTCTGTTCACTCAACCTAAGAAGCCTGTCTTGTGTTTACAGAGTACATGGGACAATGTTAACACCCAGAGACAACTTAAAATCTGTTTACAGTCTTGGCATTGTTGTTGTTCAGTCGCACAGTCGATTCCAACTCTTTGTGACCCCATGGACCAAGTCACACCACGCCCTCCTGTCTTCCACCATCCTCTGAAGTCTGCTCAAATTCGTGTTAGTTACATCAGTACTGCTGTCCAGCCATCTCATCTTTTGCCGTCCCCTTCTTCTTTTGCCTTCTGTCTTTCCCAGCATCAGGTTCTTCACCAGTGAATGCTCCCTTCTCATTTGGTGACCAAAGTAGTTGAGCTTCAGCTACAGCATCTGACCTTCCAGTGAACAGTCTGGGTTGATTTCCCTTAGGACTGACTGATTTAGATGCTTGCAGCCTGCAGCAAAGCTGCTAGGCTGCAAAAGCGGGATTTGCCTCCCTGGGAGGGAAGGGAGGAGATTCAGCCCGTTTGGGTGTGCAAATCAAGGTGCGGGGCCAGACCGTTGTAACAGCCAGACCTCCGCTCCCTGATGCAGTCCTCGTGAAGATCAGGCTGGGGCTGGGAGCATTTTGAAGTGCTCTGTGAACAAGGCCCTTGTGGCGTGTCAGGTTGGCGTCGGGGCATCAGGGCAGGGAGCTGCTTGTTCCCTGGTGCTGGCCGGTTTCAACGTCATTGGGAGATCTGAGCGGAGGCTGTGTGCTCCTTGGACTGAAGGCTGTTGGAAAGTTCCTTGGTTTTTAAGGCTGGTGTATCGTGGGAGTCTCTTTGTCTGGTCGCTTGGGGTGGCATCTCTCCTCCTCTTCTGTGGAAAGGGGTCTTTTGTTTGGGGTTGGGACTCCCTGCATGGGTTGGGGGGGATGTTGCTCTGGCTGAGTCAGCCATTTTTGGTTCACTTACTGGTCCTGTGCGGTGGTGGCCATATTGGGGCTCCTTTCTTCTTCTGGGAAGGTGGCCATTTTATAAGGTCTTTGTTCGGAGGCCATTTTGTGGGTCTGCCCTAGGGGGGTTTAACTGTTCTTAGTTTAGTGTGGTTTTATTTATTTATTTATTTTATTTATCTGGGATTTATATCCCGCCCTTCCCACCGAGTGGCTCAGGGCGGCTTACAACATATATAAAACTAACATAAAAATATAAAATTACACTTTAAATTAGCATTTCACAATATATAATTAAAATCAGACATTTGTTATAACTATACATCATTAAAACAGCCAGCAGTCGTGGAGCTACACTCTATTCAGCTTCAGATAAAAATTCAGTATACAATATACAGTCTGGGGCGGCTGGTCTGGGGCGGCTACCCAGCCGGTGTTACGAGGATGTCGGGTAAGAAGGGGGCTGGCAAGTCCAAAGGGAAACAGCCTGCGCCAAGGGCCCCTAAGGCTCCTGCTAAGATGCCTCCACCCTCGCTATCTTCTTCAGATGAGGAGGGTGACGATGTGGTTAATGCTAATATAGTTCAAAGGCTTCGGGCATTGGAGGAAGCGTCGGGTATGCCTCCTGCTGAGGGGGTAGGTGTGGAAAGGGCTACTAAAAGGGCGCTCCAAGCGAATGTGTTAACCAGGTTGTCTATTCTTGAGGGCAGGTCCAGCCAGTGCTCAGAGTACATTCTTCACTGGCAGTGCCATGGGTCTCGGCAGTTCAGATGGGGGATCAGTGTTATCGGTGGCAGTTGCTGGAATGGGGTCATCGCTGGTGCCTGCTGGATCAGTTGGTAAGGCTGGTGATATTTCTCAGGTGTATGTCGGGTCTACTTGGCCATGGGGGCCTTGGGTCCAGGCTTTGCCTATTGGCAAGGCATTCCGGCTGTGGGTTTAGGGTTTGCTTCCCCCACAGGCATTGTCTAATTGGGCTTGGCCAAATGGACTGGTTGGCCTGTGTAGAGCGTGGCTGGGCGTGGGGGAACAGGGTATGGCAGGCTCCTTTATGGGAGGTTGGGGTGCCCCTTCTCCTTATGGGGTGGTTCCGTTTACTGCCTTACCTTTTGGAGATGTAGCTTTGCCTTTGGGGGACCATCTGCTGCCCGCAAAAAGGGACAAATTTTAAAGGGTGAGTATGTGGATATTTTCTCCCTCCTTTTCCGGGAGTTGGAGAAGAAGGACAAGGAGAATTTAGATGAAAAAGAAAAGTTGAAAAAGCGCAAAGTGGAGCGTACTTGGGCTAATTGGCTGGCAGGGTTTTTTATCTACGCTGGGGTGATTGCGCAGGCTCAGCCTTGGAGGACGGCTTCTCGTATACAATACATGGATATAATTTATAAGGGGTACTCAACGTTTAATGGGCCTGCCTGGATGCAGTATGATGAAGAGTTCAGGATGAGGGCTGCCTTGTACCCTTCCCTTCAGTGGGACCGCATTCACCAGCAGCTGTGGCTACAGGTCATGTCTCCGGCGCGGCCAAATTTAGGTGACTGCTCTGACAGCGGTCATTTGGTGGCTAGGGCAGCCACATCCTCCTCAGCTTTGGCAAGTTCTTCCCGCAGTTCTGCTTTGTTGGGAGTTTGGTTCGCAGGGAGTGTGTAGTAGAAAGGCCTGCCAATTCAAGCATGAATGCCCCATGTGTGGCGGGTCTCACTCCTTTAATAACTGCCCGAAAGTCTGGGGTCGTAAGAGTCAAAAGAAGCCTGGAGCTGGAAACTAGGAGTCAAAAGAAGCCAGAAGCCAGGGGGTGGAAACTATCAGGCTGGAAAAGGGGCCCAGTCCGATAAAGGTGGGGTCCGTTTGAGCACTGGCTGTCCAGGTACCCGTGGAGGGCTGACAGCGTTTACCTGCTAAGAGGTTTTAGGTTTGGATTTGGATCCCTTTTCAGGGGCCCTGAGTTCCATTTATGTCCTGGAATCTTAGTTCCGTTAAGGGTCTAGAGCAGGTGGTCAAAGATAAGATTGCCAAGAAGTTGGCTAAAGGCAGGATATTGGGCCCCTTCCCCCAACCTCCTGTGCACAACCTTAGGGTTTCCCCCTTGGGCGTGGTACCTAAAAAGGCACCTGGGGAATTGCATTTGATTCACCATCTTTCCTTCCCCAAAGGAAAGTCCATTAATGATGGGATTCCTGAGCATTTATGCTCTGTTAGGTATACTAGTTTTGATCAGGCCGTGGCTGTGGTGAGGCGCTGCAGGGAAGGTGCTGAGTTGGCTAAGTGCGATATTAAATCTGCATTTAACCTTCTACCAGTGCATCTTGCTGATTTTGAACTCTTGGGTTTTTCTTTTGAGGGCCAATTTTACATGGACAGTGCATTGCCAATGGGCTGCTCTGTATCGTGTTCAGCTTTTGAATGCTTCAGCACATTCTTGGAATGGGCTGTTCATGAGAAAGTGGGTTTGCAGGATGTAATTCATTACTTGGATGACCATCTTTTTGTGGGTCCCTTAGGGACTGGGCGTTGTGCTCAGCTGCTGTCCGGTTTTATAGAGCTGGCTGCTGAACTTGGGGTTCCTTTGGCTCAGGAAAAAACGGAAGGTCCGGCCCAGAAGCTGACTTTTTTGGGGATTGAAATAGTCACTGTGGCACAGCTGTCCAGGATACCTTTCCCAAAAATTGTAGATTTAAGGAACCAGATTCATTCCTTTCTTCTTAAGCAAAAGGTCACCTTGATTGAGTTGCAGCAGCTGGTTGGGCACCTTAACTTTGCTTGTAACACTGGGTGACCCACCTGCTGCCCAATAACCACACCCCAGCCTGCCTGCTGGGGGATACAACCATGGACTAGCAAGACCGGAGAACTATGGGGTGCTGGCTGCTGCATAGTTCCCTTGCCACCCAGTACTGGAAGCCAGCTGGCAGACCTCGACTGGGCTCCATCCCCAAGACCTCTTAAGAGAGGTCCCAAAGAAGAAGAAGAAGATATTGGATTTATATCCCGCCCTCCACTCTGAAGAGTCTCAGAGCGGCTTACAATCTCCTTTACCTTCCTCCCCCACAACAGACACCCTGTGAGGTGGGTGGGGCTAGAGAAGGCTCTCACAGCAGCTGCCCTTTCAAGGACAACCTCTGCCAGAGCTATGGCTGACCCAAGGCCATTCCAGCAGGTGCAAGTGGAGGCGTGGGGAATCAAACCCGGTTCTCCCAGATAAGAGTCCGCACACTTAACCACTACACCAAACTGGCTCTCTGAGAGAGAGGTGGGCACACAGGCATGGCCTCTCCCCCAAAGGATCCATCCAAATGCCCCAAACTGCCCAAGCTGTGATAAGTATAATAAAAATAACAACATGCTAAAACAACCCATGACACCTGAAACACTGAAACATGGGAGCAAGGGTGAACCACTGCAAGAGAACTGAGGATGAGCCAGTTGCAACACAGGCTTTAAATGGCCCTAGAAGGAACCCAATCCCATCCCTTGGGAGCTGCTTTGCCTGACGCAGCCAGCCAGTCTGATGCAGCCATCCCCACCTCCCAAAGCCTGAGGGCAGCCCAAGGCTGTTGGGCTATCTCTTCCCTCCCAATTCACAATAAATGGCAATTGGCAAGTCAGTGCCATACGTATGGATATAAAAGACATTTCATTTGATTAATTTATGTAACATGCTCATGCTCACAATAATTTATTCTCCTATAGAAATACAATTATATTTATTGTTGTAGGGCAGGGGTCCTCAAACTATGGCCCGCGGGCCAGATGCGGCCCGCTGAGGATGTTTATGCGGCCCGCCGGGTTATGGCAAAATCAGACCGGAAGTGACGTTCGACCTAAACTCACGTTAGCAACGCACACTTCCGGCACTGGGCTGAGGCGGCGGAGACAGAGTGTGAGGTGATACCGAGGTGAGGTGAGTTCCCAGGCCAGGGTGTGTGGTGTGGGGAAGGGAGAGAGATGCAGAAGACGGAGAACTGACGGCCCGCGGCCTTGTACAGTAACGGCAGTCCGGCCCTCCAACAGTCTGAGGGACAGTGAACTGGCCCCCTATTTAAAAAGTTTGAGGACCCCTGTTGTAGGGTATGCTAAATACATGAAGGTGGGTTTTTTTAAAAGAATCAACAGTCTGAAACTGCAATGTTTATTTAGCCCCTTCTAATGGAGAGCTGGAGTTTGATGCTATCTGGATGAAATTTTCTCATTATGTGATGTCTTTGTCTCGGAAATTCCATACTGCTCAGCTCATGATTTTTGGTGATTTTAATGCTTGGATAAGCAGTAATAATCAGAAATGGATCTCTCATTTTGGCTTTGAATCAGCTGAATTCCTTCCACTACAATTATGTTTGCCCCGTTGTTCTAAAGATAAGGCAGTTCTTAGATTAATTGAATTCTGCATAGCACACAATGCTATAATATTTAATAGTCTCTCTAAATTTCCAGCTGCAACTGATTTTACCTTTTTTTCCACACGGGGTTGCAGTGTGATAGACTTTTGTTTGGGTTCACCCAACCTTCTGTCATCTACTGATAACTTTTACATTGATTCGCACATGGAAAGTAACCACTTGCCCCTAATTCTATCTTTAAGATTGGATCTGGAGGTTAATATGGTATCATCTTCCCAATCTGTAAAGGCCTCTGAGAATGTTCTAAAAAAAAAATCAAGTGGTCCTCAGCCCTAGAAAGGGAGTTTTCTTCCCTCTTTGGCTCTGAAGCACTGTGCAGATTAAAGGATTCAATCATAAATTCCAATTCAGATGATACAGTCCTTTCAGGATTCTCGTTATTAATTTATTACTAGAGTGCTAAAGCTAAACCCCGTCTAAGTCCAGTTTCTCTAGCTGGTTCAATACAGACTGTTTAGCTTGGAAACAAGAACTGAGAGCATACCGGGACAAAAAAATTATATGCTGCCTTCATCGACTTGAAGGGCGCATTTGATTCAATAGATAGAGACCAACAATGGATTAAGCTAGGTTACCTGGGAATGGACCCTCGTCTGCTGTTTCTCTTGAGGAAACTTCATTCTAATACTTTTTGCCAAGTGAAATTTTCTTCTAGTGGTGACTTGACTAGCAAAATCCCAGTGTTAAAGGGGGTTAAACAAGGTTGCGTGCTGGCCCTGCATCTTTTAAATTTATTTTTAACTGCCCTGGTACAATTTTTGAACCCTATTAATGGTCATCCGCCTAAACTAGCAGGCCGAGCAGTCCCCTTATTACTTTATGCCAATGACACTACCATCCTCTCTTGCACAAGTGTGGGCCTACAAAGGTATTTGAATGCCTTCTATGACTTCTGTAATTGTAATTCACTCTCTATCAATTATGCCAAATCTAAAGTAGTTGTCTTTTCAAATTGCTGGTGCCCACAGAGATGGTTTATTGGCAACTCAACAACTGAGCAAACAAAATTTTTTAAATACTTGGGGATCACTTTTAATCACAAGTTCAACTGGGTTTCACATCATAGCAACACCGTCAACTTGGCTAAATGTTTGGTTGCTCAAATTAAACAGGTTTTTTTTTTTTTTGCAAGGGGCAACCAATTAGTTCCGGCAGCAATTAAGGTGTTCAAAGCTAAAATGCTAGCCCAAATTCTCTATGGTATCCCTATATGGATCTCAGCATTTACCAGGAAAGTGGAGGGCATTCAAGCCTCATTCTTTAGACAATTTTTTTGGTATGTCAAAATGTGTGTCCTACTTTGCTCTCTGCTCTGAAGTGGGTCAGTCTTTGGTGGAGACAAAAACCTGGATTGCAGTGTTTAAATTCTGGCTCAAAATTCACTTTAGAACAGATCCTAACAGCCTTCTTGATTGTATGAAAAGAGACTCATATATTTCATCCTGGTCAGCAGTTCTTATGTCCAAACTTAACCAGTTGGGGTTAGAGGTTGATGATTTTTTTAGTTCTCATGAGTCATATATCTGCAGATGTATTAAACTGAGACTGCTGGAGTTGGAAGAAATGAAACTACATCCAACAGACTCTTATATTTGCTCCCCAGCTTCCTTTGGTCTTTATGCTTTCTGCGGCAAAATGCCCCATTATCTATCAGACTTGACCATGCCAAGTCATCGCAGGGCATTTATGTTGGCTAGACTAAATGCGTTTCCCTCCAAAGTTTTACAAGGGAGATATCATTGAGTCCCTTTAGGCGACAGACTCTGTTCCTGTGGAGCGAATATTCCTGACTCAATTCAGCATATATGGCTTGATTTATTTATTTATTTATTACGTTCAACTTATATCCCGCCCTCTCCGCAAGCGGAATCAGGGCGGCTCACAACATCACAACATTATCATAATCTCCGTAAATATTTATTTTGCAAGCTTTCTTTCTCCCCAGATTTGTCTATTCTGCCACCCTGTTATTATTGGTTGAACGATTCTGAGGGGGAGGCTAGCGAGGCTGTGGCAAAAGTTTTGGCTGACATCCTTAAATTTAAATCTGACCATGTATGAATGCATCTGTAAGCTTGGTTTCATTTTGATTTTATCTCCAATGTTTAAATTTTTGTATTCTGTGTATTTTTATTTGCAGCTGTTATGCCATTAAAGGTTTGGTATGGTATGGTATGAAAGACATTGCATTTGATTAATTTATGTAACATGCTCATGCTCACAATAATTTATTTTCCTATAGAAATACAATTATATTTATTGTTGTAGGGTGTGCTAAATACATGAAGGTGTTTTTTTAAAAAAGAATCGACAGTCTGAAACTGCAAAACATTAAGATAGATGGGGTTTATTTGATATCAGTAACTTTGAATTGAATGGTATTTGTTGCATTTAATTTTTGCTTAGTCCTTGGCACAGAATGCATTGTAAGGCATGCTTCCTGGGGGGGACATAGTGACTTCGTAGGAGGAATAGTAGCTCAGTGGCTACACAAGCGTTGCCTATAGAGGATTCCCAAACCAATCCCTGGCAACCCCAGCTAACAAATTTCCTGGAACAGGGCTGGGAAAGATTTCTCTGCTTGGGGCACTGCACAGTCATTGCCAGTCAGAGGAGCTCTGGGCTAAATGGCTAATAATGGTATGGCTCAATATAAAGCAGCTTTATATATGATAAAACCGTTTTTGTTGGCAGTTACAAAATACTGCCGCCGTAACATTGGAGATATTAACTACCATCAGCAGTTGCCAGCTGTGGAAATACTGCCAGCGTTGTATTTGCATGCTGTTAGGTGATCTCTGGCAATTGACGAAACAAACAGGACAAAAATAAAGCAATCTTAAGCAGGTCTACTCAGAAGTAAGTCCAGTTTTATTCATTAGCGTTTGTTCCCAGGAAGGTGTTCTTACGACTGCAGCATTCTCACTGCTGGTAGCAATGAAAGGTGGATATTCCTTCAGTTATCTACGAAATAAATATTAGCATTTCAGAATGCAGGGAAAAACCTCCTCCGACTGTGCTTAATTTGACCAAGAATTTTTTAAAATGCACACATACATTATCATAATTTGCCATTTTGAGACTGCTGACACTAATCTGTGATGTTTCTACTGTGAATATACCCATGCGTTATAAATATCTAGCAGTGTAAAAAGGCCATTAACAGAGCCAACCTAAGCAGAGTTACACCCTCCTAAGACTTCAATGGACATTGAGGTTATAATAACCATGCTGGCAATGCAAATGTGTAGTTCTGGGTTAGCAAAGAACTTCCTTGCTAACTCCATTTTTAAGAGTTCATAGCAGCAAAGCAACTCCCAAATCTGTGTAATCATACTAAAGAGGCATCTGCAGAAGTTCCACATGCAAAGTTGTGAACAGCTATGGATTTCTTCAACAGTTATCACTGTTTTGGAGGGAAAGGCAAAGAAATGTTGATCAGCTTTGATAGAAAAGTCAAAACAGAGCAGCTATTGATCCCCATCTTGGCATCTGGGAGGATCATGTCACCCACCAATGGATTGGGAAATTTCTGGACATTTGGGGAAAGGGCCTGGAGAGGCAGGTTTGGGGGGGGGGGGGGAAGGCCCTCAGCATGGTATAATGCTTTAGAGTTGATACTCCAAAGTAGCCATTTTCTCCAGGGAAGCTGATCTCTATAGTCTGGAGAGCAGTTCTGGGAGATCTCCAGACACAACCTGGAGGTTGTCAACCCTAACTAGTGCCCACTTGTTTCTTGAGTTTTCTTGCATAGAAAAGATTGGTCAGTGAGCGGATGGGAAGGACAGAGAGAAGCAGAGATAGGTTGCCAGAAGGAGGGAAAGAGAAAATAGGGCCCCTTGCAAGCTCGTAGATTCCCCACCATTCAACTTGGTCTAGCCAGCACCATGCAACTGGGCCATGGTTTTCCCAGGTAAAGACTGCTATAGGGGAAGGAGGGAAAGTTGAAGGTGTGTGTGTGTGTGGGGGGGTAGATAAAGGTAGATTGGCTGGTGGGTGGGAAGAAGAGAAGGAAACAAGGAAAAGGGAGAGACAATGGGAGCTTTCAGGGAAAGGAAAGGTAAAATTGTGGGGGCTGGGGAAATGAGATGCCACCCCCACCCCACATCCTTGTGGATCACCACTTGTGAATATATCCAAACTGGAATGTGGCCAGATCTGTGAATACTTAAATGCAGGCCTCATTTTGGGAGGAACTCACAGGAGCGGAGCTCCAGAATCTCTATATTTCATTGGGCTCTTTCTGTCTTACCCCCCCTCCCCCAAAAATACTTGCTTCTGGGCTCCATAATTCAAACCCCGTGTGAGAATTGTGCTGAACTCTACAATTTGACAAGCTTTCTAATATTTCACCACACACACACACAAATGGGAAAATAACCAAAACATAAAGCAGACAGATGGAAATCTTCATCATGCCACTGTGGCCACATAGGAGAAAGTAATTTTAAAAGCATGATGGGAGTCAGGTTTTATTATGACAATTACAATTCAAGAAGCATTTTAAGGTAAGTGCGGAGCGGATATAGTTTAGTACACCTTCCGGTGATGTCAGGAGTGTGTGGCATATGCAAATGAGTTATGCTAATGAGTTGTGCTAATGAGCTCTGGCACCTCTTTTTCTACAAAATGACCCCTGCTTAAATGTAGAGACTGAAGCCATGGACAGATCTTTCAACAAACCTGAGAAAAGCCTCAGGTTACCGCCTTCCAAACAAACATACTTTGTGCCTGTAGCTTGAAGAAACAAATGCCATCAGTGGCTGTTGCTAGGCACCCACAACAACATTGCCAGCCTTCCAGCCTTGTTTACTATCATTAAAAGGCAGGGAGAGAGGCATAGCCCTTTCCAAGGGGTGCTGGCCCTTGAGGGAGGATACATAGGGACAGGTCCACCAGCAACCACTGGGCAACTTGCTACCTGTGACTTCCATGATTCATGCTTGGCTGTTTTCTACTGTTCAACAGCAGCTGCTTCATAAAAGCCAGTGTGGTGCAGTCGTTAGAGTTTTTGACTAGGATCTCAGAACACCCAGGTCCAGTGCCCCATTCTGCTCCCCATTAAGGGGAGGGATGGTGGCTCAGCGGTAGAGCATCTGCTTATAAAGCAGAAGGTCCCAGGTTCAATCCCCGGCATCTCCAACTTAAAAAGGGCCCAGGCAAGTAGGCGTGAAAAACCTCAGCTTGAGACCCTGGAGAGCCGCTGCCAGTCTGAGTAGACAATACTGACTTTGATGGACCAAGGGTCTGATTCAGTATAAGGCAGCTTCGTATGTTTATATGCTGTGGAAACTCACTTTCAGGCCAATTGCACATTCTCAGCCAAACCTATCTCACAGGGTTGTTGTGAGAATAAAATGGAGAAGAGGAGAATGCTGTCTCCATTGCGGAGAAATGTATGGAACGAATAAAGCCAATAAATAATAAACATCTCTGCAGATGAGGGGTACGGATAAAAGATTGATGAGTGGGTGGGAAGGAGAATAGGAAGCAGGGAAAGTTGAGGATATAAGAGTTGCCAGGATGAGGAAAAGGGAAAATAGCATGGGGGATACAGGATAAACTGAACCGCACCCCCTTCCCCCCCAAGGCCTTGTGGTTTTCACACTGTACAGATGGGCCTGGCCCAGCAGCCAGATGGAGGGAAGGAGGAAAAGCTGAAAGGAGGGGGCAGATAAAGCTTAGAATCATAGTTGGAAGGGCTCTCCAGGGTCATATAGTGCACCCCCTCTTGGCTTGACTTCGTGAACGAAGATTTAAGAAGGGTGCAGTAGTCCACGTCTGCTGCAGGCTCGCTGGTGGCTGACAAGACCAATGCGGGACAGGCAGATCCGGCCACAGTGGCTGCAGGGAAAAGTCTGATTTGGGGTTGGTGCTGTAGCAGTGTGATTCTTCCTCAATCTCCTTTTGTCCTCAAGACCATCTATGCATGCGTTCTCAAAGGAAGAGACAGCCTGGTGGATGGTGTGCCTCCATGCTTTGCGATCTGAGGCTAGGTCAGACCACTGGTGATGGTTGATGCGACAGGTGCCAAGGGATTTCTACAAGGAGTCCTTGTACCTCTTTTTTGGTGCCCCTCTATTTCGATGGCCGGTGGAAAGTTCGCCATACAGAGCAATCTTGGGAAGGCGGTGGTTTTCCATACTAGAAATATGCCCTGCCCAGCAGTGCTTCGATGCTTGTAACCTCCGCCCTCTTGAGGACTTCAGTGTTGGTCACAAAGTCACTCCAGTGGATGTTGAGGATGGTGCGAAGGCAGCGCTGATGGAAGCGCTCAAGGAGTCGGAGATGATGACGGTATAAAACCCACGATTCGGAGCCGTAGATGAGGGTTGTCATAACAACTGCTTTGTAAACATTGATCTTTGTGCCTTTTTTCAGATGCTTGTTGCTCCACACTCTTTTGTGCAGTCGGCCAAATGCACGATTTGCCTTTGCCAGCCTGTTGTCAATCTCCTTGTCGATCTTGGCATCTGAGGAGATGATGCACCCTAGGTAGCTGAACTGCTGGACAGTCTTCAGAACTGATTCACCCACAGTGATGCAGGGAGGCTGATAATCTTCCTGGGGTACAGGCTGGTGGAGAACTTCTGTCTTCTTCAGACTAACTTCTAGGCCGAATAGCTTGGCAGCCTCTGCAAAGCAGGACGTCATATCCTGCAGAGCTGATACCGAGTGGGAGACAAGTGCAGCATCAACAGCAAATAGTAGCTCTCGGATGAGTTTTTCCATTGTCTTGGAGTGAGCCTTTAGTCACCTCAGGTTGAACAGGCTGCCATCAGTGCGATAGCGGATGTAGACACCATCGTCATCATCTAGATCTACTGTGGCTCTTTGAAGCATCATGCTAAAGAAGATCGTAAAGAGAGTTGGCACGAGAACGCAGCCTTGCTTTACACCTGTGCCTATTGGGAAGGGCTCCGAGAGGTCGTTGCAGTGTCTGACTTGGCCTCGCTGGTCTTCATGTAGCTGGATGATCATGCTGAGGAACCTTGGGGGACATCCTAAACGTTCCAAGATTTGCCACAGGCCTTTCCTGCTAACAGTATCGAAAGCTTTGGTAAGGTCGACAAACGTCACATATAGACCCTTGTTCTGTTCCCTGCATTTCTCTTGGAGCTGCCTGAGAACAAATACCATGTCGGTGGTGCTCCTGTTAGCTCTGAAGCCGCACTGACTCTGGGAGGAGTTCTTCTGCAATGGTGGGCGCCAGTTTGTTCAGAAGTATTCTGGCAAGGATTTTGCCTGCGATGGAGAGCAGGGTTATCCCCCGGTAGTTGGAGCAGTCTGACTTTTCTCCTTTGTTCTTGTGTAGAGTGATGATGATTGCATCGCGAAAGTCCTGTGGTAGTTTGCCTTGTTCCCAGCAGGTGACAAGTACTTTGTGAAGTGTGCTATGTAGTACTGTGCCCCCATGCTTCCAGATCTCTGGTGGGATTCCATCAACTCCCGCTGCCTTGCCACTTTTCAGTTGCTTGATGGCTTTAACAGTCTCTTCTAGGGTGGGGATCTCATCCAACTCTGTTTTCACTGGTTGAAGTGGGGTGAGGTGGATTGCTGAATCTTGAACTACGCGGTTGGCACTGAAGAGAGCCTGAAAATACTCCGACCACCGATTCAGTATGGATGCCTTGTCTGTGAGGAGCACTTGGCCGTCTGCACTACGCAAGGGACTCTGAGCCTGATATGATGGGCCATATACTGCCTTCAGGGCTTCGTAGAACCCTCTTAAATCACCAGTGTCTGCACACAGCTGGGTTCTCTCTACAAGCTTGGTCCACCACTCATTCTGAATACACAACACAATACAGAAAACACCAAAATACCTGCCCCCACACACACCTGTGACACCTGCTCCACACCCAGAAGATGGTAAAAAAAAAAAAAAAAAACTCTCCAGGATCCTTGGCCAAACTGGCCTGGAGAGAAATTGTTGCCTGACTGCAAAGTGGCAAACAGCATTTCCCTGGGCTTGTTTGGCTGGTGAGTGAGAAGAAGAGTATAATATAGCGGATTCAAGGCAGAGAGGAGATGCGGTGGCAATGATCATAGCTCTTTATTGAGTTACAGCATGGGAACCAGTAACTAAGAAGACTTCTTAACTGGGCCAATGGGGCCAACTATATAAAGGTTCCCACGCTAGGACGCCATTGGATCATTCAAACCCAGCAGGGGGCCCGTGATTGGAGCAGGGCAGCAGGGATTTGGATTCTACTGCCCATTGTTCCTGAGTCCCCAAGCTCAGTCCTAAAGGCTGAGTCCTTTGTCTCCAATGAGTCCTGACTCCAATGAGCCAGACAGGAACACCAGTAATGAGATACAACCTTAGTCCACATACACAACAAGGAGGAAACGGAAAATGGGGAGAATGCGTGGGGATTTCAGGGAAAGGAAAGAGGAAATAGTAGGGAAGAGGAAAATAAGATGCCCTCCATAATCCCCTGCAGGTCTCCCACTTTTACATATTACTGGATCATATCGCTGCAAAATGGTGGAAATATGCTACAAAACACGTCACTTAAAAATGGGAGAGCACATCAATGAGCATGAACTGTAGCCGCTGAAGTACAAATGCATAGATATTCCATGACTGGGGTTGCACCCTCCAATCCCACTTGCGCAAGTAACTGCAGTGAGCTCTATTCAAGGCAGCGGTTAATTATTTTTTATCAGATGTTCCTTTGTGAATTTAAAAGATTCCATCAAAATAGCATCTTATAGATGTGGTGAAAGCATACGTGGGTTCTTTTATATTGGCTATTCTTGGTTCAAATATTGACTCAAGTGGGTGCTGCTATATTTAGAATAAAGCTGGCTCTGTGCGTGTAGATGCTTTTGTGCCCTTGCTGCATAGAAATTGTTATGAGGAACTCCTTTGAACCCAGCTTGATTGTGACGTACGTCGGAGCTTTCCATTTCTCCCCCACCCCAAAGCCCAAATTAAGCAATGCCATTTGGTTTTGACATAGTGAATGATTTCAGCAAATGATTACTCTGATAGTTTAAAAACCAAGAAGTTTTTTGGCATGCATGTGATACGCTTTCCCATTTTGAACCACTTATTTGTTAAATGCGGTATGGGGTTGGAATGGGTTTGGAATGGTTTAAGAAGACTCTTCTGACGCCCATCCACTGGCCTATAAGGTCATTTGGCTTTCCCCACAGTTGAGTCCACCCGAGGCCAGCCTCTGGTCAGCTGGCAAAGGAAGTTGGGAATGGAAAGTCTTCTCTTGGTTTCAAATTATGGATCCTTCTCAATTTTCCTCCTATGGATTTATCCCCAGATTATGGACATCTGAGTTATCACATCCATTTTTTCTAAGAAAAACAGTGCTTATGAATCCTCCATTGCCTCATGGTTTTAATTTCCAAATATTGTACACAGTGAATGCCTGCTTTCATTTCCTTCAGTTTGTTTGTTTCTCCCCCACCCTTTACATCGATGATGAGCAGCTCAGCATGGTACATATGGTTCTCCCCTCTTCTACTATCTTCATGAGGCAGATTTAGGCTGAGTGACTAGTTCAAGGTCATGCAGAGAGCTTTGTAACCGAGTAGGGATTTCAACCAAGGAAGTCCCTTCTCCTATTCTTACCACTTTTACCGCTATACCATGCTGAGCTGATAGCCAACATCGGCTCTCACATGGATTTTCATATTAAGAGAATGAGAGCGTTCCAAATGCACAGCTTTAAAATGTGCTAAATCTAAATTAAAGCATTTCCTGTAATAGAAAGTTATTTGTTTTTGTTTGTTTTAAAATATCAGCCGGGGCGTTATAAGTGAAAGCATTGACACGACTAGCCTCCCAATCTTCACCTCCAACGACACCCTCAAAAAGGAATGCTGGGAGGTTAGTCACCTGGTTCATACCATATCGATATATTTTCTTGTTGCTTTTTCTCATATCCCAGCTATCGCTTGATATTTACATTTGTGCAAATGATGTGTAGGATGCTCTACAAAAATCAGCTTCTAAACCAGCATGAATAGTTCTGCTCTAAAGTGGTTCTTATTGTTCCCATTTACTTTCTTTTGCTTACTCTAGTCCTCTACTTCTAGAAGATATTGGATTTATATCCCGCCCTCCACTCCGAAGAGTCTCAGAGCGGCTCACAATCTCCTTTCCCTTCCTCCCCCACAACAGACACCCTGTGAGGTAGATGAAGATATTGGATTTATATCCCGCCCTCCACTCCGAAGAGTCTCAGAACGACTCACAATCTCCTTTGCCTTCCTCCCCCACAACAGACACCCTGAGAGGTAGATGAAGATACTGGATTTATATCCCGCCCTCCACTCCGAAGAGTCTCAGAGCGGCTCACAATCTCCTTTCCCTTCCTCCCCCCACAACAGACACCCTGTGAGGTAGTTGAAGATATTGGATTTATATCCCGCCCTCCACTCCGAAGAGTCTCAGAGCGGCTCACAATCTCCTTTCCTTTCCTCCCCCACAACAAACACCCTGTGAGGTGGGTGGGGCTGGAGAGGGCTCTCACAGCAGCTGCCCTTTCAAGGACAACCTCTGCCAGAGCTGTGGCTGACCCAAGGCCATGCCAGCAGGTGCAAGTGGAGGAGTGGGGAATCAAACCCGGTTCTTCCAGATAAGAGTCCACACACTTAACCACTACACCAAACTGGCTCTCCATTTTAGAGCACCTCTCTCTTCTGTTTTATAGCACCTGGAATTTCAGGTGCTGCCAGACCTTGCAATATGTATAGATATATCCTTAACATCCATGGATTCAGAGTACCCCTCTGCTTCCCCACTTTCATCCCGCCACTATAAAAGCTTCCAATAAAGAATTAAATACTCTGGGGGGACATGTGAGAAGATATGGATTGAAAACTTCAAGACCCTACCATTTCTCTTGACCTTTTCCTATAGATGTGACTACAAATCCCTTAAGGCCTGCAAATAAAAAGTTTGACTCGAGATTGCTAGGAGCACCTTCTTAAATTATTCAGTAGAAAAAGCAGACCTGAGCAGCCCCCAGGCAAACACACAGTTTAAATCCCGAAGGCACTGTGGATTGTGTTTACTGTCCGTAAGTGGCAAGGTTTTGTTGACAATTATTTTGTCAGGTTACTATAAAACTTTTTTTTATTACAAAGTAATTTGCAGCGCAATCCTAAAAACCCTTTCCTAGAAGAAAGCCGCGTTGAATAGACCTGACTAGGATTCTGAGGTGACCTGCTCAGTGTTATACTGTTTTTATGGTTGCCACTCTGGGTTGGGGATGGAGCTTGGAGAGTGCAGGGTCTGGAGAGGGGAGGGACCTCAGCAGGCTATAATGCCATAAATTCCACCCTCCACATAGGCTTGCCAATCCCCAGATCCCAGCGGGGGTTCTTCCGCTTTCCCAGGCTCCTTCCCGCCCCCAGTCAGCTGGCCTATGGGGGAAGGAAGCCCCACCCCCACAGCCCCCATGTGCCTTTCCCCCTCCAGAGACTTCCTCTCGGGATGGGGTGTCTGTGCTACTTGGAAGAAGTTGGCAGCAACTCGTGAGTAGAGAGGCCAATCCCTCACTTCAGAGTCACCAGAAATGGGGGGTGGGGGAGGGAAACGTCTGCTGAGCATTTCATTATTCCCTATGTGGAGATCGATTCTCATAGGGTATAATGGGGAGTTGATCTGGAGGTTTGGGGGGCTCTGGGGGAGCTGTTTTTTGAGGTAGAGGCACCAAATTTTCAGTATAGTATCTAGTGCCTCTTCCCAAAATACCCCCCAAGTTTCAAAACGATTGGACCAGGAGGTCCAATTCTATGAGCCCCAAAAGAAGGTGCCCCTATCCTTCATTATTTCCTAAGGAAGGAAGGCATTTAAAAAGGTGTGCTGTCCCTTTAAATGTGATGGCCAGAACTCCCTTGGAGTTCAATTATGCTTGTCACAGCCTTGTTCCTGGCTCTGCCCCAATGTCTCCTGGCTCCACCCCCAAAGTCCCCAGATATTTCTTGAATTGGAGTTGGCAACCCTACCTCCACAGCAGCCATTTTCTGCAGGGAAACTGATTTAGTTTGGAGATCAATTGTAATTCTGGGAGATCGTCAACCCTAGCCATAGACCCATAATGGGAAAAGGCATGCACATCTTTGATTATGACTAGACAAGAAAGACTGTGACAAATTAGTGAACTTTGGGGAAGAATTCTATCGAGTTATAAGCGGGAAAAAATGAAACAGGACCCCCTTCCCTCCCCCCCCAAAAAGGTATGTGCAGGAATTTGTGATCCCAAGAAAGGTAAACTAGGATGCACCTAGAGGGAAATAGTGATTGTAGATCTGGGGTGAGGGTGGGGTTGATAAAGGTATGAATGCCATTTCTAGGTGATACATTTCACTACTGGGATCTTCCAGCAGTTGCCTATTCATTCTCTGCTAGTATGACTGAGCAGGTGTGGCCCTACTTTCCTCCTTTCAGTCTCTTCTTTTTTGTTCTGTGCTGGCCAGAATTCTATTTACTTGATTGCCCCTACAGATGGAAGAAAGAGACAGGCACAAAGGGTTGGGTAAACTAAGGGCCGCTTTGTTTATTTTAACGTATTTAAAGGGCAGGGGGCAATAACCTAGCTAGCAGCACAGACAGGCCAGCGGTAAAAACATCCCTTCCCGCACCGCATAATCAGCGAGCCACCCTTGCCCCTAGGCAGAACCATCAGCAAGTTGCTCATACCTGGCCAGGACAGCAAATGGGCTATGCCCTGGAGTAGGGTTGCCAAGTCCAATTCAAGAAATATCTGGGGACTTTGGGGGTTGTTGTGTCCTAGGCTCAAATGGGAGAACTGTTACTTTTGGAGGGAAGCCGAACAAGCCAGAGCTTGAACTCCACACCAGGGTTCCATAGAAGGCCTAAGCGTGCCCAATCAGGGGAAGGATTGAAACATAAGAAGCCAATCAACATCCAGGCTCATACTGTACCCTGATAGGCCCTTAGGGCCCTGTAAATAGCCAATCCATGTAGATAGTTAAGGACCAATCAGAAGGGGGGAAGAATTGTATAAAGGAGTGGGAAGTTTGAACAGAGCTCAGTCTGTGTGTGTGTGTTCCTGAAGTAAAGCTTGCTGAAATCACTCTCCGACTCTGGTCTCTTACTGCGCCGATCCCAGTACATTACAGGGGTGGAGCCAGGAGACTTTAATGCGTGTCTCAAGAGCCGTGAAGAACTGATCAGGGTCAAAATGGAGGCAATGGGGTAACAGGGTTCATAATAATGTTATCAGTTTAAAAAATGTCAAATATGTTGCGGTGGCTTTTTAACTAGAGTTCTTTGTGAGCGCTTCTCTTGTGCTTAAAAGTAAAAAGATATTTATTTATTCATTGAGCCCATGGGGAGGGGGACGGATTTAAGCATTGCATATTAAGTGAAGAAAAACTGAACGCATATGAGAAATTCAATTTGCTCCCACCCACTCACATTTCTTGGTGTCTGTTGTTTGTCAGCATTCATGGCAGGCTTTTTTTTTTCCTTTGACATTTGTCACATGCCAAGAAAATCACCCAACCTGCATAGTGCAACACAGAGCAATTGAGACCAGCTCTCTACATAGCAGCCATAATGAATACATCGGATCTCAGTATTACACCTCAGTTCTCATTCTGCCCCACTTATCTTTTTGCTCAGGTTCATAACGTTTTATCCCATCTATTTCATCCACCAGTCACAATTATAAAGCTTTTGTGCATCTGTTACTTACAAAAGGTCAAATAGAAAAATAGATAAGAAAACAATATGGATGTGTTGAAGAACTTTTTTTGCCAAAACTTTCAATAGCAATGAAAAGCACCTATTCTTTGGCCATTTTCAAGGGGCTGCTCCGAAACGGGACAAAAGTATCCGCCCATTCAGAACAAGATTATGTTGCTCCAGGAAGCTTTGGCCATATCTCAAGTAGCTTTGTGACACTGTCACACAGCCTAATCTGATTGGCTATGTAGAGTCATAACTAAGGCTGAGCCAATTGGTTACCAAGAAACGTTTTCTATGTAAATAGGCTTTTCATTCCCGTTTGAGTTCCTGGCCCTAACTTGCTGCTGCATTTGACGCCATTTCCAATAATATTTTATTTTAAATTTTCAAAGTTAACAATATGTACATTAAAATCAGCACTATGAGGCACAAGTAGTTATGTTTACAATGTAAACCAAACCAGGCAGTGCATATAACTAGGCCACTTTTGAATAATTCCCTTCAGTTGCTGCTATCTATGAATCTGACAAGTAGTTAATAAGGTTTTGTCAATCTGCTGATGTCACTGGAGGAAAACTAAAGAAGCCGGGACTATAACGTTATTGATTTCACCATTTGTATAAATAGGGAGTTGCCCCAAAAGACCAGCACAACCACGTTTAACTTTAAAAGGGGTAAATTCTCTGAGATGAGGAGGCATGTGAAGAGGAAACTGAAAGGAAAGGTCAATACAGTCAAACCCCTTGGGGAAGCTTGGAGGCTATTTAAAACTACAATCCTAGAAGCTCAGATAAAATATATACCACAAGTTAGGAAAGGCACAAACAGGTATAAGAAAAGGCCTGCCTGGTTAACAAACAAAGTAATGGAAGCTGTAAAAGGTAAGAAGGACTCCTTTAAGCGGGGGAAAGCTAGTCCAAGTGAGATTAATAAAAGGGAACACAGGCTGTGGCAAATCAAATGCAAGACTGTGATCAGGCAGGTAAAAAGGAACTATGAGGAGCATATTGCAAAAAAAACCATAAAGACCAACAATAAAAATTTCTTCAAATATATTAGAAGCAGGAAACCAGCCAGGGAGGCAGTGGCGCCCTTGGATGACCAAGGGGTAAAAGGATTACTGAAGGAGGATAGGGAAATGGCTGAGAAGCTGAATGCATTTTTTGCCTCCGTCTTCACTGTGGAAGATGAGAACTTTTTGCCTGCTCCAGAACCACTTATTTTGGAAGGGGTATTAAAAGACCTGAGTCAGATTGAGGTGACAAGAGAAGGGGTCCTACAACTGATAGACGAATTAAAAACTAATAAGTCACCAGGTCCGGATGGCATACATCCAAGAGTTCTGAAAGAACTCAAAGTTGAACTTCTGGATCTTCTGACAAAAATCTGTAATCTTTCATTGAAATCTGCCTCCGTTCCTGAGGACTGGAAGGTAGCAAATGTCACCCCATCTTTAAAAAGGGTTCCAGAGGAGATCCGGGAAATTACAGGCCAGTCAGTCTGACTTCAATACCGGGAAAGTTGGTAGAAACCATTATCAAGGACATAATGAGTAGGCACATTGATGAACACAAGTTATTGAGGAAGACTCAATGGGTTCTGTAAGGGAAGATCTTGCCTCACTAACCTGTTACAGTTCTTTGAGGGGGTGAACAAACATGTGAACAAAGGAGACCCAATAGATGTTGTTTACCTTGACTTCCAGAAAGCTTTTGATAAAGTTCCTCATCAAAGGCTCCTTAGGAAGCTCGAGAGTCATGGAGTAAAAGGACAGGTCCTCTTGTGGATCAAAAACTGGCTAATTAATAGGAAGCAGAGAGTGAGTATAAATGGGCAGTCTTCACAGTGGAGGATGGTAAGCAGTGGGGTGCCGCAGGGCTCAGTACTGGGTCCCATGCTCTTTAACTTGTTCATAAATGATTTGGAGTTGGGAGTAAGCAGTGAAGTGGCCAAGTTTGCAGATGACACTAAATTGTTCAGGGTGGTGAGAACCAGAGAGGATTGTGAGGCACTCCAAAGGGATCTGTTGAGGCTGGGTGAGTGGGCGTCAACGTGGCAAATGAGGTTCAATGTGGCCAAGTGCAAAGTAATGCACATTGGGGCCAAAAATCCCAGCTACAAATACAAGTTGATGGGGTGTGAACTGACAGAGACTGACCAAGAGAGATATCTTGGGTCGTGGTAGATAACTCACTGAAAATGTCAAGACAGTGTGCGATTGCAATAATAAAAAAGGCCAACGCCATGCTGGGAATTATTAGGAAGGGAATTGAAAACAAATCAGCCAGTATCATAATGCCCCTTTATAAATCGATGGTGCAGTCTCATTTGCAATACTGTGTACAATTCTGGTCAACCCACCTCAAAAAGGACATTATAGCATTGGAAAAAGTCCAGAAAAGGGCAACTATAATGATTAAGAAGCCTCCTGAAGCCCGCTGCATCGCAGCCTGGCTGAAGGGGAAGTTTTGCCCCCCCTTGGAGGGAGAGCGGAATCTTCAGCGCGCTTTTGAGCGCGTCCTGAGGGGGCGGGGCTTCAACGCTGTTGCTGAAGCCCCGCTCGGCGCCGCGGCAGTCTTCCCGGCGTTTTCGGAGGGGTCGCAGCATGTTTGCAAGCTCTTGACGCGTCGGGGCTGTCTGGGCCGTGGAGCCTGTGGAGCGTCTTGTGGATCGGCTGAGAGGAGCGGAACGCGTCGCGGGAGCATTTTTCTTGAACAGTTTGATTGCCGGGGCTTGCTGTGTGCCCTGGAGCATTTTTGTCTTGGGGGCTGTTATAGGGTGTTCTTTTGGGTTGGTCTTTTGCAGGGGCTCTAGGAACGTCGCCTTTTGGGGTAAAGAGTAGTCCATTTGGATCCCCCCTCTTTCCTTGCTTGCTACTGGACTGCCCAGTCTTGGAAGCTAAGCAGGGACGGCCCTGTTTAGCTCTTGGATGGGAAGAAAGGAGAGGTCCCCTGTGCAAGCACCAGTCGTTTCTGACTCTGCGGGGACGTTGCTTTCACATTTTCATGGCAGAGTTTTTATGGGGTGGTTTCCCCTTGCCTTCCCCAGTCATCTGCACTTTCCCCTTAGCAAGCTGGGGACTAGTTTGGCCGACCTCAAAAGGATGGAGGGTTGAGTCGACCTTGAGCCGGCTGCCTGGGCCCAGCTTCCGCGGAGATTGGGTCGTGGGCGGAGGGCTCAGACTGCAGTGCTGCGGCTCTGCCGCTCTGTGCCACGGGACTGCTGCTTTAGCATAGGAAAGGAAAGGTCCCCTGTGCAAGCACCAGTCGTTTCTGACTCTGCGGGGACGTTGCTTTCGCATTTTCATGGCAGAGTTTTTTATGGGGTGGTTTCCCATTGCCTTCCCCAGTCATCTGCACTTTCCCCTTAGCAAGCTGGGGACTAGTTTGGCCGACCTCGAAAGGATGGAGGGTTGAGTCGACCTTGGGCCGGTTGCCTGGGCCCAGCTTCCGCCGGGATCGGGTCGTGGGCGGAGGGCTCAGACTGCAGTGCTGCGGCTCTGCCGCTCTGTGCCACGGGGCTGCTGCTTTAGCATAGGAAAGGAAAGGTCCCCTGTGCAAGCACCAGTCGTTTCCGCCTCTGGGGTGACGTTGCTGTCACAGCGTTTTCATAGCAGACTTTTTTAGGTGCCTTATTCAGGACTGTGGTGCTGTCAGGGGATTGGGTAGCCATTTGACCAGGACTGTGGGGAACGGCAGGGCTGAGCGGCCGTTTTGAGAGGCTGAAATTCGGGGGTGCTGGTAAGAATACTTCTCCCTGAGGCTGGGTGGCCATTTTTAGCCTTTCTTCTTCTCCCTCATACCTTGTGCTTGGGGCGGCCATTTTGAGGTGCTGTACTTCTCCCTGGTGCTTGGCGGCCATTTTGGCCTTGCTTCTTCTTCATCACACCCTTGCTCTTGGGGCGGCCATTTTACGAGGTGTTTAGGCAGCGGCCATTTTAGAGTCACTGGGGTGGTGGCCATTTTGAGGGCTGTTTTCCTCCTTTTATTCCTTTGCTGGCCTCAGGCTTGGCTAAGCTAGTTAAAGAAAGTCTGCTGTTTGCTGTGCTCTTTGGCAAACATGTCGGGTCGCAAAGGCAGTGGAAGATCAAAAGGGAAACAGCCTGCCCCTAAGGCTCCTAAGCCTCCTTTTAAGCCCCCCCCCCCTTCGTCTTCGGACACTGAAGGGGACGATGAAGTTAATGCAGCCATTTTTCAGAGGCTGCGGGCACTTGAGCAGGCATCGGGGTTTCCACCTTCTCAGTTGCCCAAGATGGGTCGGTTGTCCAAGCGTGCTTTGCAGGCAGATGTATTGACCCGCTTATCTCTTTTGGAGGGCAGATCTGCTGTAGTTGCTGCTGGAGGAGCTGTGGGGCCTGCTTGCTCTGATGTTGGTGCGGGCACGTCGTCCGGTGCGGGAGGTACTGGATCAGCTTTGGTGCCTGCTTTATCAGCTGGTAAGTCGGGGGAAGGCTCTTTGCCTCATCCTGGGCCTGTGTGGCCTTGGGGGGCTTGGGGGTCTGCTGGTCCTGGTGGGGTGGGTGCTCCATTGGGCAGTGCTGGGGGCTCCTTCTACTCCGGGCTTAGAGCAGCAGAGCAACCGGATGTAACCACAGGGTCAGTTGGTCCTTTGGGTAATTGGCCCGTGGTTGGTCAGCAGGGATCGGCAGCGACTTGGCCTGGAGGTTGGGGTTTCCCATCTCCATACGGGGCGGTCCCCTTTAGTGCTATGCCTTTTGGGGAGGTGGCTCTGCCGCTGGGTGATCACCTGCTGCCTGCCACAAGACAGAAAATCTTATAATGGGAATAGGTGGTCGTATTCCCCCTTTTAATTAGGGAAGTGGAGAAGGGGGACAAGGAGGAGTTGGACGATAAAGAGAAGAAGAAGCTCTGGAAGAGGAAGGTTTATCTGACCTTGGCCAATTGGCTCCCGGGGTTTTTCATATATGCGGGAGTGATAGCTCGTGCGCAGCCCTGGCGGGCCGCCGCGTTGATTCAATATATGGACATCATATACAAGGGGTATACGATGTTCAGCGGCCTGGCCTGGATCCAATATGACCAGGAGTTCAGGATGAGGGCCGCTTTGTACCCTTCACTCCCTTGGGATCGGATTCACCAACAGTGTGGCTGCAGGTGATGTCACCTCAGCTGGCCACAGACGCTGATCTGGAAGCGGCGCCAATGCCCCAGGAGCTATGGCTGATTGGAGAGCCGAGGCCTGCAGAGTGTATAGGCTTAGCCATTGTACCTAGCACCAGGAAGTCTTATGAGCGTGCTGTGTGGCAGTTTGAGGACTTTAGGGCTGAGGTAGGGTATCACATTGTTGGCCCCTCCCAGTGGAGCAGTTGCTCCATTATTGTCTTTCCTTGAGAGGTAAGGGATTGGCCATGCGATCAATTCGGGGACGCATGTCTGCGCTGGCCTTCGCTAGCAAGGCCTTGGGGTTTAAGAGGAATCAGCAGATTTTCATATTCGAAAGATGCTGGAAGGGTGGTCCTAGGGAGGCTAGGCCTATGCCTGATACTAGGGTCCCTTTGTCTCCTGATATTCTTCGGGGTTTGAAAGGGGGTTTGGAGCGCAGTGCGTGCGTCTCATTTCGAGGCAGTTTTGTTCCATGCAGCCTCTTTGGTACCCCTTTGGGGCTCTGAGGGTTAGTGAACTGGTGGCAAGCTCCAAGAATGATGTTTCGGGTAGGGCGTTGTTATTGAAGGATATTACGTTGCCCAAGAGGGCACGGGGACTGTGCTAGAGTTAGGTCCGTGTTCGGAGGCGGAGCTTTGCCCAGTTTCCGCATTAGCTGACTATTTGGCTTTGCGGGAGGGCTGCGAAGGATCGCTGTATTGTCACGCTGGGGGCAGTCCGTTGGCAAAGCATCAATTTTGGACTGTGATATCAAAGGCTTTAGCCCTGTTGGGTTTGTCTGGATTGAGGTTTGGTTGGGTTTGTCTGGATTGAGGTTTGGTACCCATTCCTTCAGAATCGGTGCAGCCTCGACGGCTGCTGCCCTGGGTTATCCTACTTCGTCCGTTCACGCCCTGGGTTATCCTACTTCGTCCATTCAACGCCTGGGCCGTTGGCGTTCTCCAGCTTGCAAAGGTTATATTCGCCCTTTGCTCCGCTAATAAGTTTTGGTTAGGAGCTGGGGGTATTTTGAGGTTTGGGTTGTATAACTTGTCTGTTTCTTCCTTTTAGATGCTGTTGTTCCTGGCCGGAGGAGCAGAGTTCTCATCTGCGGGCGCAGTTATGTGTTTTGGGAGGCACATCAAGCTCGGAGAACTGCTGTTGGCTCTCAGCTGGGGCTCAGCAAACAGGTCACGATAGAATGGAGGGGGCGCCTGGGTCTTCAGTGGCCTGGCTTGCTTCCCCTTTTGTTTCATGGGTCTGGGGGCCCTCCTCCGCAGGTATTGATTTTTCACCTGGGAGGGAATGATCTCGGGCTGATTAAGGGCAAGGCATTGATCTTGCAGGCTCGAGACGTTTTCAGGTACATAAGGAACAGATGGCCTGGTACCATTATAGTTTGGTCGGCCATGATTCCGCGCTTGGTGTGGCGCTGTGCCTGGGGGTTTGTGGCACCATGCGGCCTGGGGAGGACCGGTTAGCCTCCCCCTTTTGGGGAGTTAGGGGTCTGTCAGGATCAACCTTGGGTGTGGCTCGAGGTTTGTGAATGCAGACTGTCCTGGAGACTCGATTGGATGGGTGCCTTTCGCTGAGACTCGCGTCTGGTGTTTGGGCCCTCCGGTGCGAGCCTCCCTGCTGGGCCTGCCTAACGGGAGCTGTGGCTCACAGCTCCGGCTGGGGGGCCGGGTCTCTCGCCCGCTGAAAAAGGCAGGGGAGCGGTCTGATGAGACCCCTGGCCCTGACCTGGCCGCAGTTCTGTTGCTCACCGAGCGAATAAGGAAATTTGCAAGTTTATGGAGGGTGGTTTGGGCCACTATTTGCCCCATCCGGATATTTCTAAAGACCTCTACAGAGGGGATGGTGTGCATCTCTCGGAAAAGGGTAATGTGCTTTTTCTGAGTGATTTGCGGCAAGGGCTTTTGTTGGGTTTTGGGTCTTTTTGTGGGTGCTAAGCCCTAAGTAGAGACTTGGCCTTAGTTGTGGCAGGTTCTACGGGGTTATGGCACCATGCGGCCTGGGGAGGACCGGTTAGCCTCCCCCTTTTGGGGAGTTAGGGGTCTGTCAGGATCAACCTTGGGTGTGGCTCGAGGTTTGTGAATGCAGACTGTCCTGGAGACTCGATTGGATGGGTGCCTTTCGCTGAGACTCGCGTCTGGTGTTTGGGCCCTCCGGTGCGAGCCTCCCTGCTGGGCCTGCCTAACGGGAGCTGTGGCTCACAGCTCCGGCTGGGGGGCCGGGTCTCTCGCCCGCTGAAAAAGGCAGGGGAGCGGTCTGAGGAGACCCCTGGCCCTGACCTGGCCGCAGTTCGGTTGCCCTTGCCGTTGCTAGTTATTTTAATAAAAGTGGCCCATATTTTCACCAATTTAATTGTGTCCGTCTCTTTATTCCGACTTGGGGGGCAAAGAAGCCTCCTGAAGCCCGCTGCATCGCAGCCTGGCTGAAGGGGAAGTTTTGCCCCCCCTTGGAGGGAGAGCGGAATCTTCAGCGCGCTTTTGAGCGCGTCCTGAGGGGGCGGGGCTTCAACGCTGTTGCTGAAGCCCCGCTCGGCGCCGCGGCAGTCTTCCCGGCGTTTTCGGCCCACCCGCCCGCCCTGTTTGTTATGCAGGCAATTGCTGGTCGCTTCCGTTTGGAGGGGCCGGGTAGGAATTTTTTCACTCCCCGGCGTTTTGGCATGTGACTGGGGGGTGTTTTTTGCCTACCTTGCATAACATTTCAGTGGATTGAGGAATTGGCTTAGGGTTGGTGCCTTGGTAGAGTTTGGTCACTTTTTAGGGCAGGTTCTACGGGGTTATGGCACCATGCGGCCTGGGGAGGACCGGTTAGCCTCCCCCTTTTGGGGAGTTAGGGGTCTGTCAGGATCAACCTTGGGTGTGGCTCGAGGTTTGTGAATGCAGACTGTCCTGGAGACTCGATTGGATGGGTGCCTTTCGCTGAGACTCGCGTCTGGTGTTTGGGCCCTCCGGTGCGAGCCTCCCTGCTGGGCCTGCCTAACGGGAGCTGTGGCTCACAGCTCCGGCTGGGGGGCCGGGTCTCTCGCCCGCTGAAAAAGGCAGGGGAGCGGTCTGAGGAGACCCCTGGCCCTGACCTGGCCGCAGTTCGGTTGCCCTTGCCGTTGCTAGTTATTTTAATAAAAGTGGCCCATATTTTCACCAATTTAATTGTGTCCGTCTCTTTATTCCGACTTGGGGGGCAAAAGGGTTGGAACACTTTCCCTATGAAGAAAGGTTAAAACGCTTGGGGCTCTTTAGCTTGGAGAAACGTCGACTGAGGGGTGACATGATAGAGGTTTACTAGATTATGCATGGGATGGAGAAAGTAGAGAAAGAAGTACTTTTCTCCCTTTCTCACAATACAGGAACTCGTGGACATTCGAAATTGCTGAGCAGTCAGATTAAAACGGATAAAAGGAAGTACTTCTTCACCCAAAGGGTAATTAACTTGTGGAATTCACTGCCACAGGAGGTGGTGGCGGCTACAAGCATAGCCAGCTTCAAAAGGGGGTTAGATAAAAATATGGAGCAGAGATCCATCAGTGGCTATTAGCCATAGTGTGTGTGTGTGTGTGTGTGTGTGTGTGTATAGATATATAGATAGATATGGAATAGATGGGCCATTGGCCTGATCCAACATGGCTTCTCTTATGTTCTTAAATAAAAAGTAAATAATTTTATCGATGTAGATATTTTTTTATTGGTTTAATTTGTAAAAATGAATGTTGTTAGCTGCCCTGAGTCCGCTTGCAGAGAGGGCGGAATAGAAATTTAAAGTAATAAATAATAAATAAATAAAATGGTGATCTATAACCTCTCAGTTATCTCCTTTCCAGGCTAAACATACCCAGCTCCTGGGTGTGTGTGGGAAGATATTTGTGAATTTCCTGCATTGTGCAGGGTATCAAACTAGATGACCCTGGAGATACCTTCCAATGTTATGATTCTACAGTTCTTTATATCTTCATAGGGTTGCCAGGCTGAGGGATGGAGAACTCCTGCTTCTTCCCTCTGCTGCCCATCAACTCTCCAGTGAGCAGTGGGTGTTAAAGGGGGGGCAGGCAGCTCTGCTGATGTTTTGCAGGGCAAAGAATCAGAAGTGATGTCACTCCCCTAAAAAACACTTGAGGAGCTGACTAATTCTTAGTGTCATGGCTGGGGCAGTGATGTTCCTCATAAGTCTTTGATTGAAAGTGATGCTAAAACATCAGCAATGCTTTCCCTCCCAGGACCTTCCCCCAAATAGCTCCCAGATACTGTGCAGTAGGGGTGTGCATTCAGTTTCGCCTAAACGAATACAACCCCAATACCAGCAGATTTGGCAGCATTCAGCACTGAATACAGCCAAATCAGAAACAGTGATGTTATCTGGAAACCGAATACAGCTGCCTCAATAAGGATTCAGTAGTATACGGGGCACCTGAATAGCAGCAGGAAAGGGGGTTTAGAAGTTAAAGCTTCCTTTCCTGCTGTTTCTGGGCTTTTCCTGTCTCTTCCTTCACTTCCCTGGGATGAGGGAGGAGCGGGTCTCCAACAGCCAATCACAGCCATGCATTTGCACTTTTGCAAGACTGGTATTGCTGCTGGGCTATGCCAGTCAGCTCGGGTAGTTGGACAGCAATTTACAGAGATCACTCCAAGACTTAAAGAGCCAACAGCCCCAACAACAGCACTGCAGTGCACAGGGGCTTCCTACATCCCCTGTGATATATCAGGAACGGGGCCTCCTGCAAGGCTACAGCTGAGGGGATTGGGTAGGGCATCCCCTATAGCAGCAGAAACCAAAAGAGGGGGCACCACAGCCACAGGGAGTGCCAGGAATGCAACAAGATAGTAAAAAAAAACCCTGCTCTAGCGGGGGGCTGCCAGCATGGACCTAGTTGGAACCTACAGCAGAAGGTTGGGGGGATTCAGGGGAGCCCATCAGCCCACCCCAGGGATCCCAAAACTCATAGGAGACAGAAGGAGGGAAGTAGAGAAGGAGGTGTGATAGATCCTCAGCCCTCCCACAGCCCCTGGGGGTCAAATTGGGGAGGGGGCTTTCTCAGTTTGGGAGAGATTTCCTGGGGGTATCAAGCCACCTCAGAACTGTCAGCCCACCCCCCAAAAAACTGAGGGATCCACAATGTAGAAGGCACCAGGGCAAGTGGGCAGGAGAAAATGAAGCCCCCCTTTGAAGGACCCAGAGGGCATGCTGAAAGGAGACTTACTGAACTTGGTAGTGTACCTCCAAGCTCTCCACAGACACCTCCAGTTAAAGCCCAGCACCCCAAAGCCCCAAGGATCCACAAAGAAGACAGAGAAGCCAGATATCCAGTAGCGAGGGGTGACTACTAGGAATATGCAAAAAACAAATTGGTATTATTCAGATTCAGAAGTATTCAGGGCTGAAAAATTCGGCATCCTGTATATTTCCGAATACAGGTATTCTGAAATAGCCATATATATGGAGATATTCAGCTATTCCTGAATATACAGCCCCATTATACTCTATGGGCCATTGAAGTGAATGGCAACATAGGGTATATTGGAAACCACCTAGAGGGGAGGGGGTTTGAGGGAGAGCTTCCAAGTTTGCAGGGAAGCTGCAAGGGACTCTCCCCTACAAAACTCCCAAGACCCAAAAAGATTGGACTGGGGGTCCCATTCTAGTGACACCCAAAGAGGATGCCCCCGTCTCACCATTATACCCTATGGGCCATTGAACTCAATGGCAACATAGGGTATAATCAAAGGCAGCTGGGGGACAGGGGGGTTGAGGGAGAGCCCCAAAACTGCAGGGCAGCTTCAGGGGACTCTCCCCCAAGGAAAGCCCAAAAAGATTGGACCAGATGGTCCCATTCCAGGGGCACCCAAAGAGGGTGCCCCCATCCCACTATTATACCCTATGGGCCATTGAACTCAATGGCAACATAAGGTATAATCAAAGGCAGCTGGGGACAGGGGGGTTGAGGGAGAGCCCCAAAACTGCAGGGCAGCTTCAGGGGACTCTTCCCCAAGGAACCCCCAAGGTCCAAAAATATTGGACCAGGGGTCCCTATCTGTGGGCTCCCCAAAAGGCCCATTGCTCCCAATGCCGGGAAAAACCCAATTAGCCACTCCCCACATTGTAATTGCTGTGGGAAAAGTGGCTCTGGGCAGCAGGGTTTTTGAGGGAGAGCCCCCAAAACTGCAGGGCAGCTTCAGGACACTGTCCCACACGCATCCCCCAAGGCCCAAAAAGACTGGACCAGGGGTCCCATTCCAGGGGCACCCAAAGCCAAACCTAACTTCACATAAGAGAATTTCTATAGGACAAATGCACTATACCAACCTACTCAATGGGCCCTACTGGTCCGGCACCAATAAACCAAGTTGCCAACCTCTCTGCCAGATGAAACACAGCCTGATCAAGGTCTGCAGACCTAGCTGCAACAAACTCAGATACCAACTCTCCAGCCTTGCCCCAAACAGCACAAGGAGAGTCAGTCAACCACATCAACCATGTCAGTTCAGGTTCCCTCACCCATATGCCAACTTCCCTGCCACAGGACACACAATCTGATCATGCCAACCCTCCAGCCCTGCCACAAACAACACAAGGAGAGCTGGCCAACCACATCACCACCAGCATCACCCAAGGATTTTTCACTTTTCTGACTCCACCCACCCCTTGACTCAGGCACAGGACCTCCATCTTAGCTGGATTTAACTTCAGTTGGCTCTGCTGTAACCATCCAGCCACGGCTCCTAATGCCTCAGACAAATGATCGGGGCGGTCTACCACCCATCAACAGGTAGAGCTGGGTGTCATCCGCATACTGGTGACAACCCAGTCCAAAACCTTTCTTCCTCCTGCCCCTGCAAAAAAAAAAAAGGGAAGTAATCCTGGGACTCCTGTGGGTGCTGTCGATTTTCGTGGGGGCTGCAGCCATGCCTCTTTCGTTAGCTATGTGTGGATGGGGAAATTTTGATTTCCTTGGTGATTCATGAAATCAGCATTCACTTTTGGTTTGGGGATGGGATGTGGGGCGGGGTTTGCCAATCATTTCAGTGGTTAGTTGTTGGGCTGTGGCTCCATCTTTGGGCTCTATAGGAAGTTGACATTTGGAAGAGCATTTTCCAACCACTTTCCAAGCACAGACCAAGAGGGGATGTAGGCACAAGTAGGTGCTCATTTCAGTTTCAAACTCAGTGTTTGGGGAGCAGAACAGAGGCAAGTTGACCTTCAAGAAGACCAGCTGTTCAATTGTTCAGGGTTGCAGGAGAGTGTGATGTGGGCAGACCATGTCACCCATATGTGAAAAGACGCACTCGCTCTGCACACTCATCGGCGAGCATGAGAGGAACGCCTAGGCTATGGTGGAGAGGACCAACCAGACTGCTTCCTTCACGGCCCAGTAATTCAAAGGACACATGTCCTACAACTCGTAGGGCTCCGAAAGGTAGTCCCTCATCATTGCAGCACCTGTCTCCACACTCAGGGGCCTACCGCTCCCAGAGAGGCCAATAAGCTGCCTGATGAGTGCCATCTCAGCACTCTTTGTGGCATGAACTTGGTTGGAAATGCTGCCTATCTGGGGATGTTGGGAATAAACAGCAGTGGTAGAGGCAGGTGAGCTGCTTTCACCCCTTCCCCCTCCTCCTTAGGTCCTGGCACTATGCCTCCTCAACCCTGCTGCACTCAACCTTCCGGGAGAGCTTGTCTCTCCAGCGATCAAGCTCATTGGCCCACTCAGTGGTCTTGCCCTTAATGCACAGGTCTAACATGGTTGCCAGCATGTAGGCCTTCTCCTGTGTGAGAAGCTGAAAGTGGGCCTCAAGCCCTTCCTGCAGCCTAACAACCAGAGCGGACACTGCTGGAAGCATGTCTGCATGGCCTTGAGCTGGCACTAGAAATGAGGCCAGGTCCTCACAGGCCATGTGGACTATGGGGATAACCAGTGTGATGCTTGCTGTGTCTGATGAGAGCATCTCTGTGTAGGTCTTGAAGGGCCCAAGAACCTCCACGGTCTGAGAAATGATCACCCAATTCTCCTCCTGGGTGAGACGGTTCTCTTCCTGAAAGGCCCTTGTCTTAGAGACAAAGGCATCCAGGGCTGCCCTCTGCTCCACCAAGCACTCTAGCATGGCACAGGTGGAGTTCCAGCATGTGCTGACATCACCAAACAGGCCGTGATCTGGCACACCTGATAGTGTCTGTTTCTCACAGAGCAGATAAGTGTCCTTATTCCTGCGTGAGAAGTGGCCCGTGATGTGCTGACACTTCTGGAGCAGAAGTCAGTACTTATGGGTCATGGTGAGATACTGGCAATCATTGCTGTTTGCCTGGCCCAATGCATCCCTTACCACAAGGTGGAGAAGGTGGGCCACACAAGGAAGGAGAGATGAGGAATGAAGCCACATCCACACCAAAGTCAGGTGGGAAGGGTCCCACCCATGACTGATCCGGGCCCTGCACAGCTGGCACTGCACATAGCGAGGATCCTCCATCAGCTGGAAGTGCTTCCAGACTGTGGAGATGTATGGATGCCCATATCGACCAGCAGCCTGGGAATCCACTGGAGCTGCCTCCTTTGAGGGGTTCAGGACAGACACACAGTGTCTTGGGGTGGCAAGAGGAGCTAGCCGCTGGGGGAAGAGGGCTGAGTGGGAGGCACCTTGTGCATCTCTTCCCCTTCCACCCCATGCGGCCTCCCCTCCTGGCCATCCCCAGAAGGCCTGCTGGTGCCTGAAAGAACTGAAAAAGGGGGCTGGTCCTCCTCAGCATCTTCTCCAGCTCCTGCACGACACTCTGCACCCTCCTTGGGGTGATCAATGTGGACAGAAAACTGTCCCCAAAGCTCAGCTTCAAGGAAGAATGCTCTTGCTGCCCATCCTCCAGCTGCTGAGACTGCCTGGGCCTCTGCTCAGTGCCAGCACCTACTGGCACCTCTGCTGGTGCCGCCCCAGCAGTAGCCTCGATGAAGGGCCCAAGGAGGGCCTTCTTCATCACATTACAGCCAGAGGTTGGAGTGCTAGAAGACAGCTGTGGAGTGACCCTATGCACAGATGGGGAGAAAACCTCAGTTCTCCCCCTCCCCCTCCAGTTTTGTCCCTAGCCTTGCCCCCAAGGCCCCTCTTCTGCTGCCTGTCACTCATGTCACCCTTGGCTAGTCTCAACCTCAACCGAGAGTGGGGTTTTTTACAACCCTAACTCACTACACTGTACTCTGAACCAACATGTAGCCTGACTTCTTTTTAAAAACCCTCCAACCAAAACAGTTTTGTTTTTTTTTTGTGGTCCCTAACCTGTCCTTTTTCAGGGGTGGGGGGAGTAGTCTGGTAAGATTTAGGAAACTAAGTAATCCTGCCTCTACCTGGCTACAGTTTTTTAAAGGCTACCTTGAGATGAAGGCAATTCTTTTATAAGCACTGCTGTGCTCTTTGTTAAACTTCTCCTAACTAGATTCTGGGCCACACCTGATTTCCTTGCAAACTAGAAATCAGGTGTTCCCTATGACTAGAGACAAGCTGTGGTTTATTCTATGGAAATCAAAGAATGTACTGGCTTTCGGTGGCTGAAAGATACACTGCCACCTTAGTCTCTTTAAAATGTAGCCTGATCTGACCTACACTGCCTTTTTTCTTTTAAACAATTTTATTGATAACGTTAATAAGAGCAGGAGAGCCAGTTTGGAGTAGTGGTTAAGTGTGCGGACTCTTATCTGGGAGAACCAGGTATGATTCCCCACTCCTCCACTTGCACCTGCTGGCATGGCTTTGGGTCAGCCATAGCACTGGCAGAGGTTGTCCTTGAAAGGGCAGCTGCTGTGAGAGCCCTCTCCAGCCCCACCCACCTCACAGGGTGTCTGTTGTGGGGGAGGAAGGTAAAGGAGATTGTGAGCCACTCTGAGACTCTTCAGAGTGGAGAGCGGGATATAAATCCAATATCATCTTCATCTTCTTAATAACTTCTTTTCATCTATCCCATATGCTTCTTTCTAATCACCCCTCCCCCCCGTTACTTGACCCCTGCCAGTGTTATTTACTCAAAATACTAAAATTAAAAGGTACGCTTAATTCCTAAGAACTAAAATTAATATTCTTCTTTCTTCTAAAGTTTAATCATTATCAAAAATTGTCCAAAGCCCTTTTACTTTCCATTCATTTTCTACATAACTTCTAAATTTTTTCCACTCTCTTTTAAAATCTTCTAAATCATAGTCTCTTAAAGTTCTTGTTAATTTGTCCATCTCACTCCATGTCATAACTTTTACAATCCAATCCCATTTTTCTAGTATTTTTTCTTGCTTCCATAACTGCGCATATAGTGTCCTAGCAGGTGAAAGCAAGTACCAAATTATAGTTCTATCTTCTTTTGGAAATTTTTCCTTTTGTAATCCCAACAGAAAAATCTCTGCAGCTTTCTTGAATTCATATCCCAAGATCCTAGAAATTTCTTGTTGGATCATATGCCAATACTTTTTCGCTCTTTCACAAGTCCACCATATATGGTAGAAAGAACCTTCATGTTTTTGCATTTCCAGCATCTGTCTGGCATCTTGTTATTCATCTTTGCCATTTTTTTAGGAGTCATATACCATCTATACATCATTTTAAAACAGTTCTCTTTAATACTCTGACATGTTGAAAGTTTCATAGAGTTCTTCCATGAATATTCCCATGTATCCATCTGTATTTCTTTATTTACATTTATTGCCCATTTAATCATTTGAGATTTCACTACTTCATCTTCTGTAGACCATTTTAAAAGTAACTTATAAGTTTTTGAAATTAATTTTACATTATCTCCAAGCAGAACTTTTTCCATTTCTGTTTGCTCTCATCTTATTCCTTCAGTTTTAATATCATTTTCCACCAAACTCTTTATTTGTTGCATTTGAAACCAATTGTATTTGTTATTCAACTCCACAGCAGTTTTCAATTCTATTTTGCCACTTTGTATTTTTAATAGTTGATTCTATGACAGCCATTTTTCCTCACCTGTCTCAGCTGTTATTTTTATCACTTCTGCTGGCACTATCCATAATGGTTTTCTTTCATCACCATATTTCTTATATTTCATCCAGGTATTCAACAAATTATTTCTTATATAATGGTGAGAAAAAAACTATCCATCTTTTCTTCCCATAATACATATAAGTGTGCCAGCCGAATTTATTTCCATGACCTTCCAACACTAAAAGTTTTTTAATCAACAGCATGACCCAATCTTTTATCCACACTAAACAAACTGCTTCATGATATAATCTTAAATCTGGTAATTGGAATCCTCCTCTTTCATTAGCATCTATTAAAATTTGCATTTTAATCCCTGGTTTCTTCCCAGCCCATACAAATTCCGAAATCTTCCTTTGCCATTTGTTAAATTGTTTACTGTCTTTCACAATCGGAATAGTTTGAAACAAATACATTATTCTCAGCAAAATATTTTTTCTTGCATTTTTAATAAGGTGGAATCCTGGAGTTTAACTTTCCCTTCTACCTCCTGCACTTTTTTTGACACCACCACTGTTTCCTTTCTAAGCTCTTTCATTTCTTTTTTAAAGTCCTCAATATCTTTTTAAAGTTATTTTTTGCAAGCATTTATCATCTTTTCCACCCCTTTCATCATCCTAGCTTCCATTGCTTCCAACTGATCTTGCATCTTCTCCAATGAGGCAGCCCTTGCATGGGTTACCTTTGACTCTTACATTAAAAAAAAAAACAGTGAAAAATTTGATATCACCAAATTAAATTTCAACTATCAGGTTTGATAGATTAGAACTTGCCCTTTCAAATGAGCCTAATTTTGCCATCCTCCGACCTTCCCAGGCTCAAATATTAATTTTTTTAAAAATTTAGCCTCCCAGTAATGGCCGCCGATGTTTTTCTATGGTAAAACAATCCTAGAGTAGGTCCACTTCTTCAATAGTTACTTCCTGCTTAGCTTGCCCCAAGTCACGTTCTCACTGGTAACAAAGTGTCACAATACTTGATGTATTTCCTGTGTTGACTGTAGAAACTGCAGATCTCTGACGATGGTGCTTTCACTCCACAACCGCAGGTAGACAAAACAATAAATTCTTTTCCAATTTTTAACACTATCCTTAATTTAACAAAGTCCAAAATTCACCCCTTCTCCTCTTCTTCTTCCAAGCTTTCAAACTTTCTCTTTCCCACATTCTAATATTCATTTGTTTGCTTTAAAATAGTCCCAGAATGGTAGATAACAATCAGTACCTTTTTCTAAGGTTATCCAAATGAATACTGGTCTCGTACAGCATCAGATGTTTAGCAGTCTCAAAGAAGATTAGGATTTTGTCAAGCTTATGTCAAATAAATGAATCTGTAAGCTTCTGCAGATGATGAATATGCAACTCTTCTCCAGGGATCCCTCAAAGGAGCCCCCCCCCCCAGGACTCCCTTTTAGCCAAGGTAAATCACCTCAAAGTTTCCTGTGCATATCTTAGGGCGTTTTCGCACTGACCTTCAAGTGGCGCGACCACCCTCTTCACACCGGAGGATCTGCCCGGATTTTACACAAGAAGCGCCGGCGCACCCAAAAGAGCCGGCTACTTCCGTCGCGAAACCCGCTCAAACGTTTTCCTGCTTCTTGGCGGTTTCCGTTTGAGCGGGTTTCGCGACGGAAGTAGCCGGCTCTTTTGGGTGCGCCGGCGCTTCTTGTGCGAAATCCGGGCAGATCCTCCGGTGTGAAGAGGGTGGTCACGCTACTTGAAGGTCAGTGCGAAAACGCCCTTAGACTAATCTCTCACTGAGAAAAGTAGGCAGAAAGCAGGAAAAAAATTGCCCTTTACTACCCCGAACAGAAGCTCCAGTCTGCCCCCCTTAGAGAGGCAGGTCAGCTCAGCATTCTCCAAATCCCGGAAGTCTGACCTACACTGCCTTTTTGAAGAAACCTATGATCTTTTTAAAATGCCTCTATATGGCCTAGTCAGTTGAGATTAAAAAATGCTACAACTCTAAACTGGATTAACTTTTTTTAAAATTAGAAAACACAATCCCTAAAAACACCCTTATTAGTGGAGCAACCTATTTACTGGTTCTAGTCAAACCAAAAACACCCTCAGATGCCACAAAATTAAAAAAAAAAACCAGGAAAGAGGACCAGGCTAACAGGGACAGAACAACAAGACCTTCACCTAAAGAACCACACAATCAAGTCACACTAACCCACAACACTGCCATGGTCCTACTACTACTACTGTCAAGCATGCGGTTTCAATGACAAGTCAAGTTTGATACAAAACTACGTTTATTGATAGACCGATACTTTCAGTGTAACAGATTTTTGAGAGTGATGGTAAAGATACATTGATACAATACTTTTAAGGCATACTTCAAAAGGATTCCAAAAGGTGGGGGCGAGGAATGCGCTCTCACATATAAACTATCATAAATGTCTACATTCTCATGGAGCTATCAGGACTCCATCCTTGCTTTCCCCAGATGTGTCGCGCTCTCTAAGAGGAATGTATGGGAAGGTACGAATTACTTTTTCTCAAGTTAGTTTAGTTTCCCTTTACTTCTACTTTGCAAGCAATAAAGTAAGAAAGGGGAGGGGGAAAGAATAACAGAGTTAACAGACCTTGGTCCTCCATGACATTTCACAGGCCAGCTTTGTGGAGGACCCTAAAACAATCAATTACCAATGGAATTCTACCATGCTTGACAACAACTACTACTCTCTCATTCCAACCAACAAGCTAAAGGGGGAGGAGGGCTGAGTGGGAGGCACCTTGTGCATCTCTTCCCCTTCCACCCCATGTAGCCTCCCCTCCTGGCCATCCCCAGAAGGCCTGCTGGTGCCTGAAAGAACTGAAAAAGGGGGCTGGTCCTCCTCAGCTTCTTCTCCAGCTCCTCCACAACACTCTGCATCCTCCTTGGGGTGATCAATGTGGGGAGAAAGAATAAGACTAAGGCATATAAAACAGCAATAAACAACTGAGGTTAGAGCAGCCCAGAACCCCCCCCCCCAAAAAAAAGAAGCCCAAAAGAAGTAAACCAGAACCTGATCCCAAAACTTAAAAAAAAAAAAAAAACCTCAGTCAAACAAGGAAATCCCAATAGTGCCTCAAAGGATTGTGACAGGCCCCCCACAGAAGAAGAGAGCAAAACCAAAAACCTGTGAGTAACCCACCCATACCACACAGCCCACCACCAACTCCCTCCCACCAAGCAAGCAACCACAGAGACTTTAAAAACCCAAACCTTGCCTCAATAACAACTAGGCTTGCCAATCCCCAGGTCCCAGCGGGGGTTCTTCCACTTTCCCAGGATCCTTCCCATTCCCAGTCAGCTGGCCGGTGGGGGGAAGCCCCGCCCCCAGAGGACCATGTGTCTTTCTACCTCCAGAGGCTTCAGTCTCCAATTGAAAGGCTTCCTCTCGGGATGGTGTGTCTATGTTACTTTGAAGAAGTTGGCAGCAACTCATGGGTAGACAGGGTAATCCCTCGCTTCAGAGTCACCAGAAATGGGGGGGGGGGGCGTCTGCTGAGCACTTCATTATTCCCTATGTGGAGATTGATTCTCATAGGGTATAATGGGGAATTGATCTAGAAGTTTCGGGGGCTCTGGGGGAGCTGTTTTTTGAGGTAGAGGCATCAAATTTTCAGTATAGTATCTAGTGCCTCTCCCCAAAGTACCCCCCAAGTTTCAAAACGATTGGACCAGGGGTCCAATTCTATGAGCCTCAAATGGAGGTGCCCCTATCCTTCATTATTTCCTATGGAAGGAAGATATTTAAAAAGGTGTGCTGTCCCTTTAAATGTGATGGCCAGAACGCCCTTGGAGTTCAGTTATGCTTGTCACACCCTTGTCTCATGGCTCCACCCCCACAGTCTCCTGGCTCCACCCCCAAAGTCCCCAGATATTTCTTGAATTGGACTTGGCAACCCCAACAACAACAGAAAGAACCCAGAGAACCAACAGCCCTATCAATGTCACAAACCGAGAAGACTCTTAAACAGCAGTGCAAAAACAGATTCAAAATTTCAAATAGCAACAGTGACCAAAAGCCCCTGCTCCCCCAAACCAAGAAAAAGGGATAACAAATACCTAAGAGCAGCAACCAATTCAACACAATATTTAAATGATTTAGAGTTGGGAGTGAGCAGTGAAGTGGCCAAATTTGCGGATGACACTAAATTGTTCAGGGTGGTGAGAACCAGAGAGGATTGTGAGGAACTCCAAAGGGATCTGTTGAGGCTGGGTGAGTGGGTGTCAACGTGGCAGATGCGGTTCAATGTGGCCAAGTGCAAAGTAATGCACATTGGGGCCAAGAATCCCAGCTACAAATACAAGTTGATGGGGTGTGAACTGGCAGAGACAGACCAAGAGAGAGATCTTGGGGTCATGGTAGATAATTCACTGAAAATGTCAAGACAGTGTGCGTTTGCAATAAAAAAGGCCAACGCCATGCTGGGAATTATTAGGAAGGGAATTGAAAACAAATCAGCCAGTATCATAATGCCTCTGTATAAATCGATGGTGCGGTCTCATTTGGAGTACTGTGTGCAGTTCTGGTCGCCGCACCTCAAAAAGGATATTATAGCATTGGAGAAAGTTCAGAAAAGGGCAACTAAAATGATTAAAGGGCTGGAACACCTTCCCTATGAAGAAAGTTTGAAACGCTTAGGGCTCTTTAGCTTGGAGAAACGTCGACTGAGGGGTGACATGATAGAAGTTTACAAGATAATGCATGGGATGGAGAAAGTAGAGAAAGAAGTACTTTTCTCCCTTTCTCACAATACAAGAACTCGTGGGCATTCGATGAAATTGCTGAGCAGACAGGTTAAAACGGATAAAAGGAAGTACTTTTTCACCCAAAGGGTGATTAACATGTGGAATTCACTGCCACAGGAGGTGGTGGCGTCCACAAGCATAGCCACCTTCAAGAAGGGGTTAGATAAAAATATGGAGCAGAGGTCCATCAGTGGCTATTAGCCACAGTGTGTGTGTGTGTGTGTGTGTGTGTGTGTGTATATATATATATATATATATATATATATATATATATTTGGCCGCTGTGTGACACAGAATGTTGGACTGGATGGGCCATTGGCCTGATCTAACATGGCTTCTCTTATGTTCTTATGTTCTTAAACCTCTTAAACAGTGAAAAAATAAACCTTTTACAATTACACTTAGGCCAAACCAACCCCCTCCCCACCCAAAGAACCCTAGCCCCAAGAAATCCAAGCCACCCACAAAAATCAGGAAAAGTAAAAGGACACTGTACTTTAAAAAGTCCTTTTACTTGAGTAAAATATTAGACAACCTCCAGGCCCCCACCCTCAACAGAACCGTAACCCTAACCCCAAATAAGCAAAGCCACCCACCCAAATCAGGAAAAGTAAAAGGACACTAGTTTTAAAAAGTCCTTTTACTCAACTAAAACCCTTATAACTAGAGTAAATAATAACCCAAAAACTTAGCTTTAATGTCTTCTTCTCCAGTCCAGGTAGGCCAGGCCAGGCAAGAAGACAGAGACAAAGAGCAGCAGCAGCTGAATCCAGGGGGCCAGCACAGCACGGATCTCTCTATTGCCGCCCCTCATTGGTGGAACCAACTGCCAAAGGAGGTTAGAGCCTTGCGGGACCTTGCCCAGTTCCACAAGGCCTGCAAGACAACATAATTTCGACTAGCCTTTAACTGAATTGTCGATATAGTAGCATAAAAGGATACCTAAGAGTACTGAATGCCATCGGAAATTAAATGACATCAGCACCAAATTGTTTAAATTATTGAACTGATGAATTGTTTAAATGCTTAATTAATGTTTGATTGAATTGAACTGTTTTACTGTAATGTATTGCTTTTACTGTTTGTGAGCCACCCTGAGCCTGCTTCAGTGGGGAGGGCGGGATATAAATCTAATAAATCAAATCAAATCTATCTCAGCCCAGCAGTCCTGCAGCAGCAATCGAGTCCAGCAGCAGTAGACTCCTTAAAAAGGTTCTCTGGCCATACACAGAGCAGGTTTTTTTTAAAAAAACAAACAAACAAACCCACTGCTCAGTGACTGGCCAGAGAACACAGTGCTTACTTGTAAACCCATTGGCAAGTAAACAAATGTTGCTTTTGGCTGAGATTAGCCCAGCCATCAGCAACAAAACAGCCCTGCAAAGATGCATGCATTTCCCTGAGACTGTAAAACCTCCTTTCCAACCTTTTCCTTTAAATTCCGAATACTGCTGAATACTGATTCGGCGGTATTCAGGGCAGCCGTATTCGGCTACTGTATCCTATGGGGAAAGCTGATTTGGTAGTATTTGGTGCTGAATATTGCCAAATCAGGGGGTATTTGGGACTGCATTCAGTTCGACTGGAATGCACATCCCTAGTGACTACTTGAAAGGGTTCCTCAGCAGCAGCAAGCACATTGCCTAGGGGACATGACAGAGGGGAACCAGGAGGGGAAACTCACAAAATAACAGAGTCTGTAGACCAACCCAGAAGCAGGCAGTGCCGCGGAGGGAGTTAGTTTTTTCCCTTCATAGGAAACAATGGTGGGGTGGGGCACCCTCTTTGGGTGCCCCTAGAATTGGACCCCCTGGTAGAATCTTTTTGAAACATGGAGGTTCCATGGAGGAGGAGCTCCTGCAGCTACATTGTAAATTTGGTGCCTTTCCTTCTAACTACCTCCCTCCCCAGCCCCCAGAAATTACACCCTATGTTTTGCTATTGACTTCAATGGCCTATAGGGTATAATGGAGCCATATATTTGGGAATAGCTGAGTATCTCCTGAATCAGATTCGGGTACCGAATCTGATATTCAGAGATATATGGCCCCCTGAATATCTTTGTCCCCAAATGCCTTGAATGCAGATTCTACGCCCTCCTTTTTTTTTTTTTGCACACCCCTAGTGGACACACAGTCCTGGCATCTCATACTACTTATATGGTATTTGCCAAGGCTACACAGCCAGAATCACACCAACGCACAACTTAAAGATGTATAAACATATTGGGAGAAAATTTGATCCAAGAGAATGATGTGAAAATGCTCATGGGTTCCATTTGCACGAAGGAGAAACAAATCTGAAACCGGAAATGTTAGAGCTCCAAATGTTCTCCACACTCTCCTATGGCTTCACATTACAAGAAAAGACTAATAGTTATTGGTAGTCTATCTTTTAGTGAAGCTTGTCTACCAAGCTGATCTTCTGATTTCCAGACCCTCCAGTAAACCCCTGTCCTATTGAACACAGGAGGTCCTCAGAACACAGTCTGAAAAACTCTGGCCTAGCACCTGGTTTCTATAGTGGTGCATACTACTTCTTTCCACACTGCAGCTGTGTGACCAAAAGGCAAGTAAGGAAATCCCCCAGAATATATGAGCAGTCACATGAGGAAAACAAGAAAGGATAGACAGGCAACAACAGACCCATTTGCACCATGCTCTCGTACACATAAAGCAAAGTGATACTGAGTTAGACCAAGATGTGATACTGAGTTAGACCAAGATGCTCTCGTACACATAAAGCAAAGTGATACTGAGTTAGACCCAGAGTTGTCTACTCTGGCAGGTACCAGCCTTCCAATGCCTCATCACCTAATGCCCGATCCTTTAAAACAACGGGCGTTTTCCCACAGAGCTTACCTTGGAGCGATGTCCCTCTTCACCGCGCAGCATCTGCGCGGATTTCCCACCAACTGCTCCACAGAACCAGGAAGAGCCACGGCTTTTGCGGCGCTAATGTAAACTGGTTTTTAGCGGTTTACATCTGCGACGCAAAAGGTCCGGCACTTCCTGGTTATGCGGAGCAGTTGGTGGGAAATCCGCGCAGACGCTGCGCGGTGAAGAGGGACGTCGCTCCGAGGTAAGCTCTGTGGGAAAACGCCCAACAACAACACTGGAGGAATTTAACTTGGATCTTCAGATGCAAAGCAGATGCATTGCCACTGAAGCACAGCCCTTCTTATATAGGCATTCTGTCATGAGAACAGGCTGCGGCAGATGGCATTCCCTGCCCCAGAAAAAGCCCACTGATGCCACTGAAGCCACAATTTCAGAATGATGGTAAAAGCTGCATCCCATCTGTTCTGTATGTGAAGATTAAATCCGATCATCATTGACATAACCAGAAACGCCAGTGGTGTGCTGCACAAAATGAAATTCAACTTCTTGATGCAATGGGGCAGCATGAAATCAAATGAAAAGAAAGCTTCTTTTCAACGGCGCACTTGCGGCAACGGTCGGTTCAGCCTTCTACTTTTCGCCCGCACACTGAAACCTTTTGCCAACTAATCTTCTGTCTTTTGCTGGTTCGGAGAGTCTTCCAGACAAATGCAGGCCTGTCTGAGAGCAAAGATTCCTCCCCATGCCCCTTCACAGGAGCCACCCTCCTCCAGCATTTGCCATCTGCCATGCCAGTAGGACCTGGTGAAGCAGTGGGGCACAAAAGAACATTGCTGTGACACTTGCTGAATATTCATGACTATATGAATATTCATTAAATTAGCATCTGTATGACCAGGCCTCCAGATTCACAACTGGCATCTCGGGGAAAAGGCCTATTGTATTTTAATTAAATGCCAGCTTGATTTCTAAACAGCTATACTTACCAGGATTTAATCAGCTGAGAAGGATAGCAACACATTTCCAAACTCTGAAGGTTCAACCCCCTTCTCCTCTTTCGCATGTTTAATACTAGTGGGAGTTATGTGTTTGCAAGAAGAGGGGAAAAAAAGACCTCTGAGCAACCAAAATAGCATCAGATTATCTCTCTAATAGATTCACACTGTGTGAGATCCATCAGCATTTCCCCTGGGGTACTATCAGACAAGAATAGTTAAGCGGTTAATGTATCTTCAGGGAAAGGGGCAACTTTCTCAAATGGAGCAACATAAAGTCAAAACAATGCCATAAAAATGCCTAAGAGCCACGCCAGTAAAACACACAGCACCATCTTCAACAAGAGTGAGTGGGGGAGAGAAATCTGGCACAGTTTATTTACACAGATTAAACAATGAACATTGGTCATTGCTGAATGTTTGCGTTGAACTGAAAGAAGAAAATCTGTGAGATATATATATCCCAATTGAATTCAGATCTCTTTCATGTCTGGATGACCAAGTGACCAACTTATTAAACAAACTAGGAATAAGGCCCATTGTGAAGAAAAATACAATGGGCTCCAGAAAGAGGCTCTGGGCAAGTGCCCCTCACCTTTGCTGTCTTCCCACCCCCACCCCCTCCAACTACCATCCACCCCCACCTCTTCCTCTCCACTACCCCTGCACCCTTAGCACTCCACTACTCCCGCCACCTGTAGCATTCACTCATTCCTACACTTGTTGTCTACCCACCCACCCACCAACCCTTGGCCTTCACTCCTTGCTGTCTTCACCCACCTCCAACCCTTGGCATTCTCTCAACCCCCACCCTTGCTGTCTTCGTGTCCACCCTACAGCTGAAACAGATGCTGGCTTCCCCCCTGCATGTGTGTGTCCCCATGTCTGAGGTGGCTAAAAGCCCTGAATGGAGATAAGGAAGAATAATTACAGGGGGTGTCAGGGGGCATGATGACAGTCACACAGATGCTGAAGCTCAGCATTCCTTTTGTTTGCAGTGCATTGTTGCTGCCTTTTCCTGTCATAGTCAACCTTGTGGCATTTAGCATTAGCATGAACTTGTGGAGTGATCTGGGTTTTTTGACCTGGCATTGTTGTGTTATGATATACCATAGAGTATGCAGTCATTTTCTGTAGGGGAATTGATGTGACTTTAGCTTTCTATCTCTTCCCTGCAGACTCTGCCTAGGAAAAGTACAGTCTTTCTCCACAGTGGGGACCAAAGCAGGAGAGAATTGACCTCAGCAGGGTATAATGACACAGAGTCCCCCCTCCAAAGCAGCCATTTTTTCCAGGGGAGCTTATCTCTGCCATCTGTAGAGTGCTTGTAATTTGAAGTGATTTCCAACCCTCACCTGGAGATTGGCAACAGTGGTTTCCTTGAGAAAATGGCTGGTTTGGAGGGTAGAGTCTATGGCATTGTAGCTCTCTGAGGTTCCCTCCTCAAACCCCACCATCTCCAGGCTTCACCCCTCAAATCTCCAGAAATTTCTCCAACCTGGAGCTGGCAACCCTACCTCCTTCTCAGTCAATGATCAGCCTACCTTTATCTGCCCCTCTGACTTCCGTTTTCCATTTCCTCCCCCCCTGCAGCCTCTGCCTACAAAAAGGATAGTCTTTCTTCACATGGAGGACCAAAGCAGCTTACATTATTCTCTCTCCCTTTTGATCTGCACAACAACCCTGTGAGATAGGTTAGGCTGAAAGTCTGTGACTAGTCCAAAATCACCCAGTCAACTTCCACAGGAAGAACCTGGGTCTGGCAGACCCTGCTCTGAACCGCTAACTCCTATGCCACACTTGCTGTCATGGGGGGAGGGGGGGCTACTGATGAGCCTCCAAGTGGAGCTTGAAGATCTCCTGGTATCACAACTGAACCAGACAACAGATCTCTCTCCCCCCTGGAAAATAACTGCTTTGGAGAGTGGACTCTATGGCATTATATTCAGCCCTTTGTTTACTGAAACAAGCTTGATTGCCTAGCAACTACCTAGCAGCTTCTCCAGTGGCCCAATGCTTGTCTGTCCTAGGGTGAGGCTGAGGGGAGGAGGAAGGGAGGGAGTGACAGGAAAGTGGTGGCCATCATGGCCTCTGAGGAAACACACCCAGTGCGGCCAGGCCTTGCTGCCTAGTCACATTACCACCTTTGTTTGCTGTCTTTTTGCCGTCTTCCCACCACCACTGCCTGCTTTATCTTCCAAATACCACAAAGAGTGGGTAGGCAACAGTGGACAGGAGAGAGTAGTGAACTCAATCAATGGAATGCAACAGAACTTGAATGTCTTTTCTTCACCCTACTGACTTGCACCGCTTACAACAGGTTGTTGTTATTTCCCGCCACTGATTCCCTTTCTGACTCCTCTTTTGATTCACTGGAAGATGCACTGGATCCTGTCAGCAGCAAGGTCAGGTCACACTCTCACTCTGCACTGCAGCTGAAGCGGTCTTTGGCTGGTTGGCTTTTTTCTCTCTGGGCTGATTCTTCTTCGGTTTGGGAGCGTTGATAGTCTTCGGGGCAAGGGGGGGCCTCAAGGTCCTTCGGGGCATTTGTTGACCAAATGACCCACTGCAGTACACTGGTAACAGCATCAACTACCCAGTTTCTTCTATGCACTCTGGGTACTGGCCAACTTCTTTGATTCTGCCTTGGCCCCCGATAGAGACTCACATCCCCCCTTTTCCCCTTGCTGCTGTTGGCATTGGAGGGCCATGCGTTGCATTCAGGTTTTCACCTTGCAAGCCAGCTGGATCCATCTCACCAGGGTATCACGGTCTGCTTGCATCGACACCCTATGGAGTGGGTGGGCATTGAGACCCTTCTGGAACTGGGTTACCTCCATTCTCTCATCCCAGCCCCTCACTTTGGCCACATTAGCTTGAAATTCAATAGCGTACTTGCGCACCTTACTGTAAATTCTGAAGGGAGGTGGTGACCTGTGTTTCTTGCAAGGGGTCCTCGAACTGCACAAGTAGCGCTTGCAGGAAGTTGTGGACCAAATTCAGCTCGGGAGCTCGAGACTCAAAGAGAGTAACCTACCAGCTGGTTGCAGGGCCTTCTAGCTTGGAACCCAGGTAACTGACTTGGCTGGCCTCGTTTGGGAACATGTCCACCCAATAGTGCAAATAGCGATTTGCTTGGATCACGAAATACTCAATCTTCTCAGGGTCCTCATTAAACGTAGCTGAGAGTTCCCTCTGGCTGGGTCACTCTCTCACGTTCCTGGGGATGACAGATGCTAGATTGGATCTCTTCTTAGGTAATAATAATAATAATAATAATAATAATAATAATATAATAATAATAATAAATTTTATTTATATCCCGCCCTCCCCGCCTAGGCAGGCTCAGGGCGGCTGACAACAGTTCGATAAAATTATACAATATAAAATATACAATATAAGGTAATTTAAAACAACATTTAAGTTATACATTGATTTAAAACAACAATCTAAAACCAGTTCCAAATGTCTGGATCATTCCATAGTTTAAACGGCGGTGATCTTCCTGATGTTATCTGTACACTTGTATTATGGCAGGGGTCACTAGATAAATCGTTGGTAATTAAACAGCCATCCTATCAACTTCTACAAACGCCTGCTTGAAAAGGATGGTCTTACAGGCCCTGCGGAATTGGTCCAAATTCCGCAGGGCCCGTACCTCCTCCGGAAGTTGATTCCAAAGGCACGGGGCTATAACAGAGAAGGCCCGTGCCCGTGTACTCTGTAATTTCGCCTCCTTTGGCCCAGGGATAGTCAGCGTGTTCTTCCCTGCCGACCTCAGTGCTCTTTGGGGCTCATATGGGGAGAGACGGTCCCTCAGGTAGGCAGGTCCTCGGCCATATAGGGCTTTAAAGGTAATAACCAGCACTTTGTATCGGACCCGGTATGTAACTGGCAGCCAGTGCAGTTCACGCAGCCCTGGCTGTATATGCTCCCATTTCGGGAGTCCCAATAACAGCCTGGCCGCTGCGTTCTGCACTAGCTGCAGCTTCCGGGTTCGACACAAAGGCAGCCCCATGTAGAGGGCATTGCAGTAGTCTAGGTATAGCAGGAGCAGAATGACTGACCCAAGGGAATAGGCAGAGAAGACTTAAATTCCCTTCACACGAGGGTAATGGGATCTGTTCTGGCTGATTCCATCTGAAGATAACTTGCAGGAAGGAGAATTCATGCCTGGGCACCATCTTTTTTTTTTTTATAATTTAAAATTTTATTGCAATTTAAAGTTCAGTTACAGTTACAATTACAAGTAATAACTAAATAAAAAAACTATTATACATTACATTGTTATTGTTCTATTTCAGGTATAGGTAATATAATAAAGTTACTATATAATAACATTCAGTTGTAAAAGTTACATATAATTATCTAAAAGTAAATCATATTTTTATACAATGGGTTTTCTGGTATTATATTATTTATAGTCATATAACTTAAAACCGGGAACCATATTGCTACAAATTTTGATTTGTAATGTTCTAATGAAGCGTTTGATGTTTGATAAGAAATTTTACTCTGAATAAAGTGTTCCCATAGTTTTGTTTGCCAAATGCTTATAGTAGGCGGGGATTTCTTAACCCATTTTAAAGCAATAGTTAATCTAGCAGTAGAATATTAAGACAGATATCAGTTCTTTGTTTCTCTTACTCATGTCTAAGTTTAGCCACTTATCTAGTTTGGTGTAGTGGTTAAATGTGCGGACTCTTATCTGGGAGAACCGGGTTTGATTCCCCACTCCTCCACTTGCACCTGCTGGAATGGCCTTGGGTCAGCCATAGCTCTGGCAGAGGCTGTCCTTGAAAGGGCAGCTGCTGTGAGAGCCCTCTCCAGCCCCACCCACCTCACAGGGTGTCTGTTGTGGGGGAGGGAGATAAAGGAGATTGTGAGCCGCTCTGAGACTCTTCGGAGTGGAGGGCGGGATATAAATCCAATATCTTCTTCTTCTAACAAGAAATTATCTGGCGACACTGGAATTGTGTACCCTGTTATCTGTGATATTTGAAATGCAACTTGTCTCCAAAATTGAACTATATAGTGACAATTCCACCAACAGTGAAGAAAATTTGCATTATTTCCGCATTGTTTCCTACATAGTGGGTCATATTGTTTATTGATTTTGTGCATCGTGGTAGGTGGTTAGTACCAATGCATCATTGTTTTAATTGTCTGAAATTTTATTGTAAATACCTTCGAGGTTATCGATGGAGAAGACTATATTTGTTCCCAATCCTCAGGTAGAAAGTCTAGTTTGCATTTTTTCCCCCATTTTTTCTGGTAAGGCAATGATTTTTCCTCTGAAGCTTTATTCAATATTTTGTATATTTGTGACAAAAGTCCTTTAGAATATGCATTGCTTGATTTTAACAGTTGTTCAAACTCCTTTAAGGGTTCAGTTAACGTGTCATGCATTACAGGAGATTTGGTCAAATGCTTTAGTTGGAGGTATTTAAACAAAGGAATTTGAAAATTCAATTTTGCTTCCAATTTAATCTTCTCTGTTATTTTTCCTTTTTCAGTTATATCTGCAATACGAAATATTCCAGCTTGCTTCCAGGGTTGAAATAATTTTTAATTACAGCCAGGAAGAAACCAGGGCTGAATTAAAAAAGATGCTTGTGATGAAATTTTTTAAGCAAGTTTGTTCTTCCAGTTGTTCCAAGTTTGCAAAGAGGAAGCTAAAAATTGATTGTTTTTCAATTTTTTTTCTGGAGTTGCTAATTCCAAAACACATCTGTTAAAGTATAAGTTAACAAACTAACATATTCTATTTGCTCATCTGGGCTCCATCTAGATGGCTGCCATTACCATGTGAAATTAACAAAGAGATGGGTAATTGATAGAATGCTCTGCAGAGCCAGTTTGGTGTAGTGGTTAAGTGTGCAGACTCTTAACTGGGATGAACCAGGTTTGATTCCCCACTTCTCCAGTTATAGCTGCTGGAATGACCTTGGGTTAGCCATAGCTATCGCAGAAGTTGTCCTTGAAAGGGCAGCTGTTGTGAGAGCCCTCTCAGCCCCACCTACCTCACAAGGCGTCTGTTGTGGGGAAAGAAGATATAGAAGATTGCAAGCCACTCTGAGTCTCTGATTCAGAGAGAAGGGTGGAGTATAAACCTGCAGTCTTCTTCAGTTTTTGCACACCTGATTTGGTTCACCTTTTACTTCCGATGCAATGCTTGCAATTCTGCACCTCTGGATTTCCGCCCCCCAGGAATAGCAAAAGATGCAGATCCAACCGAAACCTACATTATTTGCTTAGTTATGCAACCTGTGGGGGGGAAGGGTGGCCTCTAATTGCCAATGGCTTGACCAAGTGTGTTTGCAAGGGATGGGGACACTGCATCGTCCCCTTTCGCTTCTTTCCTCCCCATTCTCCACCCTCTTTGGCTCACCACCGCTGGGCTACTCAATGCATGGGCAATCCTTAGAGGGATGCAAGCTCAATGGCTGGTATACTATAGTGGGTTCTAGGCACTGAGGATTCGAGGCCGTAGTGGTAACAAGCTCTTTATTGAGTACGGTATGGTAGATGGCTGCACTATGTAACCCCAGAACAGGCCCCGCAGGGCCAACTACATACAGTACTGTGTTCCCGCGCTACTGTTTGATACGGCCATTCAAACCACGCAGGGCCTGTGATTGGAACAGGGCCGTTAGGATCTGGATCCTCTTGCCCATTGTTCCTAAGTCCCCAAGCTCCTCACATACATGTATTCACATTAGGGTTGCCAATCCCCAGGTGGGGGCAGGGGATCCCCCGGTTTGGAGGCCCTCCCCCCGCTTCTGGGTCATCAGAAAGCCGGGGGAGGGGAGGGAAATATCTGCTGCGAACTTTATAATTCCCTATGGAGATGTATTCCCATAGGAAATAATGGAGAATGGATCCACGAGTATCTGGGGCTCTAAGGTGGGGCGTTTTTTGAGGAAGGGGCCCCAAATTTGCAGCATAGCATCTGGTGCCTCTCCTCAAAATACCCTCCAAGTTTCAAAAAGATTGGACCAGGGGGTCCAATTCTATGTGCCGCAAAAGAAGGTGCCCCTATCCTTCATTATTTCCTATGGAAGGAAGGCATTTAAAAGGTGTTCAGTACCTTGAAATGTGATGGCCAGAACTCCCTTTCCAATTCTATGTGCCGCAAAAGAAGGTGCCCCTATCCTTCATTATTTCCTATGGAAGGAAGGCATTTAAAAGGTGTTCAGTACCTTGAAATGTGATGGCCAGAACTCCCTTTCCAATTCTATGTGCCGCAAAAGAAGGTGCCCCTATCCTTCATTATTTCCTATGGAAGGAAGGCATTTAAAAGGTGTTCAGTACCTTGAAATGTGATGGCCAGAACTCCCTTTGGAGTTCAATTGTGCTTGTCACAACCTTGCTCCTGGCTCCACCCCCAATGTCTCCTGGCTCCACCCCCAAAGTCCCCAGATATTTCTTGAATTGGACTTGGCAACCCTAATTCACCTACATAACAGCTGGCTGCCGTGTTGGGAGGAGTCGTGTCCAAGGGGCTTTTTTAAAATTTTAAAACAAGGAGCTGCCATTTTAATGGTAAGGCTTCAAGAGATTGCCAAAATGCACCCACCCCCCACCCCAATTATGTCTACTGACAAAAGTGTTGTTACCCACCCAGAGCCCATTTGGGCTATAAATTGAAACAAACAAAGTATTTCATGGAGAAACATTTTCAAAATATTTCCCATCCTGGTGTCAATTTCATTCCATGCTGACAATAACCCTCCTTTATTTTGTTTGTTTCTCCATCACCATTCGTCCCCTGGCTCCTCATGCCTTCCATTTAAATCCTCCTTGTTCAGTTCTGTGAATGAAACCGACACACGGAAACAGCCACCAACTTGGCCAAGCCTGTGTGCAAGTGATGGGGCACATTGCAGCCTCTTTTTTCTCTGCTCGTCACTCCCCTACCACCACTGGGCTACTCCAGGCATGGGCAACCCACAGAGGGATGCCTGGTCTGTCAGTCAGTCTTTGCTTCGGCGATGTCAGCGTCTGCCATGGTGGCGATTGTGGAGTTGTGACCAGAGCTGGTGGGGATGCAGTTCCTCCAAGGGACTGGGGGAATAAATCTTTCCAGCAGAAACACTTCCAGAGCAGAGAGCGGAGTTTTTTCAACTTGCAGGAAGGAGTCAAATAAAAAGCAGATGTTTCACTCCCTTCTGCCTCCAGCTTCACATCCAGCCATATGTGGAGGGGAGCAGACAGCTCACTCCCAGCAGTGGAGAACCCATTTTTGCAAAGCCTCCCCCATCCCCACAAGAAATCCACCCCTGATTTCCCCCAAGAAAGCGAATCAAAGAAAGGGAAAAGGCAAGATTTAAGCCCAACTATGCTGCTGAATGTCTCCCTGCATTCAGGTGCAACTGGCAGAGGTGAGCTCAGAATCTTGGCCATTTTACGGAATGCAGAGCCTTTTGACTTTTGCCCCCATGTTTGCCTTTTCTCCTGCAACTGTGTCTGGCAGGGCCCAGTGCTTGGGAACATGACACTCTTTGGAGAAGCTCTTGAGAAAAAGCCCCATTCAAAGCCTGTGCTATGCCCATGCAATATTTTCCCTTCAATTGCAAGCTCAGCTCCCTAAGAAGATGCAGAAGAGAGTGGGTGAAGCTGTTTTGAGGGGGCTGGGAAAGGGGAGGGGGAAGAAAATCCAAGGAAATGTTTCTGCATTCCAATTACTCCAGTATGGAAATGGGGGACGGAGATAAAGTTTGTAACAAAACGGTATTAAAAAAAACCCCCAGAAAAACAGCAAAGGGAAATCAAACTGAGAGCTGAGTGATGCAAAATTTAAAAATAACCCAGTGGAAGTGCAGAGTTAACCCCAGAGGCAACTCAGAGTTTAAACTATACAGTGAGTCGAAAGTGGGAGGCAATGCAGAACAAGAAATACGTCCCAAGGCAGAACAGCTGTGAGCGCAGGAGAAAACCCAGTGCAGAAAGGGCCTTTGAAAGTCTCTCTCATTAACAGGTGCTTATTGTTGTGATACCTCTTTAAAAATTGTAAGATCACCCAAAGATATATGTCATTATATACTATGGGACAAAACCATCACCATCTGATATTCAGGAAATCCACAGCGCCCATATATACCCCACTCGCATATAAGTTCTTGCATTTGAAAAAAATTCATATAAATTTACTGACTATGATTTTAGCCTCATGAAGGTCACCAGTCTAATCAGCACTTGTTGCTCATCTCACACACACACACACATTCACGCTCTGTTGTTGTTTTTAAAGCCACAGACATGACATGCTCTTGTTTCAAACCACTATCATTTCACTTGTCGGACGTGTTATCTTGATGACGCGTAGAAACTGATAGGGAAGTAGAATAATGTTGAAGGTTCAGAATTTCACACCGCTCTTTATATGGCACAAAGCACAGAGCTACTTTTCAGGAACTGTATAATTCTCTGAAGCAGATTTTGCAAGTTGTTTGGGTGACCCTGAAATGATATCTCTTTCTGTGTCGTGGCTTAGATGAGATATTGGTAACGTCCTGATGCCTCTTTTCCAGGGTAATGCTGAAAACTGTTTATTTTTTTACACTTGAGGGGAAAGGACTGCACATACAGAACACGCATGCAAACACACACACACAGAGGCACGTGCAAATCGGGTTGTTTTCAGCTGTTCCAGAGAACTGACACCAGCGGTGCAATGAAACAGAAATGAGCTGGAAGAGCACTGTGGGCATTGACATGCTAATGAGCACTCTAAGTCCTTTATGAAGGGAAGCAGCACACTAACTTACTTAAAGCCATAGACTCACCAAAACATTCAGAAGGTGCCATTTGCAGCCCTTAGTTGAGTCAGATCTCCATAGACATACATCAGGGTTTGAATCACATGAACTGAGCCTATGATCCTATATGCACAGGTCTTTTCAGAGTGACTATTGGTTGCCAAGACGTTCTAAAACATTAACATTGCAGGATCTGTTCTAAACAACATAAAATCAATGCACATTAAGGGATTTCATTTTTTCCCCTTGCCAAATTTCCTTTCGGCAGCTTTGATGTTGTGAGAAATCACAAAAAAGAGAGCTATAATGGCATGGAGGGGCAGAAGCAGCATGCGTTTTTGTATGTAGGAAAACAAGCCGGAGTCCCTGTCATTTCCAGATGAAAATGATCTCAGTTAGCTGTACCGGGGAAAGACCCTTCTCTGCCAGAAAGCCACTGTCAGTTGAAGTGGACAGGAAAAATGACATGGTTTTGTAGAGGGCAGTTTTATAGGATCAACTGTAGAATTCCTTTAGTAGCTTTGCAGGAATTCCTTTATTCTGGACTTCTCATCCTAGTTGTTAACAAACAGCATTGCCAGCCCCAAACTGTGCATCCACTTTCTTTCTACACTGTTCCTATGTGTGGTTAGGGAGACAAGTGTGAATGTGGTCTGCTTTCCAGTCTTCCCAAAACCCACACTAAATTAGCTTGAGCATAGAAAAAAGCTTTCCTTCTGTCGCCCCTCTCACCTATACCAAAGTTGCTGCTGGCTGAGGTTCAATTCCACTACCACACCACTCCTGAAACTCACTGAATGACCTTGGTCCAGTCATTTTCTCAGCCTGGACCATCTCACAGGGGCATTGTGAGGAAAACTGAAGGGAGGGAGAACTAGGTATGTCCCTGAGCTCCTTGGAGGAAGGATGAGATAAACATATTATGTATGTCCTGCAGAAATAGATACAGAATTCCTAGGGATGATAACTGCACCCACATTAAAAGCTGAAGCTTATCTAAAAGTACTGAGGAGATTAGGCATAGGCCAAGCTGTTAATTATCTAATGATTCTAGTATGACAATAAGTACTAGAAGACTCCTCCTCTTATGCAAATTCAGGGTAGAAAATACATGGTACAAAAACCAGAGAATGAACTGGAGTAATAACATCCAAATCCAACCGCAGACAATTTAATTAAAAGCTCTTCTGGATACAACTGCACATCCTGAAGGAATACGAATGCAATTCAGGCTTCTGTCAGTCAAATGTTCCACAGTTTGGGGGTGACTACTGAAAACACCCTAGGATGGATTCAGATGGGTAGCTGTATTGGTCTGAAACAGCAAAACAAAGCTGGAGACCAGTGGCAACTTTAAGACCTTGAGTCTGCTAAACATCTTCATTATGCTGTATGCTGATTTACTGCTCACCTCTGCTTACAGTATATGTTTGGACCGGTAATTTCCATTTCATTGCGCATGCACACAAAAGCTTGTGCCTTGACTAAAACTTCACTGGTCTTAAAGGTGCCACCGGACTCAAACTTTAACTGGAACGGAGCACTCTGGCTTAACCTCCTGAAGGAAAGGGACAGAAAGGAAGCACTGAGATGATAAGCAAAGCTGGGGCACAGGCTTACACAAGGAGAATAATAATAATAATACTTTTTATTTGTATCCCGCCCTCCCCGCAAGCAGGCTCAGGGCAGCTCACAACACGTAAATACAGTGTACAATAAAACCATATACAATAATTACAATTCCAGTTATAAAATCATCCTTAAAATCATTAAAATTACATTAAGGTTAAGATTATGGTGCTATAGTTAAGATCTTCCATAAAATCCAGTGACTAAAACCTAAAACATATCCAGCAGGACTTTCTTGGCTCGGTATTAGGTGAAGGCTATTTTAAAGAGGTGGGTCTTGCAGGCCCTGCGGAATTGGTCTAAACATCGCAGGGCCCGTACCTCCTCCGGGAGTTGGTTCCATAGTAGGGGAGCCGCTATGGAGAAGGCCCGATCCCGGGTGGACTTCAATCTGGCCTCCCTTGGCCCAGGGATATTCAGCTGGTTCTTTCCAGCTGACCTCAGCGCTCTCTGGGGTTCATATGGGGAAAGACGGTCCGAAAGAGAGGGGGTCCTTTAAGCATCTGCCCTAAAGAGTATGTCCAATATCCTCCTTTGCCAGGATATTAGTAGTTTTTAGTGAAAGTTGTCTGTCATTGTTCATTGAGGACACATCCCAGAGAATCCTTCAAAACATAACCTGCAAGGGTCTTTTCATAGAAAAAGAGGTGCCGGAGCTCATTAGCACAACTCATTAGCATAACTCATTTGCATATGCCACACACCCCTGACATCACCGAAAGGTGTACTAAATTATATATCAGCTCAGCACCTACCTTAAAATGCTTCTTGAACTACAATTGTCACAATAAAACCTTACGGCCATCATCCTTTTTAAATTACTTTCTCCTATGTGGCCACAGTGGCATGATGAAGATTTCCATCTGTCTGCTTTATATATTTTGGTTGTTTTCCCTTTTTTTGGTGGGGAAAAATGTTAGAAAGTTTGTCAGATCTTAAAGTTCAGCAAAATTCTCACAGGGGGGTTGAACAATATAGCCCAGAAGCAAGTGGGGGGGGGGGTTTTGGGGGGGGGGAGAAAGCGCAATAAAATTTAGAAGTTCCAGAGCTCCACTCCTGTGAGCTCCTGCCCAAAATGAGGTCTGCCTGAATTACTGCTTTAGAGGAATACATTTGAACACTATACAAAGTGACAAGAGAACTGGCAAAGCCATCCTTGTTGGAAATCAATCCTCTATCAAGGACGGGGAAAAGGGGGAGAGAGGAGTAATCAAAATGACTTTTTTTTTTTGTTTGGGGGGGGAGGAAGACTAAACTGGGTATTTTGTGGTATTGCCAAGAATCTATAATAATACAGCAAGAATGTGTAGCATTAACCTGATATTGTTCCACAAAAATGTACAGTTTGAGGGATTAAATGTACACATAACTGGAAAATGAAATCTGACCACAGGAGGACACTTAGACCGTTTTTGCACACAGCTTACCACGGGGTCACATTCTTGTTCTCTCCGCAGCGTCTGTCGGATTTCCCATTATCTGCGCCAGAGTTACAGGAAGTGCCGCGGCTTTTGCGTAGCAAACGTAAACTGGGGTTTTAGCGGTTTACGTTTGCTACGCAAAAGCCGCGGCACTTCCTGTAACTTCGGCGCAGATAATGGGAAATCCGACAGATGCTGTGGAGAGAACAGGAATGTGACCTCGTGGTAAGCTGTGTGCGAAAACGGTCTTAGTTTTCATAAACAGAACATTCGTGACCACCTCTTGCTTTCAATGCAACAAAGCTATAGCCATGCTGCTGTCCCAAGCCAGTTCCTTCAATTGTGGACATTCTAGAGCTGCTGAGAAAGGGATTTTGTTCATGACTGTTCATATGCAAACACTGCATGACAAACAAGGGGAGGGGGGACCAGATTTAGGAATGGAACTGCTTGTTTATCATCATAAATCTCGAGCTTGCATTTCGATATATGACCACTAGTTGTTCTAAGCATGGTGGAAGTGGTTTTGACGTGTTCTTTTCTCTGCCTTGAAACCAAATACCTCTACATTCAGAAAAAAAATGTGTGCTCAAAGAACTTCCACTGAACTTCAGAATGCATGTCTGCCTTTAATTTATGCAGATAATCATTACACTGGAATGGAGTGTAATGCCACAATTCTAAACGCATTAATGTCTTTAGGATAATGCTCATATCACATATGATGGTAAGTTGGTTGTTGGGCATATTCCAATACCTGAATTCACATTAGCAATCTAATGTGTGATCATTGTCTTCCACGCATCTGTACCTGCTGTGCTTTCCATGACCTCTGGGGTATATTTAAAAATCATCAGAACCTGTGGAAGGAAACACTTCAGAGAACCTTTCACTACTTGATTAGCTGCTGGTTCAGTTCATCCCTTCCTTGTGTGTAGCGACCATAGGAGCAGAATGTTCAGCATACTGTGCCTTTGCACCCAACAGCTAAAATATGTCCAATTTTGGTGTGGGGGGGATTACTATATAAGAACATAAGAACATAAGAGAAGCCATGTTGGATCAGGCCAACGGCCCATCTAGTCCAACACTCTGTATCACACAGTGGCAAAAATTTTTATATACACACATACACTGTGGCTAATAGCCACTGATGGACCTGTGCTCCATATTTTTATCTAAACCCTTCTTGAAGGTGGCTATGCTTGTGGCCGCCACCACCTCCTGTGGCAGTGAATTCCACATGTTAATCACCCTTTGGGTGAAGAAGGACTTCCTTTTATCCGTTTTAACCAGTCTGCTCAGCAATTTCATCGAATGCCCACGAGTTCTTGTATTGTGAGAAAGGGAGAAAAGTACTTCTTTCTCTACCTTCTCCATCCCATGCATTATCTTGTAAACCTCTATCATGTCACCCCGCAGTCAACGTTTCTCCAAGCTAAAGAGTCCCAAGCGTTTCAACCTTTCTTCATAGGGAAAGTGCTCCAGCCCTTTAATCATTCTAGTTGCCCTTCTCTGGACTTTCTCCAATGCTATAATATCCTTTTTGAGGTGCGGCGACCAGAACTGCACACAGTACTCCAAATGAGACCGCACCATCGATTGATACAGGGGCATTATGATACTGGCTGATTTGTTTTCAATTCCCTTCCTAATAATTCCCAGCATGGCATTGGCCTATGTGAGAGAGGACTTGCTGCTTTCCCATAGCTGCCGCATACACCCTACCACTACATCAGGCAGTAACAGCAAATAAGGCTTTTGACTAAGCGAGGTCAGTATTTTCCACTCTGACCAACAGCAGCTCTTCAGGACTTCAAGCGGAGGTCATTCTCAGCAGCTGTTGTCTGGCCCTTTTAACTGGAGATGTCAGAGACTGAACCTGGGACCCTCCACATGCAACACAGATGCTCTATCGCTAAAGTGCATTCCTCAGGCAAAGACAAGAGTTGGGGGGATCTCGAAAACGACAAAAAGTCACTCGGAGGAACTTATGAACCAAGGTTAAACCACAAGAAGATTTACTTGGAGAGCCGGTTTGGTGTAGTGGTTAAGTGTGCAGACTCTTATCTGGGAGAACCGGGTTCGATTCCCCACTCCTCCACTTGCACCTGCTAGCTTGGTCTTGGGTCAGCCGTAGCTCTGGCAGAGGTTGTCCTTGAAAGGGCAGCTGCTGTGAGAACCCTCTCCAGCCCCACCCACCTCACAGGGTGTCTGTTGTGGGGGAGGAAGGTCAAGGAGATTGTGAGCCGCTCTGAGACTCTTCGGAGTGGAGGGCGGGATATAAATCCAGTATCTTCATCTACCTCACAGGGTGTCTGTTGTGGGGGAGGAAGGTCAAGGAGATTGTGAGCCACTATGAGACTCTTTGGAGTGGAGGGCGGGATATAAATCCAAAATCTTCATCTACCTCACAGGGTGTCTGTTGTGGGGGAGGAAGGTAAAGGAGATTGTGAGCCACTCTGAGACTCTTTGGAGTGGAGGGCGGGATATAAATCCAGTATCTTCATCTACCTCACAGGGTGTCTGTTGTGGGGGAGGAAGGTAAAGGAGATTGTGAGCCACTCTGAGACTCTTTGGAGTGGAGGGCGGGATATAAATCCAGTATCTTCATCTACCTCACAGGGTGTCTGTTGTTGGGGAGGAAGGTAAAGGAGATTGTGAGCCTCTCTGAGACTCTTCAGAGTGGAGGGCGGGATATAAATCCAATATCTTCATCCACCTCACAGGGTGTCTGTTGTGGGGGAGGAAGGTAAAGGAGATTGTGAGCCACTCTGAGACTCTTTGGAGTAGAGGGCGGGATATAAATCCAATATCTTCATCTACCTCACAGGGTGTCTGTTGTGGGGGGGGGGGAAGGGAAAGGAGATTGTGAGCCGCTCTGAGACTCTTTGGAGTGGAGGGCGGGATATAAATCCAATATCTTCATCTACCTCACAGGGTGTCTGTTGTGGGTGAGGAAGGTAAAGGAGATTGTGAGCCGCTCTGAGACTCTTCGGAGTGGAGGGCGGGATATAAATCCAATATCTTCATCATCTTCTTCTTCATCATCTACTTCTGTGTAAACATGTTAGAGACTGCAATCTTATGATGTAATCATATAAGCCATTACAATAAACCCAACTGATGGGACTTGGGTGGCAGAGTATAACTATGGAATGGTACAGCATAATAGATGGTCTCTTGCTCCCAAGCTGGGACTGAACTCAGTTTCTGTAGTAAGAACCAGCAGTAGCCATGTTGGAGACAGGGAAGTCACGTTGGCATCACTCAATAAGATTGCATCCTGTAGACCATTGTAAGAATCCTGTGCTTTAGCATGCATACAACAACGTGCTGCAAGACTTCCGTTTAACCAGGTGCCTTGTTGCGATTGTTGAAAGGAAAATGTCATGGCAGGAGGGAGGAAGCACAGATGCTGATGCCTTCTATTAATGTGTCCTGGGAAACCTAGCCTCACTGTGAGTTTCTGCAGGGAAATCCCACATTGAGCACGTTAGTCTCAGGGTTACAAAAGCAAAAGAATATTTGGTGGGATGCAATGGGAAAGAATTCCCAATGGAGTTTGCAGAGGGGGCATTTTGAGGTGACACTGGAGGTCCGCTTGTAACAAGAGATCGACCATCATGCCAAGGCCTACAAAATCAGGAGGAACTATCTCCACTAGGATGCTTACATATACCTGTAATGAGGAGCCATTTCCTTTAAGAATGCTGACATTACAAGGAACCATTAAGTCTTCATGACAGCTCAACCCATACAAATGGTGTTTCATTGCTGCGTCTATGAGGGGAAAAGGGCTAGAGGTTGAGCTCATGCTGTACAAATTGTGTTTCCTTAATTGTCTGGCATGCAGACTTTCCCTTAAATGTAATCAGCTTACAGAATGCAGCCTTTATTTTCCTTGGGATTGTGCAATTCTACCAAGAGTGCCAAATGGCAAACAAAGAACATTTGAGGGAGAGGCAATATTTATTTTTAAATGAAAACAAAATAAATGTTCTTCCAATCATTCTTTTATAATTAAAATGAAAGAATTATCTGCATTTATTTTGAGACTTTATTTATCAGTAGACATTATGTCTCGTGGTTACTTAAAAAAGTGAGAATAAAATCTCGCTTCTGCCAGATTTGTTCAGCTGCCACCTTGCTTGTGCCAGGTAAAACTCTTCAACCTTTCCCTCATATAGCCATTTCTCCCATAACTTCCTTTGTTTCATGGGGTTCCAGAAACTCAGTATGAACAGTATGGACATTCATGGGTTAGAGAAAGTAGAGAAAGAAGTCCTTTTCTCCCTTTCTTACAATATGAGAACTCGTGGACATTCAATGAAATTGCAGAGCAGTCGGGTTAGAACGGATAAAGGGAAGCACTTCTTCACCCAAAGGGTGATTAACACATGGAATTCACTGCCACAGGAGGTAGCGGCGGCTGCAAACATAGACAGCTTCAAGAGGGGATTGGATAAACATATGGAACAGAGGTCCATCAGTGGCTATTAGCCACAGTGTATTGTTGGAACTCTCTGTCAGGATGCTCCATATTCTTGGTGCTGGGGGGGGCACAGTGGGAGAGCTTCTAGTGTCCTGGCCCCACTGATGGACCTCCTGATGGCGCCTGGGGTTTTTTTGGCCACTATGTGACGCAGAGTGTTGGACTGGATGGGCCATTGGCCTGATTCAACACGGCTTCTCTTATGTTCTCATGTTCAGTACTCTCCATCACCTCCCATGACATAAGAACATAAGAGAAGCCATGTTGGATCAGGCCAACGGCCCATCCAGTCTAACACTCTGTGTCACACAGTGGCAAAAAAAATTATATATACACACACACTGTGGCTAATAGCCACTGATGGACCTGTGCTCCATATTTTTATCTAAACCCCTCTTGAAGGTGGCTATGCTTGTGGCCGCCACCACCTCCTGTGGCAGTGAATTCCACATGTTAATCACCCTTTGGGTGAAGAAGTACTTCCTTTTATCCGTTTTAACCTGTCTGCTCAGCAATTTCATCGAATGCCCACGAGTTCTTGTATTGTGAGAAAGGGAGAAAAGGACTTCTTTCTCTACTTTCTCCATCCCATGCATTATCTTGTAAACCTCTATCATGTCACTCCGCAGTCGATGTTTCTCCAAGTGACGTGACAGATTGATAACATCAACAGGAAAGAGCAGAAATAATAGGCCATGGGGATAGTTCCAAGATAATCAAAGACAAAGCTGTTGGACTAGCCAGCCTACTTAATTCTGTGCTTCCCATGGTCTAGAGCAGGGGTTGGGCACTTGGTCACTTGAGACTGACCAGTCACTCTCCAAGCAATCAGAAGTAGCTCTCCTGCAGCCACCTATCTCCTCTGTCTTCTGTGTGAAGAAAAAGGAGGTGCTCACATGCACACTTTGGCTTTTCCCATCCCTCTCTCTTCCTCCTACTCTCTCCTTCCTATTCCAAGCATGCATACATACACATACACTCTTGCCCTGGATGGCTATGGATAGCTATATCTTTCCCCCTGTATCGAAGATTCTATTTGCCTCTTTCTCCTACAGGCAAGTTACAGTTTGTGGGTGATTGTGATAGTTTGCTTTTGGGGAAACAGTAAAAGAAAGGTTTGCCCACCCAAGCCCAGCAGACTTGCTCTGAAATGTCATAATTTTTGTCCTACCTACTTTATCGCTATTTGGTGATCCTTGAATAACAACAACAATGTAGCTCCTAGAAACATAAAGTCTGCCCTCCCCTGGTATAGAGATGTGGACTGATTTTGCCAGATCTGAATATATAAGCTTGGATCCTGCTCAAAATCTCAGCTGAATGAAAGGTTTCCATCAGTGAAACTTGGGCGTTTTCACACTGACCTTAATCGGCAGCGACGTCCCTCTTCACCGCGCAGGATCTGCGCGGATTTCGCACCAATTGCTGCGGAGCACCCGGAAGAGCCGCAAAGTCCCGCGGCTTTTGCGGCGCAAACGGAAACCGCCAAAACCCAGTTTCCATTTGCGCCGCAAAAGCCGCAGGACTTTGCAGCTCTTCCGGGTGCTCCGCAGCAATTGGTGCGAAATCTGCGCAGATCCTGCGCGGTGAAGAGGGACGTCGCTGCCGATTAAGGTCAGTGCGAAAACGCCCATGGTTTTTCTGCTTCTGCCTTCTGCTGCAACCCCAAATGCACCCCAAAAAGCTTATCATGCAGGACATCCCCCTCCCAGAAATGACATGGGGGAGGAGTCAGAGTTTGGCCACAGGAGGAGGAAACTGGCAAAAATCCCCCTTTGTACATGAAGAGGATCAAGAGAATCTAACCCATGATACTGCCTTATACCATTGGTTCATTTGCCCTGTACTGTCTGCTTCACTGACAATCAAAGGTAATTCCACTCCAAAAATCAAGAGCCAGGGCTTTTTTTGAGCAAGAATGCACTGGAATGCAGTTCTGGCTGGCTTGGCCAGGGCTCTGGCTCAAAAAAGATCTCTGGCAGAGGGAAGGCACTAGGCAGCCACGCCCTCCCAGACCATACGCTCCATCCTCTTTGCTGCCTCCAGCCTCCAATGGGCTTGTGAAAAGAGTGAGAGACACGGAGCTACCCACAAGTGCTGCCTCCTGGGAGAAGCTGAGGCTACTGCTTCCCACTCTGCCACGTAGCTTTCTCTCTCCTGCCATGTTTGGGGGAGGGTGAAACAAGGTCTCTCATTGGGCTGTGTGAGAACACACAGCCATGAAATGCAGCTGATGGCACTATACTGTTCTGTCAATACATGGAAAGTTTAATTCTGTGGCAATGCTTTGAACTTTTTTTTTTTAATTTGAAGTATTTGAATCTTGCTTCCACATAACATATATAACATAATACATCAAATACTCCTTTCCCCCTTTTTCCTTCCCATTTCCTCCCCCCACAAAATGACCAGTAATAATGCCTTATTTTATATCTGTAGCCATGAGCACACCTTTTGGAGTTTGATCAATATATTATTGTTGGCCCCTCCTTTCACCCATCCTATAAACTCCCACTACCTCTTCTTAACTTCGACAATCTTATCCTCACCTGGCTTTTCCTGTTTTAGAAGAAGAAGAAGAAGAATTGCAGATTTATACCCCGCCCTTCTCTCTGAATCAGAGACTCAGAGCGGCTTACCATCTCCTATATCTTCTCCCCCCACAACAGACACCCTGTGAGGTGGGTGGGGCTGAGAGGGCTCTCACAGCAGCTGCCCTTTCAAGGACAACCTCTGCCAGAGCTACGGCTGACCCAAGGCCATGCCAGCAGGTGCAAGTGGAGGAGTGGGGAATCAAACCCGGTTCTCCCAGATAAGAGTCCGCACACTTAACCACTACACCAAACTGGCTCTCAGTTTAGTACTGCTAATATGTCTGATTGGATCCATTCATATAAATATCCATTCCATCTTTTATAGTCCATCTTTCCAGCCAAATGCTGTAACTGCATGGGCAGCTAAAATCATAGCTTTAAATAGATTCTGGTATTATTTATCTATTTTATAATTCCCCAAAATTCCCATGAAAACATGTTCCCCAATAGCTCCACTTTAATCTTACATACTTCCTCCACCTTTTGCCTGAATTCAGTCACCTTTGAACACTCCCACCAAAGATGTGCATAATGTCCCTTTTCCTTTTTACAATGCCAGCAGTCAGATGTCATACCCTTGATTCATACCCGGTTTGGTGTAGTGGTTAAGTGTGCGGACTCTTATCTGGGAGAACCGGGTTTGATTCCCCACTCCTCCACTTGCACCTGCTAGCATGGCCTTGGGTCAGCCATAGCTCTGGCAGAGGTTGTCCTTGAAAGGGCAGCTGCTGTGAGAGCCCTCTCCAGCCCCACCCACCTCACAGGGTGTCTGTTGTGGGGGAGGAAGGGAAAGGAGATTGTGAGCCACTCTGAGACTCTTCGGAGTGGAGGGTGGGATATAAATCCAATATCTTCATCTTCTTCTTGACCATATAAGATAGTTGAGCAGGCGTTCTATACCATTTTAATATTAATTTCATCTCCAATGATCTAAATTTCTCCATTTTTATTTCCCTAATACCTCTCATAATTTTATTTGTCTCATTTTCTGATAATGCTACTTCTTTCTCCCATTTTGACTGTATTATACCAATCATATCATTTTTATTCTCAGTCATTATACTGTATATCTTTCTTACAATGCCCTTTTTATTATCTTTTTTAGTTCCATTCAGCTCTTCCATCAGGGTATCCTTCTCCTTTAATATTCCAGAATACTTTCTTTGTTTCAAAAAATTATATAAACTCATAACTCTTAACCAATATTGTTCTTCCACTCTTCCCAATACATCTTGTATTGGAACTAAACTCCCTTGAGTATTATACACATCTTTCACTTTCCATAAATCCTCTCTCTTTAGTTCCTTCCAAAAAATTTTAAATTCCTCATTCAATTATTCAAGTGGGGCCCACTTTGAAAGTGGAGGCATCCACTTAATCTGCTTTCCCCACCATATTTTTAAAGCTGTCTGTCTTGGGCCTATTGTATTCTCAATCTCCTTTTTTACCCTTTGTGTAAATATTTCAAATCTGCCTGCTCCTCCGTTTATACTATCTTCCCATTGGACCCATTTATCCTTACTTTTACCATCCAATTCCATCAGCATTTTTATTTAAAAGGCTTCATAATATCCTTCCAAATATGGCATGTTCCAACCTAACTCTTCCTTTGATGCATATATCACTTTCCTTGATATTCTAGCTTGTTTTTTTTCCCAAAAAGCCCAGGTTTTTAATGCCTTATCCCACATTGCTATTTGTTTCTTAGGTACCTGAAACAAGTACATCAGTTTAGGTATTATAAACATTTTAAGTGTCCTGATCTTCCCTAATATATTCAAGTACTTATTATTCCATTGATTTAAGTTCTTTTGTATCTTCTTTCATACTATTTTATAATTTATCCCCACCAAATTCTTAACATTTCTTGTTATTATTACTCCCAAATATTTCAACTTCTTAATTCCTAGTATCATACCTGTTAACTTTGCTACTTCTTTTTGTTCCTTTAAATCTATGTTGCTGAAACAAGTACATCAGTTTAGGTATTATAAACATTTTAAGTGTCCTAATCTTCCCTAATATACTCAAGTATTTATTATTCCATTGATTTAAGTTCTTTTGTATCTTCTTTCATGCTATTTTATAATTTATCCCCACCAAATTCTTAACATTTCTTGTTATTATTACTCCCAAATATTTCAACTTCTTAATTCCTAGTATCATACCTGTTAACTTTGCTACTTCTTTTTGTTCCTTTAAATCTATGTTGTTAAACATTATTTTGGACTTCTTAATATTTACTCCCAAACCTGAGCATGCTTTAAAGTCTTCTAAAATTATTACTAATTCTTTCATCGTTTCTAAAACCAATAATATGTCATCCGCAAATAAATTCAATTTAATTTCCTCCTTTCCAACCTTATACCCCTGTATTATAACACTATTTCTAATTCTATCCACCAAGGGTTCCATAGTTATAACAAATAGCATCAGGGATAAGGGGCACCCTTGTTTGACTCCTCTCTGTATCAGTACTTCCCCAGCATGACCATCATTTATTTTGATCACTGCTCTCCCTTCTCTATAAATTTCTTTTATTGCATTCGCAAAAGGGCCTTCAAAACCAAATTTATGTAACACTTGGAACAAGTACTCATGATTTAATGTATCAAATGCCTTATATACGTCCAATTTCAAGAGAGGAATCTTCTTATTATCGCCATGATATAAAGCATTAATCACATTTCTTATAGGGTGACCTATATACCTCCCTTTCACAAAACCATATGGATCCTCTCCTACTAGACTTGGTAATACCTTCTCCAATCTATTTGCTAAAACCTTTGCAAAAATTTTATAATCCTGATTTGCCAAGCTTATTGGTCTATATGAATTAGGGTCATCTCTGTTGTTTTGCAATTGTAATCATTTCTGTCCTCCTCCAAGAGTCTGGAGCCTTCCCTTTATTCAAAATTGTATTAAATAACCTTTGTAATTCTGGAACTATCAAATTTCCCACCATTTTATAAAATTCCATTGTAAAACCATCTAAACCTGGTGATTTCCCATTTTTTAGGTTATTTGTAACATCTAAGATTTCTTGTGGTGTGATGTCACCATTCAATTCTATCAACTCCTCTTCTTTAACTTTATTCCTTATAACTTCATCAAACTGTTTACTTTCCTCTATTTTAAATAACCTTTGGTAATATATAGCAAAAATCTTTCTTATCTGATTATCCTTATTTCCCTTTTCATTTTTTATGCAACCTATCCTTTGCCTTTGCCTTCTCTTCCAATAATTTGCCAACCTCTTCATTGTCAATACATGGAAAGTAACCTACTAAATGGGTGACGTTACTTCTGGTGATGTCAGGAGTGTGGCCTAATATGCAAATGAGTTCCTGCCAAGATCATTTAATTGGATATGCTGATCTACCCTTAGATATGAATGAAAAGTATGGCATGTTCTCTTGGACTAGCATGCAAAAATGGGATGGGGGGGGGGGAGAGGGTTCATGGGTCTGGGCTACAACTCATTACCATGATATGATCTATTTTTTTTAAAAAAAACCCAATGTTTATTATTCTGCAACATTTTATAATATTCATCTGTTATTAAATGTTTAATACCAACACATTGCATTATATTTTCTACCTCCCTCCCCCCCTTTTCGTGACCTCCTCCGGTGCGTTTCACTTAAAGTACTAAAAGAAATATAAAAGGTAATTTGACATTTTAAGAATCTTCATTAAAAAAAGACCTTATAATTATAGTAAATTAATAATAAGGAAAAGACCATTAACTATGATTATTATCTATCTTCGTTATTATCCTTATAAGAAAGGTTATATTCCCATATTCACATTTTTCACTAAAGCCACGATATGATCTATTTAAGCCATTTCACAAATAAAATTAATTACAAGAGAACTCTTTCATGACATCATATCCTTAGAAATAATCTCTCCTTTTGGGGGGTATTTTTTGTAATTGTGTATGTGTGTGCATGTACACATGCCTGGAAGTCATGGCGACTTCTGGCAACCCCTACTGGTGTATGGAGGACATTCAGGGTGCGATCACACTCACCATTAAATCCATCTGTAACACGCTTCTATTATAATCTGCACAACCAATTTCCCGATCAGACAACAGCCAGGTTCCCGTTCTATCCCGTGTGGGTCCCGTCGCTGGACGATCAGAGCGCTCTACCAGATCTCATTTCAAGAAACCTCCATCCGCATTAGCACAGGCGCAGTAATGCCCACTATCATGCTTTGCTTTTTTAAAAAAATTAATCAGCATTTCAGCGCATGCGCATTTGCACTGGCGCGTTCAATGCGCATTTCAAATTTCCATGATTGCTCCGCGATTCGAGTTGGCTCATCGATTCATCACTTATTCGCCGGCTCTTTGCAATGAATTCCGAAATGGATGCTGATATTCTTGCCACATTAGCGGGCGCAATAACAGAAGCCGTGGGCATCATCTCTATGCTTCTTTCTGTAATGAGAAGTTGCTTGATACAGACTGCCTCTGCTTCCTGCTCCTGGTATCCAAGGAGATCACCCTTCCAAGTATTTGCCAGGATCAGTCCTGCTTGGCTTAGAGATCTGACAAGACTGGGCTTGCCTGAGTTGCGTTAGGGCCTTAGAAATGATCTTGATGAGAAGAACAGTGAAGAGAAGAGAAGAATTAATAGGTGACATACACTGGGATACACAAGCAGGCTCTTGCCTAGTTTTATTTAGTATAAACCCATGAATCCACCTTATGCTGGGACACCTTTGGTACATGCTAGCAGCAGATGTCCAAGGTCTTAAGCAGAAATATTTGTCATGCCTGCTGCCTAAGTTCTTTGTACCTGGAGAGACCAAGAGAAGAATTAATAGGTGACATACACTGGGATACACGAGCAGGCTCTTGCCTAGTTTTATTTAGTATAAACCCATGAATCCACCTTATGCTGGGACACCTTTGGTACATGCTGGCAGCAGATGTCCAAGGTCTTAGGCAGAAATATTTGTCATGCCTGCTGTCTAAGTTCCTTGTACAAGGAGACACCAAGGATTGAACCTGGGACACTGGGTACACAGAACAGGCATTATTTAGCCCCTAAGCTATGGTAAACCCTAAAAGCCCCTCCCCTCACATCTTTAGACTGCCTCTGTGCCCAATCATATTGTCTAAAGCCAAAATAGATAGGAAGGTGACAGGTTCATCTCTACATGCTCATCTCTTTACATGGGGGATTGTCTCATTCATGTCAAACAAAAGCAAAAGGAGAATGTGAGCAGGTCTCAGATTTAGCAGAAGCTCACAGAAGCACAGCTCCTGAACCTTTCTGACAGTTCTACCTCCTTCTTCCCACCTTGTCCATTGAGTAGTAGGTGCAGCTGCATAACAATTCCTGGATGAGCTCCGCCACCTTTTTTCCCCTACAAAATGACCCCTGAATGTGAGTGATGGTTGCTAAACCTCCACCCACCCGTTACCTCTCATCTTCCTCAAAGTTGTGCCCTCACACTACTTTTCTATGAGCCCAGCTGTGATTATGGAAGTTACCCTAGCTGACAGAAAAGCATCTCCCCAGTGGACCATTTTTGCTTTCTGAATTGGACCCTCATCTCCTTACTTCTTACACAATTAAAGTAGATCACATTTAGAGTGGTGGGACTGCTGCTATCATATCTAGGCTGGGCCTTCTAACTGCTGAGAAAGTTCTTGCTGTTATTGTGTCTTTGCGTCAAGCCCATGCAGAAAGGTCAGAGAAAATCTTGGTGACTGCTCTGGAACTCCTTTTCTCTAGAGCAGGGGTCCTTAAACTTTTTAAATAGGGGGCCAGTTCACTGTCCCTCAGACTGTTGGAGGGCCGGACTTCTGTTACTGTACAAGGCCGCGGGCCGTCAGTTCTCCATCTTCTGCATCTCTCTCCCTTCCCCACACCACACACCCCGACCTGGGAACTCACCTCATCTCGGTATCACCTCACACTCTGTCTCCGCTGCCTCAGCCCAGTGCCGGAAGTGTGCATTGCTAATGCGAGTTTAGGTTGAATGTCACTTCCAGTCTGATTTTGCCATAACCCGGCGGGCCGCATAAACGTCCTCAGCGGGCCACATTTGGCCCGCGGGCCGTAGTTTGAGGACCCCTGCTCTAGAGTTTCACTAAAGTCTCGGCCTGAGACTTTCCTCAACTCTCATAAGAATTCTGCTGCTGAGGTAGAGTGGGTTGGAAAGCAAAAAACACACACGAACAAGGATTTCTGTATGTGAGGAAATTAACCTGTTTTGAAAGTCAGAAGTTCTACCATTGGGAAGCTGAAGCAATAAATTTTAAAAAGATACACTTTTTTTACATTTGGATATGAATAATAAAGCTTGCTTGTCTCTTACATGACAACCTCCAGAGCTTAAGCTCTTATATCAGAGCTGTGTCAGGAACCATGAAGCGTTACAACTTGACCAGGCTTTGACCCAGAATTAAGTAGGAAGCTCATCTTCCTCTGAGACAACATGGTTTGAGATGTGAAATGCCTTTCTTTTCAAAGAAAAGGCATCCTTGTTAAACAGCTGTTACCATTGTCTGTTTTAGAACTTCTTTTTTAAAAAGAAACTTTTCACCTAGGCTTTTTAAAAAAATCCCACCTGGACAACACATCACCATTTTGATTCCAAATAGTAAAACAAAGCCTTAAAATGGTACCGAGAGAGAGCAATCCAAAATTGCTCCTCCAACTCTTCTTATTTTAACAATGAACCACCTTTGAACTTTTACACTCTTTTGTGTTTTAGCTGAAAGTCCAAAATGAAATTTCCAATAAATAATTCAAGATCTTCCCTGTCTTATTTTTAGCAACGGGAGTCCAACCGTTTGTGATTTTGAAAAAGAAAGAAAGAAAATAATTCAAGCCAGGATTCTGGCTCAGCTAAAACCCCTCACATGACATTACAACAGTACAGATAGATCATGATAGAATTTCACAGACAGTACCGTGATGTGATCTTTCTTCAGTTTGCTCTATAAAGATTGACTATAATCTGGTTGAAAATCATCAATTAAATCGTATTTATACCACCATGGCTGTAAAGACTATGGACATTTTTTTTTTTTTTTTTTTTTGCAAACCAAATAGAATTATTCTGTTTTTCAGCTAAGAGTGAGACAACATGGTGGTTGGATGGCTGATGTATTGTGCAGGAACGGTGGCCTTTGCTGTCTCAAAGGCAAACAGAAGGTGTTTTTTTCCCCTCTCATCAGCATTACATTGCCTTCAGGTTATAAATTTAATTCCTTTTGTTCAGGGGAGAAATTAATTTAATTAGATCATTCCTGGATTTTTTTTTAAAAGGGCAGCTGATTACTCATTCAACAATTAACATGTTGTGTGTGTTCTCTCTTCCTACACAGATACCTGGTTTTTCACCATCCTCCAATGCTACACTGAAAGACAACTACTTGCATACATAAGGAAATACTTATGTCAGCAAGTGAAAGTAACATTGTTCTAGGAAATGTCAAAATGGAAAGCTAATAAGGTCTTGCTGTCCTTTACACGGCTCTTGTTTTGTTGGTGGATGACACTAAGGCTGATTTCGCACTGACCTTTTACTGGCGCGACCACCCTCCTCACGCCGGCGGATCTGCAGGGATTTCGCACCAGAAGCGCCGGCGCAGCCAAAAGAGCCGGCAACTTCCGTCCCGAAGCCAGCTCAAACGGAAACCGCCAAGAAGCAGGAAAACGTTTGAGCTGGCTTCGCGACGGAAGTAGCCGGCTCTTTTGGCTGCGCCGGCGCTTCTGGTGCGAAATCCCTGCAGATCCGCCGGCGTGAGGAGGGTGGTCGCGCCAGTAAAAGGTCAGTGCGAAAACGCCCAAGGACTCGGTATCAGATACGTGATAGGAGTTTTGTGCCTCCTGGATTCTTGTGAGCCCTTTCCTCCTCAAAGTCACGGTACACAGACAGAAGCAGAAGCTCCCTTCATTTTGGGGTCTGTTATGAACATTTCATATAGCCAGGTGCCCCAACCAGAAACTCTACAGTAGCAGTGTGCAACTGGATATTGCCAACCCAGTAGAAACCCTGGCATTTGCAGTATTGGCCTGGTGAAAAACACTGCGAAAAAACAACCCCAATATTAACCATTTTGGTATTTCTGCTCCTGATAATGATGGAATTTGGAATCATGTCAGGATCCCAACAGGAGCACCTAGGAGGAGAGTGTGTCCCAGGTGGTCCATGATGCACCAGCCCTTTCAACTTTCAAGAGCCAATCCTCTGAAGCCTAGGCAGAATATTCTGAAAAGCTGGGGTGTATGGTCTCCGTATTAGAAACCCACATCTACTGCCTGTTGAAAATAATGGTCCTTTGAAGGGCATTTTAAGGGGTGATGCACCCCATGTAATCAGCCTCTCCACAGTCAGCTGGAGCAGTTACGAGAGAAAGATAGACTGTTTTCTAGTTGGGCCATGGCATTGCCAAATCTCTTTAAGCCTTAAAATCCGCTGTGGTAGACCTGGACCAGTTTCCCACTCACCTTTCGCTGCTCTCGCATTCCCCTTCTCAGCAGGGCTTCCTTCCGATTTCACACTATCTGCCCCGGGGCTGCAGCTAGCATCGGCTTTTTTCACACTGCAAACAGAAACCTCTAAAAGCCAGTTTCTGTTTGCGGCACGAAAAAGCCAGCGCTAGCTGCAGTCCTGGTGTCCAGAGGTGTCCTGGTGTCCAGAGGCCTTCTCTTTCACCTGTTAAAATCAATGGACTGTAGACTTGCTGTATAGATTTGGACCCCAAATGGGACCCAAATCTGCCACCCATTATTTTCAATGAGCTGCAGAGTGGTCACCTGGTCTTCTGGTCACCTGGTCTACTGCAGTGGCTTTTTAAGATTTAAAAAGCTTCAACAATGCCATAGCACACCTCAGGGCACTTTCTCCCTTTCCCTCTTCCCTTGCCACTGCTGCTGCCTTGGGGAAGGCAGCTGTTCCATGGCACATTAGCCCCTTTAAACTTTATTTAAACTTTGTTTGTGTTGGTATGTTTGTGGAAGAGCACCTCATTTCGTTGCTCTCTTTTTGTTGAGAACAATGACAATAAATTCATCTATCTATCATCTATCTATTTATTGAAAGGGCCATTATTTCCAGAGTCTGCCGCCCATTGACATAGTTTCAGAAGGTAGCCCTGTTGATCAGTGGTAGAACAGCTAGATTTAAGTCCAGTACAACTTTAGAGACCAACAAGGTTTTGGGGGTACCAGCTTTCAAGAGTCAAATGTCCTTCCATCAGCTCCTTTTGGTCCTCCTGGCTCCAACCTGATGGAACTCTATGCAAATACCTTCAGGGCCCTGCAGGACCTAATACAATCAGCAGGGGCTGAAAGACGAGCTGGCCCTAGAATATCTGGCTCCCTAGACAAGGCTAACTTCTGACACTGCCCCCCAAGACTGATAACCAACTGATAACACACAAGCTTGATTGCCTTATGCAGAAGTTGAAGCAGCTGTTGGCTATGGAGTCAGGAAAACAAGATGGATTCTGGTGGTGTTAGCCTTTGGGTCATGGAAACAGGTTGGAAACTGTTTGCCTGTACAGTTCATGGTGGCGTGGCTTCTTCCAGTGCAGCGGCCAAGACTGGGCACACAAGGAGCAGCTAGAAGCTCATTTGTAGTTCTGGCTAACACCCATCCAGAGATGTAGAATGCTGCTGCAAAGCTGAGGCTTATAGTATCCACATAAGCCTTCGAAACAGTGGGCAAAGTCCACAAACATAAAATGTAAACATGGCCATAACCCGGGGTGGGGAACCTTTTTTCTGCCAAGGGCCATTTGGATATTTATAACATCATTCGCGGGCCATACAAAATTGATCAACTTCAGAAACAGTGCTCCACCAAGGGAGAACAATTCAGACTGGCGAAATTAACGCAAATAATTATGCCTAGGTCCAGGGATGCTTTTGTAGAAAAAGCCCAGCAGGAACTCGTTAGCATATTAGACCATATCCCATATATTTGCATATTAGGCCACACCATCTGGGATAATCAAGTGCAAACTGAACGGGTGATAGCTGGCTCCAACCCACCTGCCACCTCTCCCTCCTTCCCTTCATGTGGAAACTGCAGCTGCTCCCACAGATCCTTAAAGGCACCCACATACCCCAGCAGCAGTGCCCACCACTCAGGCTCCAGAGAGAGGGGGGGGAGGGAGAGGGGGAGATAAAGGGAAATAAAGAAAGGATGGGAGAATGGGGAATTAAGGGAAACAATAGAGGGGAGAAATAGAAAGAAAGAGAAATAAAGAAATGAGGGGGAAACGTACGTGAACTGTGACAGTGACTTTTCCAGGCCCCACAATGCCCCTGGCTAGCCAGCCAGGCCCCAGGGAGGCTGCCACTCAGTGTGGCTGGACCCCACAGTTCCTGCTAGCCAGCTGGGTCCCGGGGAGGCTGCTGCACAGTGCAACTGGGCCCCACGACACTTGCTGGGCAACCAGGCCTCAAGGAGGCTGCCACATGGCTCAGCTTGGCCCAACAGTCCCCAAAGGCCAGACCTAGTGATCTCGAGGGCCGTAAATGGCCTGACATTCCCCACCTCTGCCATAACCATAACCATAACCTTATAAGAATCACAGAACAAGCATCAGGCAAGAATAAGACCAGCCTTGAGAGCTGCTGGCACAACCTCTTTTCCATTTCCTAAAAGTTTTCTTGGAAGTGAAATATTTGGGCAAGCAATACTCTCTGCTCCCATTCTAGTCACCAATTGCAGAGCACATTGAAAATTGTCTAGGATGGTTGCCTTCTACTGAATCAGACCGTTGGTCCATCAAAGTCAGTACTGTCTACTCAGACTGGCAGTGGCTCTCCAGAGTTCCAGGCAAAGGTCTTTCACATCACCTACTGCTTGTTCTTTTAACTGGAGACAATAAGGATTGAACCTGAGACCTTCTCCGTGCCAAGCAGATGCTCTAAGAATGAGAATATCTACTTCTGCCAGAACTCTTTATCAGGTTGGAGGTATATATACGGGGCTTTTTTTTTTAGCAGGAATGCACAGGAATGCAGTTCTGGCTGGCTTGGCATCATGGTGTGGCCTAATATGCAAATGAGCTCTTGCTGGGCTTTTTCAACCCCTCCCCCCCCCGCCCTGGCCCCACAAAAAAAAAAAAAGAGCCCTGGATATAAACATACATAGAAGTCAAGGCTGCTGACAAATTCTGGCAGAACTTGAAAACTTGCATTGCACGGTGTTATCAAATAGCAAGTAGCAAGCCTTCATTGGCATAAAACAGATTTAGCAGTAAAATAGCAATATAAACAATATAAAATCCTAGATTATAAAGTACATAGGGAGCTAAAATACATAAAATAAGTAAAATATATATGAGTCGAGTTTAGCCAAATTAAATAATTAAAACAAATAAAATGTGGTCATTCCAGAACCATTCGCTGTCGTATTTCCATGGCCTGCTGGAGAAATCTAGCCACCATTAAAGTTACCTCAGCGCAAGTGTCATTTAAAAGTTTGTGGACTATGTATACATACATAGAAGTCAAGGCTGCTGACAAATTCTGGAAGAACTTGAAAACTTGCATTGCACAGTGTTATGTTGTATCAACTGGACCTAATTACAAATATTTAAAGGATCTCAGGTAGAAGAGATGGGAAAGCCTGGTGGCACTGAGTTAGATGGACCACTGATCTGATTCAGGGGTAAGATTGCTTCGGAGGCCCAGCATTACCATGGCTGCCTTCCATACATGTACACTAGCTTCACAAACAAGCAGTTTGGTATAAAACAGGGGTGGGGAACCTCCATCCCGAGGGCCTCATGTGGCCCTCGAGGTCACTTGGTGCAGTCCTCGGGGATTGCTGGGTTGAACTGAGCCACGTGGCAGCCTCCCTGGGACCTAGCTGGCCGACCAGAATTGCTGCAGGGCCTGGAAAAGTTACTGCCACAGTTCAGTTTGCACTTGATTATCCCAGAGGGTGTGGCCTAATATGCTAATGAGTGTGCGATCTACTATTTATTTATTTTTATTTGATTTATTTGATTTGATTTATATCCTGCCCGTCAAAGCAGCTCACAGCATAAAATCCCACAACAATTAAATTAATAAGTATTAAAATTACACATTCAGTAATAAAATAGACATGCAATGATTAAAACAGTTAAACTAGAATATTGAGTTGGTGCTATTCTGGTGGCAACGGCCTTCTTCCACTTCTCTTAAATACCGGTGCCAAGTCAATTAAATGCCAGCCAGAAGAGGATAGTCTTGCAGGCCCTGCGGAACTGCGCAGTGCTAATATTAGGGGATGTGGTCTAATATGCTACTGAGTTCCTGCTGGGCTTTTTCTACAAAAAAAGCCCTGGACCTATGCATTTGCCTAGGATGGCGGGCCAGGTGTGTGTGTGTGTGTATGTGCATGTGCGTGCCAGATTAGGCTCTCCCCACATGACTTCAAATAGAAAAACAATTATTTGCATTAATTTTGCTGGCCTGAATCATTCTCCCTTGGCGGAGTACTGTTTTTTAAGTTGATAATTTTTTATGGCCCGTGAATGATGTTATAAATATCCATACAGCCCTTGGCAGAAAAAAGGTTCCCCATCCCTGGTCTAAAAAATACACCACCAAGGTAAAAAAACAAGCTACGAGAGGGACAGACTATCCACACAGGATCACCCCACTGTTGGCTGTTATCCCCTGCTCTGTGTTTTTTGACTTCATTCAAATTCTCATGAAGCCTGAGTGTTTATGTATTTAGAGACTCAAGCAACTTCCTGAGGCCATATTCTCTCCCTCCCTCCTCCAGTCATATCATGGGTTAGCAAAACTCCAGAAGCAAAAGGGAGCATCAATATCACCTTGGAGATCAAAGAGAGACCCATCCTTTTCAGATAATCTGGAAAGATCCCTGCCTGGGTGTTCCTACATTAGTGACTGTTCTTCTCCAATAAAGTTACAAGAAACTCTGAGAAAAACCCTGAGCCCAACAGTGCCTACAGAAGCCAAGAGCCGTCTCAAGGGGCTGGCAAAGGAAGACTTCCAGCTTCCCAGACCAATAAAGCAAAGGCCAGAAAATGGAATGGTATACAACACAGAGAGAGTAACACGGCAAAAGGACAAAAAAAATCAAAGGTACATAACCCACCATGAAAACCAGCTTCTATTATTAAATTATACAAGGTCAACAAAAATAAACACAAATTCCACCATCATGAACATATGAAGCTGCCTTATACTGAATCAGACCTTTGGTCCATCAAAGTCAGTATTGTCTTCTCAGACTGGCAGCGGCTCTCCAGGGTCTCAAGCTGAGGTTTTTCACACCTATTTGCCTGGACCCTTTTTTGGAGATGCCGGGGATTGAACCTGGGACCTTCTGCTTCCCAAGCAGATGCTCTGCCACTGAGCCACCATCCCTCCCCTGCTCTCCAGGGTCTCAAGCTGAGGTTTTTCACACCTATTTGCCTGGACCCTTTTTTGGAGATGCCAAGGATTGAACCTGGGACCTTCTGCTTACCAAGCAGATGCTCTACCACTGAGCCACCGTCCCTCACCATCATAAATTACAAAACAACCATAACTTTTAGTCCCTAATAGGAAAGGAAGCAATAGCACCAAGAGTCTTTCTTTTCATCTTATGGTAAAACTTCCCATCTCATTCCATGAAATCCTGGCGTAGTACTCCAGACGTTTAATGTCTGTCCAAAGATGCAGCCCATAATCCAAGTTTCCAAGGACAAGGTCGTACTGAAGCCTTGTTTCGCGGGAGCTTCTTCAAGCTGCGACGATCCTCTTAGCAATTTCTCTTCAGTGTTAGGCCAAACAGCCAGCATATTTGAAGGAACACCTACAAGAACCATCACCTCTGCTCTGCTGTGCCTCCCTCTCACCCGCCTGCCCGATGCTGGATGCCCACATTCCAACACACCCCATGGCTGAGCTGCGCCCCCAACCAATTCTGCCTCCTCCTTATCCTTCCCATGAGGTGGCAACGCAGTTCAGAATGGGTTTTAAAAGTATATTGATGCCATCTGAAGAAAAATTTTAAAAGAGTTATTTATTAATCTTAATATTGTTCTCTCTTGTTGTTTTCTAACCTCTGTTCTAAGTTGCCCAGAGCCCTGTGTACACAGAGATTGGGCAATTCATAAATTTAAAATATGAATGAATGAATGAATGAATGAATGAATGAATGAATAAATAAATAAATAAATAAATAAATAAATAAATAAATAAATAAATAAATAAATATAAATAAATAAATAAATACCCACAGGGTCACAGTGGCCCCTTTGTGATTTTCCAGTATGAAATTAAAGATTTGAAATGCACACTCCTGATTAGGGTTGCCAAGTCCAATTTAAGAAATATCTGGGGACTTTAGGGGTGGAGCCAGGAGACATTAGGGGTGGAGTCAAGATCAAGGCTGTGACAAGCATAATTGAACTCCAAAGGGAGTTCTGGCCATCACATTTAAAGGGACGGCACACCTTTTCAATGCCTTCCTTCCATAGGAAATAACGAAGGATAGGGGCACCTTCTTTTGGGGCTCATAGAATTGGACCTCCCGGTCCAATCGTTTTGAAACTTGCGGTATATTTTGGGGAGAGGCACTATATGCTGTACTGAAAATTTGGTGCCTCTACCTCAAAAAACAGCCCCCCCAGAGCCGCGGATCAATTCTCCATTATTTTCTATGGGAATAGATCTCTATAGGGAATAACAGAGTTCCCAGCAGACATTTCCCCCCCCCCTCCGCTTTTTGATGTCCCTGAAGCGGGGGGAGGGCCTCCAAACCGGGGGATCCCCTGCCCCCACCTGGGGATTGGCAACCCTACTCCTGATCCATAGGTCAGATTTTTAAGTTGCATGGCATGGGTCTAATAAACTCTGCCCTCATGTCTACAACGCTTTGAAACACATGGGAGAGGGACTGAGTGATAGAAACCCCACAGAGTGTCAGCTTTGGAAACTATACTTATCCACATCAGAAAGCCATTCTGCAGTTCAGACCGATTGCTAGAATCTTTGTTCAAAGAGACAACTAGGATAACAACAGCAACTGTGTGAGAAGAGAGAAGTGAAGCTCATTCCCAGAAGGTGCATACATTCCCAGAAGCCGCCCTGAGCCTGCCCTGGCGGGGAGGGCGGGATATAAATAAAAAGTATTATTATTATTATTCCCCCTAGGACTTTCGTTACCAAGTCAAATTTGTAGGTGAAAATCAAAGCGGCCACAATTAGCCTACATTTAAGAAGCCAATGTAACAGGCCTTTCAATCATACTAAACTTTAAAAAAAATAACAATTGCTTTAGCACAGTGTTTCTCAAACGCAGGTTTAGGGACCCTAATGTTCCACAGTGATACTCCAGGGAAGTGATGAGGCTTTTTGTAAGGACAGAAGGCAAGCCCTTCACATATCCATTTGGCTATTGTGACAAGGAAGCCCTTTCTGTTTCCTAGGAATGGAGGCAAAGACTCGCTGACCTAAGGAAATAATATGAAACTGGAGCCATTGTGGCTTGGTGGTTAAGAGTGTCCAATTAACATCTGGAAGACCCAGGTTCAAATCCCCATTCATGCCATGAAAGCTCACTGGGTGACCTTAGGCCAGTCACACACTCTCAGCTGAGCCTACCTCACAGAGCAAAACCTCTATTTTCTCCATTGGCTGAGGCTCCTCCCTTGGCAAGGAAGGGGGGGGGAGGCAGAGCTTGCTATGCCAGGCTCTCTTAATGGCACAGTGGAGCTACTGAGTCAAGCCTCTCTTCCTTCTATTGGCTGAGGCTCCTCCCCCTCCTGGTCCCCTGGGGAAGGAAGGAAAGAGTCAGAGAATCCTTTGTCCAGTTCCCTGAATCCCATGGAAGAAATACAAAGAAAGCACCTTTAAGACCAATGAGTGCTAATGTTTTCAGCATGTTTTTTTTTTTAAAAAAAATTTAAATAAAAGAATATTTAATTGTGTTTGTGTCCTTTATAAAGTTCATATCTCTGCTACCTAATCTTAAATAGGTACACCCATGGCCCAGCCCAACAAGGTCTCATTAATGTCAGATCTGTCCCTCATAACAAATGAAGAATCAGCTACCTTCTGAGACCCAGGGCTTTTTTTCTGAGGCAATGTAGTGGAACAGAGTTCCAGAACCTCTTCGTGGAAACAAAATTCTCAAAGAATGTTTAAAAACATGAAGAGCGTCCCTGTATTTCTCCTTCATTTCCCTCTTCAAAGTTCCGGCACCTCTTTTCCCAGGAAAAAAAAAAATCCTGCTGAGACCTGACCTTGAATGTCATACACAAAAAACCGCTTACTTAAACTTTTATTAAAAAAAGAATTGTAATTAACGTGTTCCTTACTGTATTGTTTTGATGGTAGGAGAAGATGGAGGCCCCGATGAGGCACGTCCAATTTGCTGCGCACTACAGAAGAGGGCTGTCCAGCACGCGGGTCAGGAATCAGAGAGGGAGAAAAGAAGGCTGGGAGTTTGTGTATTCATGTAAAAAAAAAAATCAACACATCAGAGATAGGCTCCAGGGGTGTGCCATGAGAAATTTTTTTATTTTATGTGATTAACTCCCTACTGGCATTCTTTAGCATCAGGAAAAAGGCCGGAGAGGAGTACCCTGATCAGCAAAATCAGCTTCTACAAAACATTCTTGGTGCTGACTTGTGACGTTGATCAAAGCAATAAACCTGGAGACAACTGGAAAACAAACATATCATACAGCATAGTTCTTGGACTCCCCCATAACCCAGCCTCACCATCATGGGATCCTCTTCCTCATGAAACTTCTTGAATAATGATAGTTCTAATGACTAATTAAGGTACCCCTACAGTGGACACCCAGCATAAACATGTGTGTCTCATAGCAATTGAATGATTGATTCATCACATTCTATGAGGTTAGGGACGGTGGCTCAGTGGCAGAGCATCTGCTTGGGTAGCAGAAGGTCCCAGGTTCAATCCCTGGCATCTCCAAAAAAAGGGGTTCAGGCAAATAGGTGTGAAAAACCTCAGCTTGAGACCCTGGAGAGCCGCTGCCAGTCTGAGTAGACAAGACTGACTTTGATGGACCCAGGGTCTGATTCAGTAGAAGGCCGCTTCATTTAGGGGAGGGACGGTGGCTCAGTGGTAGAACATCTGCTTGGTAAGCAGAAGGTCCCAGGTTCAATCCCCGGCATCTCCAAGTGAAAAGAGTCCAGGCAAGTAGGTGTGAAAAACCTCCGCTTGAGACCCTGGAGAGCAGGGGAGGGACGGTGGCTCAGTGGTAGAGCATCTGCTTGGGGAGCAGAAGGTCCCAGGTTCAATCCCCAGCATCTCCAAAAAAGGGTCCAGGCAAATAGGTGTGAAAAACCTCAGCTTGAGACCCTGGAGAGCGGCTGCCAGTCTGAGTAGACAATACTGACTTTGATGGACCAAGGGTCTGATTCAGTAGAAGGCAGCTTCATACGTCCATATGTCCATGTCTATATCACTTTCTTTCTTTCTTTCTTTCTTTCTTTCTTTCTTTCTTTCTTTCTTTCTTTCTTTCTTTCTTTCTTTCTTTCTTTCTTTCTTTCTTTCTGAAAAATTTGAACTTTTTCAAAGATCGCAGGGATGGGACAGGGCAGGATGGTGGGGAGGAGGTCTGGCAAATGCAGAGTATTTGATGGAAAGCTAATTTTCGTTTGATAGTCAATCAGTCACTGTAAGATTATGTGAAAAAATGGATGCGGGCAGGATTTTTTAAAATGCTGCGGCCACCACCTTTTTCCTCTAATAGGAACAGTGGAGAAAAGGTGCCTGTGTCAAAAGGCACCTGCTTTGGGGGTAGAATCAAATCCCATTATTCTGCTTGCAATGTAGGGTGTCTTTAGATTACAGGGAGGAACATGCGCTGTATGAATTTGGTTGCATTATCTTTAAAAATATCTGCCGTAGACCCTCAAATTGAATCCCCCTTGAAAAAAACGGCCTTGAAAATCCAGAAACTGAAAAGAAAACCCACAGATTTGAAACCTGAACCAGCAATGTCCTACCCAAAAAATCAAAGATTAAGGCCTACATTGCTTACAAGACAGCCTACCTGGAGCTTACTACATCCAAAAAGAAAGTTTTCTTTCAGAATAAATGGGACCAACTTTACCACTCGATAAAATCTAACGATAATAAGGCTTTCTGGAGAATCATTTCGGGTAATCTAAAAAACAATTCTGTTACTGACCCAAATATCTCTGAGCAAACATGGGTTGATTACTTCTCTAACATTTTTGCTGCTCCATGTGTATCCCCTCCTATCTTAGCAAACCTCTCAGTTACTGATATGCCGGTCTGGCCTCCAGTAACTCTAGAGGAAATCAGTGAGTTATTGAAGGATTTAAAAGCGGGTAAAGCACCTGGCCCTGATGGCCTTCCCGCTGAGGTATTCACAAAGTTTGCCGATTGGTGGCTCTTGCCCCTTGCAAAATTGTTCTCTTTTATCGATCTGCATGGCTCCATCCCTGACTCTTGGCTTGACTCTATAATTATTCCAATATACAAAAAGGGGGGGGTTGGAGTTACCAGAAAATTTCCGCCCCATTAGTTTATTATCTATAGTGGGCAAACTGTATGCAAAACATTTAGAACTCCGATTAACTGACTGGATGCGCCTAGACAACATCATGGGTCCTGAACAAATTGGCTTCTCCAAAGGCAAATCTGCTATGGACCATTACTGCACTCTGGCCTTCCTTGCTGAAAGATATATGCATGCCGGGACAAAAAAATTATATGCTGCCTTCATCGACTTGAAGGGCACATTTGATTCAATAGATAGAGCCCAACTATGGATTAAGCTAGGTTACCTGGGAATGGACCCTCGTCTGCTGTTTCTCTTGAGGAAACTTCATTCTAATACTTTTTGCCAAGTGAAATTTTCTTCTAGTGGTGACTTGACTAGCAAAATCCCAGTGTTAAAGGGGGTTAAACAAGGTTGCGTGCTGGCCCCGCATCTTTTTAATCTATTTTTAACTGACCTGGCACAATTTTTGAACCCTGTCAACGGTCATCCGCCTAAACTTGCAGGCCGAGCGGTCCCCGTATTACTTTATGCCGATGACACTACCATCCTCTCTTGTACAAGAGTGGGCCTGCAAAGGTCTTTGAATGCCTTTTATGACTACTGTAATTGTAATTCACTTACTATCAATTACACCAAATCTAAAGTAGTTGTCTTTTCAAACTGCTGGCGCCCACAGAGATGGTTTATTGGCAATTCAACAATTGAGCAAACAAAAAATTTTAAATACTTGGGGATCACTTTTAACCACAAGTTAAGCTGGGTTTCACATCGTAACAACACCGTCAATGTCCTACCCAAAACCTGTAATCATAGTAAAATCCCCCCCCCCCCCCCAATCCTTCAAAAGGGCTGAAGGTGCTGACTAGAAGAGCCTGAGCCAGACAGGCATAGATGAACTATGGATGCCAGGAAGCTGTCCGGAATGGTGATGCTTTCATGTCGTTGCTATGGCTGCCAATGCAGCACGGTGGAAAAGAGACTTCCAGGTGACAGATTTCCCTGCATTTTCCTTGCCCCAGGCCTCATGATGACCATTTCCCTATACTACTGGATACTGATTACCCCCGGTAATTGATATAGTGATGTCACTATATTGATATGCTGATTTTTTAAAAAAAAAATAAAATAAAATAAAGCCTTGGTAGCATGTTGGGGATGAGTGGCTGCAGCAGGCACAGAGAAAATGCCTGGCGTGTGAGCAGGACTGGGAGAAGCCTGACTTTCCTACCATTGGTTTTGCTGCAGTCTTTCCTAATATATAGCAGCAAAACGGGTTTAGCAAAGACCACAGAAAAGTCAAGGGAAATGCTGATGGTGCACAGAAGCACCGTAATGTTGTGGGGAAGTTGGGGGGGGGGGGGGGAGAGAACATTTCACAAAAGCATTGGACTCGGAGCAAATCACAAGTGAAGGGGGGGGGCTTATAACGGTGCTGCTCAAGACCCCATCAAGACCTTATCCCAGTGAAGCAATGAGTCTCTTCCGCCTGGGAGCCTTATGGTCTACTGTACAAACTTATGACTTCTCAGTTAAAGCGATGAAAATAAGCAGGAATGGACACGTATACATCAACACCTGACAATTTACCCACAATCATCATTGAGTTTAGAGTTCCATATGATTTTGTAAGAGTTTAAAAAACACACACACACACACCCAAACAGTTTCTTTGGCACCATCAAGAACAATTGTCACTGATGCAGGAAGAAATATTTTATTAATAAATTGTTATCCTGCCCTTTCCCCAGGGTTCCAAGTTGATAGTATTCAGAATGTCACAAACATATACTATATTCCCTCACGGAAAACCTGTGAGGTAAATTAGGCTGAGAAATAGTGACTGGGCTGAGGTCATCTAGCCAGTTTCATAGCTGAGAGGAAATTTGATATCAGGTCTCGCCAAGTACTGTTCAGACATGGACTAGCTACTACAGTGCTCACCACTGCTGGGAAAACCCAGTCAAAATTAAGCCCAGGATTGCTCACAAAACTTTTTAGTGTCAGATTCAACTATGCAAGAAGCCACATAGGATATTTATATCTATGAGCCATTTCAGAAATCAGTGCTTGCTTGATAAGAGTTCCCATGGCTTAGGAACGGGTAAATTCATCAATTAATGAAGGAACAGATATGAGCCAGGATAGAAATGTACTGATGTTTGTGTGATTACTCCTTATTTCCACAGTATCTGATAGACATCAGGACTAATGCTTAGCCACTTAGTGATGAGTGCACATATGTGCATGATCCAGATAGGCACTGTACCATGTACAGAATTGGATTTTAATATCAAACTTATTTTAATATATCAAACCATGTTAATGTTGAGCCTGGAGATTAAATCCTCCATAATTTTTAATGTTGTTCAGTCACGCAGTCGAGCCCGACTACCTACAACCTCATGGACAAAGTCATGCCACGCCCTCCTGTCTTCCACCATCCTCCGAAGTCTGCTCAAATCCGTGTTTGTTACATCAGTAATGCTGTCCAGCCATCTCATCTTTTGCCGTCCCCTTCTTCTTTTGCTTTCTGTCTTTCCCAGCATCCCTTCTCATTTGGTGGCCAAAGTATTTGAGCTTCAGCTTCAGTATCTGACCTTCCAGTGAATAGTCTGGGTTGATTTCCCTTAGGACTGATTGATTTGATCTTCTTGCAGTCCAAGGGACTCCCAAGAGTCTTCTCCAACACCACATCTCAAAAGCATCTCTTCTTCTGCACTCAGCCTTCCTTATGGTCCAGCTCTCCCAGCCATACATTACTACTGGGAATACCATTGCTTTGACTATATGGATTTTGTTGGCAGGCTGATGTCTCTTCTTTTTATTATACTGCCCAGGTTCGCCATAGCTGTCCTCCCAAGGAGCAAACGTCTTTTAATTTCATGGCTACAGTCACCATCTGCAGTGATCTTTTTAATAGCTGGGACTATTTTTCTGAACAAAAATTGGATAGAGAAGATTGACTTTCTAGTAGATGCATAGTGCTATTTTCTAGTCACAAAGTCATTGTACCAGAACCCACACAACATACAATTAGTACAAAGGAGATATTAGTCAACAGCTAATGCCCTCAGTCAAAAGCATATGTACTATTGTGCAAAGCTTAATTAATTTAATTGGTAAATAGTTAAAAGTTTAATTTCAAGTTTAAATTTGCCCCCGCCATTATCTGTGGCACTGAAACAGATGGCACATATCTGAGCAAGCTGCACTGATATGGTAGATATTAAAAAGAAACAATGACTTTTCTCTCTTGTTTGTAACCAAATCTAGCAGTAACCAAATCTAGCACCATTTTCCATTTCAGGGTGCTGTGCCCTTCCAACAATAAGACGCACAAATATCTAAAGACCATAATGTTTAACAGCAAACAATATCAATTTTTGTTTTAAAAAAAATCATAATCTGGATATTCCATAATACTGCTGGGCCTGAAGCCCTTTCATTTTTTAAAATCCACTTTAGTTCTCCTGCCTTACTGCAATTTGGAATCTATACTTTATTCCTAAATAGATAAAAAGTAAACTTAGCAAAAGATGATTTTTTTAAAAAAGGGCATCTTTCCCCAGAAAACTGTCCTATCTTCAAAAAGTAAGATATTGAGATTTCACTCTTCTATACATATATTTAATCAACCATAACATCTTTATGGTATTGAAGGCTTTCACAGCTGGAGTCCATTGGTTGTAGATTTTCTGTGCTGTGTGGCCATGGTCTTGGCATTGTGAGACCTGACATTTTGCCAGCAACTGTGACTGGCATCCTCAGAGGTGTAACCCAGAAAACTGGAGTTCTCTCTGGGTCAAATTGAGAAGAAGTTGGTAGGCAGGTAATTTATATCTACTCAGGCAGGAGGGGTAGGGCTGAGTCATTATCTTATGGGAGCTTCCTGAACTGTGACATGTTAATGGAGGACATTAGCTAATGGGGCAATTCATCCAATTACCATGTTAGATTACACAGAGAAGCCATCGAAATCCATAAACATAAACACAATTTCAACAGGAAGGTAGTTTAAAAATGAATAGGGCATGGTTTCCAGTCCTGAAAACGACAAAATGCCCTACAACTTACCACAGCACTGCAGATAAAATTAGAATTTCAATAGCCAATCCATATACAAAAGAATCCCCTCAGGTAAGCTTCTCCATCAGCATGTCACAGCCCAGGTCGAAGCACCCACAAGATAATGACGCAGCCCTACCTCTCCTGCCTGAGCAGATATAAATTACCTGCCTACCAACTTCTTCTCAGTTTAACCCAGAGAGAACTCAAGTTTTCTGGGTTATACCTCTGAGGATGCCAGTCACAGTTGCTGGCGAAACGTCAGGTCTCACAATGCCAAGACCACAGCCACACAGCCCAAGAAATCTACAACAACCAACATAACATCTTTATTCAGTTGACAGGTCCAATATTTACCCAGAAGCATGTTCGCTGTGAGACTTCATTCCTGCTGAAGATCTGCTGATCAGTGAAAAGAGATCTGGTTGCACGAAGAAAAGGAAAATGGTGATTGTACACAAACACAGAAAGATAGCCCAATAATTTTACAGTTTGTGCAGCTGCAATGGAGAAACTGCAATTATTAAGGAGGGTGGTTAATATAGCAATAAGAATTATGGTTTGTAGCTTTCCACCAGAGGCTCCAATACTGCCGTTGACTGTCTCATGATTAAGGAAGGGATTGAAACTTGACAGCAGAAAAAAGGCAATTAAAACATAAAATAAGAGATGGTTATGAAATGTTCATAATGCCAATGCTAGAGCCAAGAAAAATGTTTACTCTGTGGCAAGTTAGATATAATTGTTTGACTAACAACTCAGGAATGAGGAATACTCATTACGTACTTGGAGGCAGAGGAACAGAAGCCATGAGGAGAAGACAGAAGGACAAGGAAGAGAGGAGACTTGGTGTCGGAATCAGGCAATTACATTTGCTTAATGAACCTCTGCATTTTTCCTGACAAAAGCAACCAAGGGTGGTGCAAATAGACCTCAGGGTCTTTTAAAAGGAGCACAAGAGGAGAGGGGAAGAACTGAAAAGAAGAGAATGAATGGAAGCTAGACAATAGTGGAGCGGTTTCCTCCTCCTAATGAACCACTGAACTCAAAAGACAAAGGAAGGAAAAGAGACTTCTGAACTCAAAGTGATGATTTCACTCTAATGCTGATGGAGCAACCAACTCATGATGGGAAGATACACAGGCAATCCCCCTGAGTATAGCCATGAGGGATTAAAGATTTAGGGTACAATCATACAAGAGATTTGTCCTGACCTAGCCGTTCTTCCCCTCTGGATTTAATGTGCACTATCACACATGCACATCTGCCCCCCCCCAAGTCCCACACGTCCTTACCTCATCTTAAAATGGGCTGGGACTGGATTAACTAGCTACTCAGAACTTCCCAGTAAAAAGGTAAAGACAGTCCCCTGTGCGAGCACCAGTTGTTTTCACGGCGGACTTTTTACAAGGTGGTTTGCCATCACCTTCCCCAGTCATCCAGGCAAGCTGGGTACTCATTTTACCACCCTCAGAATGGTGGAAGGCTGAGGCAACCTTGAGCCGGCTACCTGAACCCAGCTTTCACCAGGATCGAACTCAGGTCATGAGCAGAGATCTTTGACAGCAGTAGTGCAGCTTTACCACTCTGTGCCATGGGGCTCGTCTTAAGATGGACTGGGACTGGATTAACCAGCTACTCGGAACTTCCCAGTAGCAAACCTCAAAAACACACGCAGGGTGCATTTCCCAGCTGTCTGAACAGCCAGGGCATGTGATGCATACACCCCCCCACATGCACCGGGGCAGTCTAAATGCTTCTCTTGTGCTTGTGTGGCCCATGCCTCTCCTGGTAGCAGGAGTGGGGGCTGTGTGATTGCTGCAGCATGAATCAAAGAGCAGCAGCTTTTTCAAAGCTGTCATACTGCTGCACCAAAATCACAGTGAGGGACGGTGGCTCAGTGATAGAGCATCTGCTTGGGAAGCAGAAGGTCCCAGGTTCAATCCCTGGCATCTCCAAAAAAAAAGGTTCAGGCAAATAAGTCTGAAAAACCTCAGCTTGAGACCCTGGAGAGCCGCTGCGAGTCTGAGAAGCCAATACTGACTTTGATGGACCCAGGGTCTGATAAGGCAGCTTCATATGTTCATATGTTCACAGTGTGATCCCACCCTTAGTTGGAACAATGGCAAAGAAGAGGAAATATCAAATTCTCTCCCCGAGGATAGTCTTCCTATTCCAAATAGCTCCTTGGCTGTTGTCTCTCTGCATGTACAAAGGGATTTTGATATGGAAAACAGCCAGCACCCATTCTTCCTTTGCCACTGCTCGCCCCCCCCCCCCGCAAAAAAAATCAATTTGATAAATAAAAATGTCAGATGTTCCACACATCTCCTGCAATACTTGCTTTTAAGGAAACTGAGAGAAATATATCATTGCCTATGTTATGAATGCTCATTCTGTTGTACTGTTGTCTCCTTTGGCCAAGCAAGTTTTTTTTTTATTAGTAAAACTTTTTAAAAAACTGTTTGACCAGTGAAAATACTCAGATGAATGTATATATCACAGACAATTATGCCATTTTGCAAAACTTACAGTTTTGTGCAATAACTATTTTCTGACTCCAGTCTGTAGTTTTGCTATGGTGCTAAAAAGCAGTTCCTAAAATGTTCACATCTACAGCACCTATGATCTAAATATAATCAATTCTGTTGTCAGATCCCTTAAAGCAGAACTTGAAGAAAATAATGATAGACTGATAAAAGATATCATTAGGTGGGATCAGGGATGGGCACAAACCGGTTCACGAACTAAAGTTTGTGACAAATTTTGTGCTTTGCAAAGTCAAGTTCATGACAGATCAATCAGCACAAACTTTCCACAAACTTCAAAGCTGCTTATGGAGATTCATTGCCTTTCATGAATGGATACATTTTCAGACAGACTGTTGCCACTCTAACAAGATGTTTACCAAACTTCAAAGCAAAGGGGGGAGGTGGAAGTTTCCCTTTAAGATTGGTGTCACTGACTTGTTCCTGAGACATTCCATAGACTCTGCGAACTGCAGCAATGCAAGCAAAAGAGGACTGATGTCAAACCACAAAATCTCTGCTGTACAAACTGAAGTGAGGGGACATTGTTTCAAGCCCAGTACTACCAATTCAGTGTATAGAATGCCCAGCAGAATTCAGAACACAGTGGCAATACAAGCTTAAAAGGACTGATTAATCTCAAAGTAAAGTGTCAAAGAAATTCAGAGGGGGGTATTTTGCAAGCTCTGTGCAAGAAAATGAGAACACAAAGGAATGCTGGCAAAGGTGGGGGAACCCCTCTCAAAACTAACAAAACAGGCAGCCGTGTTGGTCTGAAGCAGTTGAACAAAGCAGGAATCAAGTGCACCTTTAAGACCAACCAATTTTTATTTAGAACGTAAGTTTTCATGTTAAGTGTGCGGACTCTTATCTGGGAGAATTGGGTTTGATTCCCCACTCCTCCACTTGCACCTGCTGGAATGGCCTTGGGTCAGCCATAGCTCTGGCAGAGGTTGTCCTTGAAAGGGCAGCTGCTGTGAGAGCCCTCTCCAGCCCCACCCACCTCACAGGGTGTCTGTTGTGGGGGAGGAAGGTAAAGGAGATTGTGAGCCGCTCTGAGACTCTTCGGAGTGGAGGGCGGGATATAAATCCAATATCTTCTTCTTCTTCTTCTTCATGTGCTCTTAAACAGACTTCATCAGATGAGGAATCCAGCACAGTGAGCAAAGCCGTACATAGCTGAGCAGAGCCATACATAGCTGGTAGGCAGTGGCCCAGAATGCAACATGGTACAGATTTAAGAAGCTTATGTTCTAAATAAAAATTGGTTGGTCTTAAAGGTGCCACTTGACTCCTGCTTTGTTCAACTGCTTCAGACCAACATGGCTGCCTGCTTGGATCTATCTACATGGAATGCACCACATTAAGTCGCATGGAATGGAACTCCATCAACCTTACAAAGAAACTTGCCCAGGTACAGACTGATATTTCCTTTCTTACAAAATGCAAACACCTGGACATTATACCTAAAGGACTGAGAATGAAGAATCCTCTGCAAAACACTTATCCCACAAACTATGCAGAAAGACTATGTCTCACACTGTCTAGGAAACGACTAAAACATCTTATCAGTGTTCTGTACAAGAAACAGAAGCTGATCAAGGACAAACTCTCTGAACTGGACATTTCAACAAGGAATCAACCTACTTGGCAAAATTTCTACAAGAGAAGACAAGCCATCTACCACTCCCAACTGGAACTGCTGAAACAACGAAAGAATAAAAAAACTTTCCAACCTGCAGCCTGCTAAGCACAACTACAGTAACTCCTCCAAGAATATTGTCAACCTGTCACAACACAGGCTCAGCCCTTCAGAGGAGGCAGTTCTTTCACGTGGACTTTCATTTCTGCCCCACCAAATCCACACAAATGATTCCGCTTCGTGGGGACTTAGAAACCTTCTTCTGTCGTCTACGCCTGAAGGAATATTTCCAACATGCACATGAACAGAACAAGGAAGAACATGCTACATCTTCACAACATATCATCACAAACTCCACTGGAGAACATTTACCATCCCTCCAACCCAACAATGAACAGGATACTTGCCACACCACACCAACAAAACAACATTACAAGAAAAAAAATTCCACATGAACTCCTCCTGAGGGTCGCAGCGCCACACTGGATCACTACGTTGAGTACTTTTGCCAGAGAGTTCAAACTGATGTGATCAACAAAAAACACCGCGCACAGAAGAATCTCAACCATGCTGAAAGGAAGGTCATAGACAGTCTCAGGAACAATATGGATATTACAATCAAAGAGGCAGACAAAGGGGGAGCTGTTGACATCGTGAACACATCAGACTACATGAAGGAGGCCCAAAGACAACTCTCAAATACTTCATTTTACAAACCACAGGACTCAGACCCCACACTGGAATACAAAAAAGAATTCAATAAGATTATAAAAGAATTACCACTGAGCATTCAGGAACAGCTCCTGCCAGACACATCACAGGAACCTCGACCAGGTACTTTTTATCTTCTACCCAAAATACACAAACCAGGCAACCCGGGATGTCCCATTGTGTTGGGGATAGGCGCTATCACTGAGAGGTATCTGGATATATGGACTCTATTCCAAGACCCTATGCCAACAGTGCCCCCAGTTATGTTCGTGACACTACAGATTTTCTGAGGAAAATCCAATCTTTGAACAACCTTCCAGAGAATACTATCTTAGCCACCATGGATGTGGAATCTTTGTATACCAACATCCCACACCGAGATGGATTACAAGCTGTAAGTGATATAATCTCTGATAAAAACATAGCTGACTTTGCTACCAAACTGTGCCATTTTGTTCTCACCCATAACTACTTCAGGTTTGGCAATGAACTTTTCCTACAGATCAATGGTACAGCCATGGGCACCCACATGACCCCACAATATGCTAACATCTTTATGGCTGACTTGGAGCAGCGCTTTCTAGACTCCCACCCACTCATACCTACCTTATACCTTTGTTACATTGATGACATCTTTATGGTCTGGACACATGGTAAAGAAGCCCTGGACACATTCCATCAGGCTTTCAATGGCTTTCACCCTACCATCAACCTGACAATGAACCAGTCTATGCAAGAAATAAATTTTCTGGACACCACTGTAAAAATAAACAATGGACGCATTGACACCACTTTATACTGGAAACCTACTGACCAACAAACATACCTGCATGCCTCCAGCTACCACCTCAAACACACCAAATGATCCATTGTATACAGCCAGGCTCTACGCTACAGCCGCATTTGCTCCAATCCTGCTGACAGAGCTTCTCACCTGAGAGATCTACAACAAACCTTTTTGGAACTAAAGTACCCACCTGATGAAGTCAGTACACAGATCAACAAAGCCAGAATGATATCCAGAGAAAACCTGTTACAAGACAGTCCCAAAAGAGAAAATAACAGAATACCACTAGTGGTCACACACAACTCTCAACTTAAAACAGTTCAACGTATCATCAACAACTTACAACCTCTTTTGGACAGTGACAGCTCTCTTTCAAAAGCACTGGGGGGTAAACCTTTTCTTGCACACAGACAACCCCCCAACCTCAAACAACTCCTCGCCCACAACAATATAGCATCTCATCTGAGCATGGACACCAGTACCAGAGCTTGCAGTAAACCCAAGTGCCAACTTTGTTGCCACATACACCCAGACAACACAATCACCGGGCCTAACAACATTGACTATACCATCTCAGGCTCATTCACTTGTTCATCTTCCAACATTATATATGCCATTAAATGCCAACAATGCCCTTCAGTTCTCTCCATAGGGCAAACAGGACAAGCTTTATGCCAAAGGATAAATGGACACAAATCTGACATTAGGAATCACAGAACCGAGAAATCTGTGGGAGAACACTTTAACCTTCCAAAGCATTCAATGGGTGACCTCAAGGTAGCTGATTTACTGCAAAGGAACTTCAAGAACAGAATGGAGAGAGAAATTGCCGAATTACAAATTATTATGAAACTTGGAACAAACACCTCCCCAGGACTGAACAGGGATATTGGTGTTTTATCTCATTACAGATGCTAAACCCTCTCTCAGTGAGTATAGCTATACATCCACAGTATTCCAATGTGTTTCTCTTTTAGAATTGTGTATCAGTATAATTATTTGTATTTACATACTCAAAATAGTGATATTGGCTATATATCTCATTACATGTGCTTTACCCATTTTCCCTACATTTTATTGCATTCCTTTTTCCTATGGCAAACTAGAATTATGTTTACAAGTTAAAGAGTAAATTAGGTGGGCAAGAATGTCACTATCCAATGTATTTCTCTTTTAGCTGTATTGACACACTCAAACAGGGACTTTGGTTGCTTATCCCATTACATATATTGAACCCATCTCCCATTATCATTGACAGACAATCTCACATTTTGACATACTACTGTTTTGTTGCTTTCACGTGCTCATGCTACTCAGATCAAAGGTTTGCTCAATTTGTTAATTTTACTATTCTGTCATTGTACCATTTTACATTCTAAACCACTGCCTACCCGATAATTTTACTTCACTGTCATTGGTTCTTAAATCTGTACCATGTTGCATTCTGGGCCACTGCCTACCAGCTATGTATGGCTCTGCTCAGCTATGTATGACTTTGCTCACTGTGCTGGATTCCTCGTCTGATGCTTAAGAGCACATGAAAGCTTACGTTCTAAATAAAAATTGGTTGGTCTTAAAGGTGACCTTGACCCCTGCTTTGTTCAAAAACTAACAAAAGTCATTTGTAACTGACAGGAGCAGCAGAGGGGGAAGAAAATAATCTCCTAAACCCATGCTAATAATTTCTCCAGAAAGCACTTTCCTGGAGGCACCTTTTGGGGAGAGGGTTAGGGAATTGGCCAGGTAGGCCACCACATAGGGCACCATCTGGCACAAGGGCGGTAGGCACCCCCTCCCCATGCGGTGGCATCATAGTCTCGATGTGAAGATTCACAACAGCCAGCCAACATACCAGAAAGTTCCTCCTGGTGTTTCTGGGCTCCTCCTGGCGGCCCACGGGGGAGTGGTGGTGGGGCTTGGGCCAGGGATGCAGGAAGGGCAGGTTGGCGGGCAGGAGGCAGGGCACCCTGGCTGGCTGCTGCTGGGCAAAGCTTCAGAGGAAGCCCAAGCCCGGCAGCAGGGCACTGCCTCCACCCAAGCCTGCTGGCCCCTCGCTGCCTTCACATCCTGAGGAGGCAGTGGGCCAGGAAACTGCAGCTCCATCTCCAACCCGTTGATGATGGTGAAGCGCTTGGAGGGCAAGCTGCCACTGACCAAATGGGCCCTCACCTTCTCTGGGCAGGGCATGCTGGGTGCCAGTGCTTTCCCCTTGCCCGAGGAACCCTTGGCCAATTCTTCACAGCCCGTCATGTTGCTGTGGCTGGTGCCGGTGGGGAGGGGGAGCAGAGCACCTGAACTGTTTATCCTGCTCCCCCAAGCCCTCCAGCTTCAATCAGCCACCTGCAGGAACACTACAGGGTGGGGGAGCACTCAATTCCAGTCCCCAAATGATACCCCACATTTTTGTCTGCCACCCCCCACTGCCAGTCTGAGACTGGTTGGGTTGAGATGGCATGACCCTGCACCTTTAAGGAGTTGCCCCACAGAAGGAGCAAGGAGAGAGCTGTGACCTTCACACCAGACATGTGCTGCTGGTGGAGAAACTAGATCTGGACCCCTGTGTTCAGCTCCCGCCACTGGACATGCCGGCCCCTTGAAGGGATAACTCTCCTGCCACCTCCCCGGTGCATGTCTGGTGCCCCCTCAATGCCTTGAAATATCCCCTGGTGGATACAGCCACAGACCCCTGGCTCTGTGGGAGAGGCGGTGGGCCCTTCAAATGGTGGAGGGCTCCCAAGGTGATGGGGGGCCCTCCCAAGGGTGGAGGGGGCAAACCACAGGGTGGCTTCTAGATGCCTCATCTAAGGTGCCAAAACGGCTGGTACTGGCTCCACCTTCTCCTACAACAGACCTCTAACATCTATCCCCACAAGCAGCTTATGGAGAAAATTTTGGGCTTCTCTGGGAGGGAGATGTGGAAATCACACTCCATAGACAGAAATCTCTTCTGTCTATCGAAACTATAGATGGCTCCAAGCCTATCTGAACAGTAAATCTGCAAATAACTGCTATTGTAATGAACTTAAGGTGGGCATGTGGGAACATTTCATGGAATTTTAGAAAAGGCATGCATAAAGGAGAGGAGATGCAGAAGACACAGGTAAATCACATTAGTATTATAGGGCAGAAGCAGGATTAAACTCTCCCATTGTCTTCTCGGCGAGAAGAATAATTATTAACCATCCACAGGATATATTTATTTTATGAATGGCTTTAAAAATCTTTCTTTTAAAAGGGAGTCGCTTTTTAAAGTGGTCCAGCGTGTAGCTTTATCCCATCAGTTGCAAAAGCATAAGCTTTGTCCATTAGTTTCTACATGTATTCACAGTGAGAAACAGGACCAGTAAAATAAGGAATTGGCAACCTGTTCATTTGTTCGTTCGTTCGTTCGTTCGTTCGTTCGTTCATTCATTCATTTAGATTTGTATCTCACCCTCTCCGCAAGTGGGCTCAGGGTGGATTCCATCATACGTTAATAACAGTTCAAATCACCACATTTATGAAATGAGGTTATCGAATGCCACCTAGAGAGACTGTAGCCACAGAAGGAATCACATCTATGAACTCGGTACAGGGCAACAACAATGCTTCATCTGACTGGAAGTTCCAAAAAAGAAACAGGGTTCCTACTAAGTGATTTTTCATCCTTCCCATCATCCAGTGACTCCCAGTGCCTTACTGTAAGAGAAACCAACATGAAGTAGTTCTGGTTTACTCTAAGCAATCAGTTATTTTCTATCTGGTACATTTTGAAGGTGCCCAGGCGTCACATCTCTGCGTTAATGGAAGATAATAGCTCTCTTGCATGATATAAACTTCGGGCAGCTTATCAGGAGTTACATTCAACAAAATCTTTAAAGCTTTGAAATACAAGACACTCTCTCCCATCTCCTGTTTACCGAATTGGGTTACAGAGCTGAATGCCACAAGGCAAGGCGGAGTATGCATTCTAATAAAATAAAATAAACTGGTCAAAGCAAGGTCTCCTAATCTAGCCAAGGTGAACAGGCTACGCTTATTAATACATTTGAGAATGGAGTTTCCACTTTTCTCTGTAGCTTGGTGGTGGTGGAAGGCTGCTGTTTGGGAGAAGATTCATAGCACCACTTGGCATGTGCGATTTTCTGGACTGTAGTCTCTGACATTAAAAATCAAACAGAGACTGAGTAGTTAAATTATAGCTACACTGCCTAGATGACATTCCTAGTACCCAGTCCATTAACCTCACTTGCACTTGGCACAGACACACAGTAAGACCTCTATGCCTTTAAAGGCCTCATTATAGGTACACTTTTTCAGGTGTATTTGAGAACTTAAATCCAGAATGCTAAAAAGCAAGAGTGCAGTAGCACTTTAAAGACTAGCAAAAACTGTGGTAGGATATGAGCTTTTATGAGTTACTGTTCACTTCTTCAGATGCAGCTAGAATTGTACCTGAAGAAATGAGCAGTGACTCACTAACGTTCACTGCCACAAATTTTCTTCATTGTTAAGGTGTTACTGGACTCTTGCTCTTTCCTACTGTTCAAACAGAATAATATGGCTACCTATCTTGATCTACTAGAATGCTAAAGCTATTTTTATAGAGAGTTCCAGACTCTCTCTATGAATGAACGTTTTCCAAGGATAGTTTCTTTTTACAACTCCCTATTTTTACTGGCTTTCACTGTGAGTTTCTGGAAAGCAGAAACTAAGGGGGAAAAGGATATGCTGATCTTTCTAGAAAGAGCGGGGAATACCCTTGAAATGAACGGTAAAGGCTGAAGGCATTTTCTGCAACAGCAAGCCTGGTTTGTATTCCTAAGAACCACTTCTTGTGTGTAAACCTCACCAAATAAAAAGGGACTCACTTCCAATTCGATCTGCTTAGGATTGTTTTCATACAGTACCTTGAAATACTTCCCTATGGTTTTTGCTTGGTCTGTTGATTAAACCTGTGTTATAACCCTACAGGCTAATACAACTGAGATACGGTAGAAACTTGCCAGACCAGATTTTCATGGCAAAAACCCAACAACAAAAAATATGCCAAATATCATGAGGAGGCAGATGCTTTGTGCCGATGTTTGCAAATGCAGCTAATAATCTTAACAGGGCTGTATCAAACAGCCTTGGGGTATTTCATTTTACTACTATCAAGAAGTTATGGCTACATTGTTAATGCTGCGTCTGCTCAACTGAAACAGTTTAGGTAGGAGCAAAATGAAAAATATGAAATGTTCACCTTTCCCTGAGTTAGATCTATTTCCTAGCTGTTATTGGCTCTACCCATGCACAACTTCTGGAGCACATTACAAAGTTTTGGAGGTCGGTGCATAATGTTTAAACAGAGGTTGTTTAGAGAAATACTCTGCAATATGAAAAACAGCACACCAGAACAGTGAAACTGTGGGTTGGGATCCCAGAGTGGATTGCAGCTCTCTTACAAGTGCCATGTGGAAGGCACTGGGCATGGTAGCCTATGCCCAGACCCATACCACTGGTGGCCACATCTTAACTGAAGTCATGCAGTAGTGCTGATCTTTCTCTTTCTCTCAGCCCAACCTACCTCACATGGTTGGTAGAGGTCCAGCAGGTGGGTAGGTCCTGGAGGAGCTGGTGTTCAGGGTCACCCCCCTCCCCGTGCCAAGCCCTGTAGCCAGGATTTGAAGAATTGGGGGGCCCTGATTTTTTTCAGGGGGCACATAGTGGCCCCAACCTCCATGGCCTTCTCTCCTACCACCACTGAGGAGGAAAGCTGCCAGCTAACTGCCGTAGAGCCTCCCCCCTCCCCACAGCTGCCCCAAGGTGATCCCTTTCGACCCCTCTTCCAGCAGCTCTGGTGGGGAGCCACTCAAAGGTTTAGATACGTGCCGCACGGTCACCTGCCCTTACCTATAGCATGATCCAGCTAGGCAAGCAAAGCGGGACGGGGGGGGGGCGGGGTGGAAGGTGCCACCAATTCGCAATTGACTTCTGAGGCTACGAGACCTCCAATTCAGATTTCTTCCTGTCAGAGGGCGAGTCGAGGCTGCCCAAGCGCAGCTCCCACCCTCACTTGGGTGGCCAGTGAGACCAGGCCAGAAAACCCCTGCAAGCGAACATCACCTCTCCACTGATCCCCAGCCCCGGACTGCAGCTGGAACCTCCACTTGTGTGCGCTAGCCTACCCTACCCTGCCCTGTCTGCAATGGAGCCATCCACCCCCTACCCTCACCACCCCACTTGAGGGCCAGAACAGCCTCTTCTTGCAGGCGCCCTCTAGCCCAAAGTCAGCCCAACATGGAGCTTAACTTTCAGTCCTGGGCACTGAAAGTGCTCCATTGTTTCAGCTTGCTGAGGGGTCAGAGATTTCTTCCAGCCCTTCAGAAGCAACTCTGAGCTTAACTTTCAGTCCTGGGCACTTTCAGTGCCCCCTTGTTTCTGCTTGCTGAGGGGTCAGAGATTTCTCCCAGCCCCATAGCAAGCAGAAGCAAGATAGAGCTTAACTTTCAGTCCTGGTTGCTGAAAGTGCTCCATTGTTTCTGCTTGCTGAGGGGTCAGAGATTTCTTCCAGCCCCATAGCAAGCAGAAGCAAGGTAGAGCTTAACTTTCAGTCCCGGGCTCCGAAAGTGTCCTGTTGTTTCGGCTTGCTGAGGGGTCAGAGAATTCTTCCAGCCCCTAAGCAAGCAGAAGCAACAGGGAGCTTAACTTTCAGTCCTGGGCGCTGAAAGAGCCCCGTTGTTTCTTCTTGCTGAGGAGTCAGAGAATTCTTCCAGCCCCTAAGCAAGCAGAAGTGACTGTGTATGATCACGTCCCCTAAGCCTGCAGAAGCAACAGTGTATGATGACGACAGAATTGAGAAGGATGCAGCCAAGGCACTGGAGGCTGGTTAGGGGCCCCAAGTCAGGGAGCTCTGCCTAGCAGTTAGGGGGCTGTTCCCCCACAGGCCCCCTAGTGGCTACGGGCCTGCCCGTGCCTCTCACACAACAGATGGCCAGAGTTGATGCTATGTGAGAAGTGGGCAGCCACACGCCAGCAGTTCTTGAGCCGTAACTGGAGCTCAAGGGTGGCAGTGTCCCAGGTGGCCCTCAAAGTGCTCCTCAGCCACAGAACATCCTTCACCACAAGGTGAAGCATGTGCGCCAGCCAGATGATGCCCGTGAGGCATGCAGCCTTCACTATTGCCAGCAAGTTGGCACCAGCATCTGTAATCATGTAGCCATGGTTGATCTTGCTGCTGCCCACCCATTCCCTCAGTCTACTCTATCATGGCAGCAATGTTTGCCACCGTGTGGTCTGTAGCCATCTCCTGCACATGGAGCAAAACAATTTTGTAGCCAAGTAGCAGGATTGTCCCCTTCTCCCCAGGCCTGGGTCTAACAGTCCAGACAGTGAGGTCTCCAGTTGCCACCAATGGGTGGTGAGGGAGAGGAATTATGCTTCCAACTGCTCCAGAGGTCTGCCATGAAGTGGATGGTTCAGCCTTGCACTCTGAAGAGCTTGCCCTTGACCATCATCACGATGGAGTGGTGCATGGCAGGCAAGACTCACCAGCTCATGGTCCTCTGCGAAGGGACAGAGTACCAGGGAGCCAGGTGCTGTAGCAGCCAGCAAGAAGAAGAAGATATTGGATTTATATCCCGCCCTCCACTCCAAAGAGTCTCAGAGAGGCTCACAATCTCCTTTCCCTTCCTCCCCCACAACAGACACCCTGTGAGGTGGGTGGGGCTGGAGAGGGCTCTCACAGCAGCTGCCCTTTCAAGGACAACCTCTGCCAGAGCTATGGCTGACCCAAGGCCATTCCAGCAGGTGCAAGTGGAGGAGTGAGGAATCAAACCCGGTTCTCCCAAATAAGAGTCCACACACTTAACCACTACACCAAACTGGCAAAAGGTTACATCCTCCACAAGGGAGAAGGGTTGAACATCCACTGCAATCATCAGTAACTGCTTCCTTAGCCCTCCCCCTTGCCCTTTTGGGTGGCACTTTTATCATCCCTGGAGGCATGACCGTTTAGAGGATGGCCTGCCTTGGGATCCTCGGGTGCAAAATGTGGTAGCACAGCTGGTTACTGCACTGCCTTTACAGGCAGGCATCCAACCAGTGCTGCACCAATTGCACTGGCTATCGATACGGTACTGGATCCACTTCAAGATTTGGGTCTTAACATTTAAAACCTTATGCGGCCTGGGACCGACATACCTTCAGGACAGCCTCTCCCCATATGCACCCCAAAGGCGGCTGTGTTCCGCTTCACAGCATCTTCTGACCATCCCTGGCCCAAAGGACATTCAACTTGCCTCGACCAGGGCCAGGGCCTTTTCAGCCTTGGCCCTGGCCTGGTGGAATCAGCTCCCTGTGGAGATCCAGGCTCTATTTGATTTCATGCCATTTCATAGGGCCTGAAAGATGGAGCTCTTCCACTGGGCCTTTGGTTGAGGCAGCGGATGTCCTTATTTCCATCTGCTTGGCCTCCCTTGCCTATAATATTATTTATAGGTTTTATATTGGTTTTAATTTATTTATCTAACTGTGTTTTAACTGTATTTTATTGTATTAATTGTATTTTATTGTAATCATGGTATACACCATGTCCTGTGAGCCGCCCTGAGCCTGCCTTGGCAGGGAGGGCAGGATATAAATAAAATATTATTATTATTATTATTATTATTATTATTATTATTATTATTATTATTATTATTATTATTATTATTATTATTATTATTACAAGCAACATCAGGGTGAAACTATATTATCAAAACATTTATATGTAATAGGAAAAACCTTTTGGCCTCTACTTGAACATATATGAACATATGAAGCTGCCTTATACTGAATCAGACCTCTGGTCCATCAAAGTCAGTATTGTCTTCTCAGACTGGCAGCGGCTCTCCAGGGTCTCAAGCTGAGGCTTTTTCACACCTATTTGCCTGGACCCTTTTTTGGAGATGCCAGGGATTGAACCTGGGACCTTCTGCTTCCCAAGCAGATGCTCTACCACTGAGCCACCGTCCAGTCTACTTCTGTAGACTCTACTTCTAAATAATCTAAGATGAACAACATAAATGTGCACAAAGGCACTTTAATATCCCAAAACTTCTACCTTTAAACAGACTGCAATATGAAACACAAGAGTGCACGCAGGCACTTAGACATAACCTCTTTTCCCAAACAGTCTTCACTAAAATGAATTCAAACAGTCTGCAGAAAAATAAATCAAAGTGCACACTGGCACTTTTAAAGTGCACACAGGCACTTTTTGAAGGTTAAGAGTCTGCTTTTGACTCATAAACCAAAATCATGAGAAAACGGTCTTTAATTAATTCTTTCATCCATACTACACACAGGTACTTTGAGAAACAAATTATCCCTCTTCACAGTCTTGCACGTTCAGTCCACTATTGTTTCAGTGAGTGAAGCAGGGCTGAAATAAAAGATATTAAATAAGGTAAATTGAAAGCCATCAATTAGGCACAAGGGCAAGGAAACAAAGAGATTTTAAAAGTGCTTGCTAGATGCCTCTGTGAAATAATCCTTCTAGATTGCAAAAGTAAGGAATCTTCAGATGTATTAAACTGAGACTGTGGGAATCGGAGGAAACAAAATTACGGCCAACTGACCCTTATATTTGCTCTCCAGCTTCCTTAGGTCTTTATGCTTTTTGTGGCAAAATGCCCAATGATCTATCAGACCTAACCACTCCAAGTCATCGCAGGGCATTTATGTTGGCTAGACTAAACGCGTTTCCCTCCAAAGTTTTACAAGGGAGATATCAGCGAGTCGATAGACTTTGCTCCTGTGGAGCAAATACTCCTGACTCAATCCAGCATATATTGCTTGATTGTTCTTTTTACCATAACCTCCGTAAAGATTTATTTGGCAAGTTTTCTTTTTCTCCAGATTTGTCTATTCTGCCACCCTGTTATCATTTATTGAGTGATACTGAGGGGCTGGCTAGTGAGGCTGTGGCAAAATTTCTGGCTGACATCCTTAAATTTAATTCTGACCATGTTTGAATGCATCTGTAAGCTCGGTTTTATTTTGATTTTATCTCCAATGTTTAAATTTTTATATTCTGTGTATTTTTATCTGAATCTATTATGCCATTAAAGGTATAGTATGGTATGGTATGGTATGGTATGGTATGGTATGGTATGGTATGGTATGGTATGGTATGGTATGGTATGGTAAGGAAAGGGAAGTTAGCAGTGTGTCCAACTTGTAGAAGCATAAGGCAGCAAAAGAGGAAGTTAATCCTTCACCCACCAGCTCTGCCGCAGCTGCCTAAAAGAGGAACTAGAAACTGACTGGAATAAGCACTAAAATAAGCATTGAGCAAATGTACCTTGGAAAATGTCTCAGGAGCAAGTCAAAGGTGCAAATGTGCTTTGATGAAGGATATTGCTGCAAGAGTGTTAGCAACATCAATGCCATGTATGGAAAGACCCTCCCTGTCTCCTCCTTGTTCCTTTAGTAATATGACGCTTGTAATGATGTATGAGATATGAGGGTGGTCCTTTCCTGTAATTGTGCGATTGTTTACTGGAAATGATTGTCTGTGACTATAAAAATGTAGACCTTCCTGAAATCGGGGCTCCCAGATTCGTTTAAACATGAGTCTGATATGGGGTCCGTGTACATGTTAAATAAACTGCTGTTTATTCCTGATTTCGCCTGTGGCCTCATTTCTGCCTGACCACCAACAGGTAAGGTTGCTGCTACATGAGGTGTAGGATAAAGAATAAGTTCATTCACACAAAGCCAGTCCACTTTAGCCAGTGTCAAACATTTTGTTGCCTTTATCAAGACTGATGGCTTTTAAGTGGAACCCAAAAATCCTGTCTCTTCCTCACAAGGCTCTAGCTCATTCTTTGTAAAGATGGAGTGGTTCTCAAAGGACCATTGCATCACTCTCTCTCTATGAAGGTTGCCTTCCTGATTCATCAGAGTGCCGAGGAGTGCCAAGGCAATGTACTATTGCCCAGCAAAATCTGGTGCCTTCCCTTAAATGCTTTCTTTTGTTCCTCCATTGAAAACAACAGAAAATGCCGGCAACTTCTTTGGGCACCCTGTACATGCATTGGTTCTGCTGGGCACTCTGTACATGTGCTGGCTGTGTTGGGCTTGCAACCCCACCTTCTTGCTTGGATTTGTTGACCTGGCATTGCCACAGTGGCACTGGTTTTGCTGGGTACTCTGTAGATGCACTGGTTCTGCTGGGCTTGGAAAAGTCCCCACCACCACTTTCAGTTTTTACTGAAGATATATATAGCCCAACCCACTAGACCTAGAAAAGCCAGCCAGTCCTTGCATGAAAGGTGGTTTGCAAGGAGACTAGAGGACAACATTGAGCCTGCCAGAGAGATATATAGGCTCAATAATGGGACTGACTCTACTGACAAACTGACAAATTTCTCTATACAGTCCCCCTGCCCCTCCTTCTCCATGGAACAGCTGCTGGGCAATCACTGTCCAATGACCCAAGATCTCAAAAGTTATGGCTAAGATTCTGCCTCTTGTTTGCTTTCGGATGCAGATAAGGGGATCATGTCTTAGCTGTATTATGTTTGAAATATTATTTCCTATCCCAACTCCTGTCATACTATTGCATCAATGGAATGTCTCCTTCCTGGCTAATCCCTTCATTCCTGAACACAACTCCTCCAGGTGCTTGTCTTACATCTGCATCTCTTCCCTTTGACTCCAGGTTATCAAGGAAGACATTAACTTCCCAGTTTTAATGAATAATAAGATTTGAGGGGTGGAGCATGGAGAGGGAGGTTTGAGGAGGGATGAGACCTCAGACAGATAAAATGCCATAGACTCCACCCTCCAAACCAACCACTTCCTCCTGGGGAACTATTGTTGCCACTCTCCAGGTGAGGCAAACAGGAGCAGCTATGCTTCCATGTGCAATGTCCATGCAAGCTTTTAAAGAAATAAATACAAATTACAACAAAGTAGAAAAATATCTCAGATTTCTTAATAGCGCATCATAAAAATACACATTTCAAAAAGACAGAACATCACATATGATCAAAAGGGGGAGAGGAGAATGATGTGAGCTGCTTTGGTCCACACCATGGAGGAAGATTGCACTTTTCCTAAGTAGATGCTGCAGGGAAGGGGAGGTGGTGGAAAGGTGAAGTCAGATCAGTTCTCCTACAGAAAACAGTCACCTTGGGTGGGAGTGAAGACATCTAGGTTGGGGGGGAGTGAATGCCTCCATTTGGGTGAGTGAGTGGGAAGACGGCAAGGGTGGGGGACACTCTCCCACAGCCTCTTTCTAGATCCTGTTGTATTTTCCATCACAACAGGCCTTATTCCTAGTGTTATATAAATAACCATTTCCTTTAGATATATTAATTTTCCAATATGTTCTAGTCTCTGGACAGCACACTGCTCATGAATTCCTATTATTATAACAACATCATGATTCATAATCTAGACACCAGGCTAGAGAGAAATAACAATGATACTGGATTGGATCATTTGGGAAATTTCTGACTACCCCCTCATGTTCTTGCAGGGGGTCCTGCTTAGTAGCAGCATTTCAGAAGCCATTTGGGCTATGGCAAGAAGACAAAATCAAGGAAGTCCCACTCTGCAGACAGAAATCCCTCCCATCAACATGGATCCAAGACACTGAGTATGTTATCCTGTTCACTTATACAAACTTTGGTATGCTCAGCTAACCAATTCCAAATTACCTTTGAAATAATAATACCCATGAGCTTTTTTGGTAGAAAAAGCCCAGCAGGAACTCATTTGCATATTAGGCCACACACCCTGACACCAAGCCAGCCGGAATTGCATTCCTGTGCATTCCTGCTCAAAAAGAGCCCTGATAATACCTAGATCTCTTCCCCACGCATGCTTATAAAAGAATCTTTCCAGAGCTAGAGCTATGTGGTATAAATCATTCACTAAATTCTTACGGCAGTTAGCAGAGACTAGAATCTCAAAAAGTACCACGTCTCTCAGTAAAGCACATCTTCAAAAATCAGTGTAAATGAGAGCTTCTGCCTTCTATACAAGGAATTCTGTTGTGCAACTGAGTTTTAAATGGGTATTCTAAGCATTGGCTGGGGATGTGTGATAGACATGTTGTTATGTGGGGGGTGGGGAGTGCTGCTTGACAGCTTAGCGTAGTTGTCACTTGCTTCCATCTGGTGGAAAGATGGCATTTCATTAAGGCTTCTACTCAAGAGTCCTGTTCTGCACGATACAAAGGACCATAAAGAGGTGGTTTGTACCTTTCTCCCCCGATTCAGTCACATACTAACTTTGATCCGGATCTTAACTTTCCTTGGGAAAGGTCCTGTTTCTTCCCAGAGGGCCTTTTCTTGGATTATTTCCACCTTAAAACAATTAAAACAATTAGAGAGCTCCCTTCTCTAATTGTACAAATTGTCATTTTTAAAACATATCCCAATAAGTGGGTAGCTTTCCATTAGTTGTTCAAACATAAACTCTCAATGGCTGTTTTGAGATCACTGAGTTGAATGAACATTAATAGAAAAGAAGAATATTTTCAAAACATATGGTCTCAAATTGTTTTGCAAAAAAAAAGTCTTGTTGAGCTCATTGGACTGGAGATGTCAGTGGATATAAAACAAACAGGGAGGAGGGATGGTGGCTCAGTGGTAGAACATCTGCTTGGTAAGCAGAAGGTCCCAGGTTCAATCCCTGGCATCTCCAAAAAAGGGTCCAGGCAAATAGGTGTGACAAACCTCAGCTTGAGACCCTGGAGAGCCGCTGCCAGTCTGAGAAGACAAGACTGACTTTGATGGACCAAGGGTCTGATTCAGTATAAGGCAGCTTCATATGTCGATATATGCCAAACACTTCTAATTCTCCAGGGTGGAAAGTCATGCATATCTGGGGCTCTTAACAAATCAAACATTTAGAATTGTCTTCATGTTCCATATGAATTATCATGTGCATAGACATTTGAAAACATATCGAGAAAAGAGAGCAAAAATTCTTAGTATTCTACATAACACCCCAATTCTGGATGACCCAATTCTATGTAGTGAGCATATTCTCTATATTCCCCAAAAAAGGCAATGTGGTGTAATTCCTATCAAGAAAAATACAAAAAGGACCATACTATGGCATGTTTTGTTTTCTCCAGTTAAATGATAAAAAAAAATAGCAAGCTACTAGATCCAGATGGGAAATTCATCATAATTTACTTAGTTATTTGGTTCAGTTTCAACTGATCCACTGTAGAGTGCAAACTGTTTTTAAATTTTATTTGCATAGTTGGATGCATTAAAAGCTTATCCCATGTAGTGACGGATAATTGTAAATTTTTTTTAACACTCATTTATATGTGGTAACTTGATTTGATGTTGCTGGATATTTGCAGCGATGCTTTCTCAAAATCACTCCTAATTTTAGCTCAGTCTAGTTTTTTCAATTAGTGAGTGCCATAGCACTGGCTGCAATCTTATGAACACTTTCTTGAGAGTAAGCATCATTGAATAAAATGGTACTTCTGAGTAGATGGGCTTAGGGGTGTTCTCATAATCTATTATCAATTAAAATATTTGAGTTGAGAAGGTATTGGGGGGAAATAAGCAAAATACAACCTAAAATAACTGGGAATGAGCAAATAAGGCATTTCCCTTAAGTGATACCAGTATTTTGCTTAGGGAAAACTGTAGGTTTAAAACACTACAAGTAGTATATAGTGAATTAATATAGAAAATTAATCATTGGTCTAAAATAAGAGGATGTAGTGCAACCCAATGAAACTGATGTAGATTTAAGAGAAAAAGGGCAAGTACGTCACAAAAAGCATAATTAATCTGTGGCTTTTATAGCCAGCAGAAGACGGGATGACCACTAGAACGATTAGATATTATTCATTTCTTAAGAAAAGGCTGCCTCTCTGACCTGCTCAAGGTCACTCCCAATTAGAAAAGTGAAAACAATTTTTTAAAATCATATTCAAAAAAAAATAAAATCAAAAATCAATAAATCAAAAATCAATATTTATATCGATAAAAGCAGGAAATAAAAGCAAGCACTTAAAATAGTCTGAAATGATAAGAATAGAAACTATATGCAGACTAGGAGCTGACCATTAGAGAGCTAAAATGGATGGAATCCTTACTGAAAGGCCTCGATAAGGAGCCATGTTTAGACCTGACACCTAAAAAAGAGTAAGGTAGGCATCAGCTGAGTCTCAAGGCAAGGTGCCACTTCTGAAAAGGCCCTTTCTCTGGTTGCCACCCACCTCACCGCCAAAGATGGAGGCTCAGAGAGCTGGGTTTATGATCTTCTCTGGCAAGCTGAACAGTATGAGAAGAGGCAGTATTTAAGGTGCCCAGGCCCAAACTATTTAGGGCCTTATAGGTAAAAACTAGCACTGTGGATTTTCCCCACAAACAGGACAGCCAGTGGAAATCTTTCAGTGTGGTGGTGATACAGTCCTTGTAAACAGCCCCTGATCATAACCTGGCTGCAGCATTCTGGACCAACTGAAGCTTCTGAACAGTTTTTAAAGGGAAAAGTACACTGAAAAGTACAGTCACAGCCTCTGTACGGAGTGGCAATTTTACTATAACCAACAGAAACTCCAGTTGAACAAGTAAGGAAGTCTATCGTCACTTCCGCATAGAAATGGATCTCTCGTTGCTGGAAGCGCAGCAGAAATTGAAGTGGCAATGGAGTATCCACACACTGGATCTCCCTGCATTTTCCCTGCCCCAGTCTCCTGCAGTGGCCACTCCTGACCCACATCACCAGAGAGCTTTTCCGGCAATTTACATTTTGCTACAGCATTATAATGTTACTAGGAGTAAGGCCCGTTGTGAAGAAAAATACAGCAGGCTCTAGAAGGAGGCTCTGGGTGAGTGCCCCCCCACACTTCCACTCCACTCCACTCAACTGAGGGCATTGACCCCCCCTCCCCCACTCAAGGGGAGCTGATCTCTGCCATCTAGAGAGGAGTTGTAAATCTGAGTGATCTTCAGTAGTTCCCCAGTAGGAAATGACATTGCAGCTGTCTGAGGTCCTATCCCTCCTCAAACCCCATGCTCTTCAGGCTCCACCTCTTAAATCTCCAGGAATTTCCTAACCTGAAGTTGGCAACCCTATCTCCTTATCTGCTCCTCTGACTTTAGGTTTCCATTGCCTTCCCCCTCCCTGCAGCCTCTACATAAGAAAATGGCAGGCTTTCTTCACAGTGTGTGTGTGGGGGGAACCAAAGCAGCTTACATAATTCTCCTCTCCTTTGATCTGAACACCAACCCCATGAGGCAAGTTAGGCTGAAAGTCTGTGATTGGTCTGAAATCACCCAGTCAGCTTCTACAGCAAGAACCTGTGCCTAGCAGACCCCAATCTGAAGCCCGAACTCCTATGCCCTCCTCAAACTCCACCACAGAATCTCCAGGAATTTCCCACCAACCTGGAAAGGTATCACTAAAGGCCTCTTGGTGAGTGCCCCCCACCCTTGATGTCTTCCAACCCACATAAGTGAAGGCATTCCCTCTCCTCCACCTCAAGGGGAGCCGATCTCTGACATCTAGAGAGTAGTCCTCAGTTGATCTGGATCAGCAACACTTTACATATGTGCAGGGGGTTTGCAGGGGGGAGATGGCAGGCATTTGAGTTGTTCACTGCCAATCAATATGACAAGCTGATCAGATCACACCTGATCATCTCATTTGAAGTGGTTGAGTTTGAATCTGAACACAGTCAACACAAAATTCACATAATCCCTAGATTGTACTTGCCATGATTGGTGCATATTGTGCAGCACAACCACAGTGCAAGACTCTATTGATGCTATACCTATATTCTAAATATTGCCAGTTAACTCTTAGTTACAATGCAGCCTTTCTGCTGATGAACAATTGTTACTGACTGTAAGGGTTTCTAAAGATGGTTTAATCAGAAATTAAATCCTGGATTCCTCAACTGAAGTGGCTCTGCCCTCTCACTCCTTGCAGCAACCTCCTATTCCCTCCCTCGTACCAGTTGCTCATGGGACAGGTAAGACCCCTGGATGAGCTGGTTCTGGCCCCCAGGCCTTATGTTTGACACCTCTGGGTCAAGGTTTCCAGTAACCTGCAGTGGCTGGTGGTGTAACTGGGTGCTCAGTGCAGTTCTTTGGTGGGGTGTAATAAATTCAATCCTCGCCAAATTTGAAAGGCAAGCAGAGGAGAATCAGCTGGAGATCCCCTTGTGAGCTTTGTGTCTCCAGCATGCTGAGGAGTGTTCTACCCCCTCATAAACTTCACAAACTGAACTGGTCCATTTGGCAGCTAAAAGTCCATGACGTTTCGTGGTTCACAAAGCAGGCATGCCATGAATCACAATCTGAACTGCATTTTCATGATTCATGCCCATTCCTATTTGTGAATTAGGGTTTGGAAAAGATTCACAAATTCAGTAGAGTCCCTACTTTCTATTAACTGAAACGTGTTTTATACACAGCCGCAGCCCAGATCACTGATGGCTAGAGACAGACCACAAAACATGCCCTGCGCATCAGCAGTTGGAAAACCCAGTTCTATTGATGCCTATGACATAAAGAGCAGCAGCATCCCTTACTTGATTCTTTACTGCAGGAAGATGTAATCGATCCATAGATTGATGCAGAGGATGCCAGATAAAGAGCTCTTACTTGTGAATGGGTTAAAGGGCTGCTATGTAAAGATGAGCTGTCCTCTTATACTAGTGCTGATAATCATACGGCAAATCCCATGAGTTACATTGCATCACTGAGCACTCAGTTGCACCACCAGCCACTGCAGGTTACTGGCAACCTCAACCCAGGGGCGTCAAACATAAGGCCCGGGGGCCAGAACTGGCCCATCCAGGGCTCTTATCTGTCCCGTGAGCAACTGGTACAAAGGAGGGAATAGGAGGTTGCTGCAGGGAGTGAGTGGGCAGAGCCACTTCAGTTGTAAAATGGCGGAACAGGTAAGATGGGAGCCACCACAGCTGCATTCGTGCCAGCTCAGGGTTCCAAGGCAAGATTGCGCGCCTCTCCAATTGGCTTGCAGCTCCGGGGAATGCGGTCCTGGATGGCTGCAGGGATCAGCATTTGCACATGAGGGAGTGCAGATGACCCTCTGCTGAGGACTGCTGGTGGCCAGCACTGCTGCCGTATTTACATTCCCCATGCAGAGGTTGTACTTTATCCCATGGAGGGGGCAGTCTTCAGCAGTTTCTTCCACACATCGGGGGCTTAGTCCTGTCACTGAGCATGCAACTCAGCAGCTAGGCCTCCCATCCCCATTGACCACCCGGTGACTTTCAGCTGTGGGCAGCTGCCACCTCATGGGGGGGATGCTGGCCATCTCCAGTTGTACTGTTTGCTGGGTGGCCTGGGCCTCTGCCACACACATGGCCTTATGCACATGGCGCCTGCTTTCCCCATCAGATGATCTGGAGGTCTTTGGCTTAATGCAGCCACTGTTGCATGGGGGTGGTGCAGTTGCTGACAATCTCTGGTTTGAACCCCCAGCATTGCCCCACCATGGATTGCCTGGCGGCCTTGGCCAAAGTCATCTGCCGACATCACATGAGTGTCTCCAGCTTATCAGCCTTTGCTTGGCAGGGGTCTCACCATACACAGGACCTCAGACTTGTGCCACCTTCCCCCTGCTTCCATGATGGAGTTAGTTCAGGTTGTCTTCCCAGTCCTCTTCCATGGTGGCTTGGGGGCAGGGAAGAGCTCAGAACACCCTTGACTTTGGGCTGCCCCTGACTCTGCTCTGGAAACTTCCGCTGGTTCAAAATGCAGCAGCAGGCCTACTGACTGGGTCATCTCCGCAGACATGCATGCAGCCGGTGCTTTGCCAGCTGCAGTGGCTGCCAATCGAGTACCGGACCAGGGTCAAGATTCTGGTATTGACCATCAAAGCCCTATGGGGTCTCAGATAAGGTTGACAGGTCCAACTCAAGAAATTTCTGAGGTCTTTGAAGATGGAGCTAGAAGACTTTGGGGGTGGAGCCAAGAGCAAGGCTGTGACAAGCACAATTGAACACCAAAGGGATTTCTGGCAATCATATTTAAAGGGACTACGCACCTTTTAAATGCCTTTCCTCCATTTGGAAATAATGAAGGATAGGGTCACCTTCTTTTGGGGCTCATAGAATTGGACCCCCTGGTCCAATCTTTTTGAAACTTTGCGGGGGACGGGTTGAGGAGAGACATCAGATGCTATGGTAAAAATCTGGTGCTGTTACCTCCAAAAACAACCCACCCATATACCCATGGATTGATTCTCCATTATGCCCTATGGGACTGGTCTCCATAGGGTATAATGGAGTGCCCAGCAGAAAATCCCCTCCCCCTGCACTTTCTGATAACCCTGAAATGGGGGGATGACCTCCATACTGGGGGATCCTCTGCCCCAACTGGAGATTGGCAACCGTACCTGTTGCCAGGTCCCTCTTGGCAAGTGGTGGGGGATGGGGGGATTTAGAGAAAGCTGACTAGGCTACCTTTAAAAATCTCTTTTAAAAGTGGACATGAAAAAACCCACACTGGTTAGATCCCATAGAAAAAAAAACAGACATGTAGGGATGGCACAATTGTTGCGAATTTATTTCTATTTGCGGCTGCCTTCCAGCTTCCTTCTCATTCTGTTCCTAGGAGTCCCTCCCCCAGGACCAGCATTTTGGAGGTTGTTTCAGGCTGCAGCAAGAGGAGGAGGCAGGAAAGTCACACTTCCATGCACGCATTTCAGAAGGGATCCAACCCACTACGTGCTATATTTCTAGAAAGTAATTTACTAGGTTTTTTAAAAAAAAATGCATATGCTACTGCTTTTTGGCAGCCTTCCGAAGCCTTCCCACCCCCCTCCCTTTTAACACATTTTTCAAACTGATGACAGGGCTGATTGAAGATTGTTTGGACACAGAATTCTGCCTTTGCAAATGTCATGAAGCATTGTTTCCTGAATACTAAGGGGGAGTATGGTGCGGCAAGGGGGAGCTGTAATATCAGCAAAGAAAATGCATGCAATCCAAAGAAAAGAAAGACGATTTTTAAATCTGGATTTCCACTTAACTCTGGATGCAATTCAGCCCTCACTAAGCATGTATATATTTCACCCCTTTTGGAGAAATTAATTTAAATATGTTCTTCTCTGTTTCCAGCATAATCTTCGGGATTTATGCATTGAGGACTTTGCAGCGGGCCTGTAGTAGCTCAAATCCACATCCTTCGGAAACGACAGGCAAATTTTTTTTATAGCTATGCGTTGTACCCATTGTCCTTAAAGCTAAGCAAACATTCCCTGATGAATCATGTGTTTGGGAAATGTAAATATATTTTCTCTGTGTCGCTCATACCTCCCTTCTACTTGCATTGCAAGCTAGGCACCAAAAATATTATGACATAATTTCTATTCTTGATCAGGCGACTAAATTGTTCAGTTAGACAATACCCTACGTCAGTGGAATATTAATTTAAGGACGAACCTAAGGACACTGCTGGCACCCATCCACGCATTAACCTGGAAGCCCTTGGAACTAGGAAGAATGAAGGCAAGTGTGTTGTACAGTACAGCTTCAGAAACTAATACTTGGAAAGACAGTGCATGCCACTTCGAGAGTGACACGAATAGACCTGGAGCAGGTATCCTACTTGAATTGCCAGGCCTATTCACAAAACAGATGTGAGGTTCCGTCCAGGTCCCTTAATTCACTTCTCTTGCCACATCTGCAATGATCCCAGCCCCTTATAGAACCGCTGCCGTCCCTAGTTCTTTCTGTCATTTATTCATTGCCGTTTATATATATGTTATGTCCGTAGCCTTCCAGAAAGAGTAAGGTGGGTTAGAATTATACAAATGGCATCATTTAAATCAAGAGCAAATTAGTGTGCTATACCATACCATAGACCTTTATTGGCATTGATATAAGAATACAGTATACTTTAAAACCAACAGTGACACTATAGAATATAATAAAACCTTTAAAAAACCAGCAAAAGTTAAATCACATAAAATAGCTGTGGGCTATGCATGAGTAAAAGCCTCTCTGATTTGGATCGCAACCTGTAAAAAGCAAGCAACGTGACTAGTGACAAAGTTGTGTTTCCCGTGGAGTAAAAAGTGAACCTTGGCATTGTCAGAAAGGCCTTGATGGTCAAGAGCAAATTAGTCTGCTATAGATGAGCTTATTCCATGCTGAGCCCCGCCACTGCTAACCATTTTACGACTGAAGTGACATTTGAACAGTTCCACTTCCAAGCTCATCATCTCTCTCCTAAATTGTCCACGTCATTTTCTGTAAGAGATTCACTCAAAACGTGTTAGTTTTGTGCTAGGGTTGGGACTGGAATGATGCAAAAAAGATTTCATTCACTGCATTAAAATGGTTAAGTTTTCTAAACTGTATGTTCCCACCACAGCTTTTTTTTTGTAGCAGGAACTCCTTTGCATATTAGGCCACGCACCCCTGATGTAGCCAATCCTCCAAGAGCTTGGAATTCTAGCAGGAGCTCCTTTGCATATTAGGCCACGCACCCCTGATGTAGCCAATCCTCCAAGAGCTTGGAATTCTAGCAGGGGCTCCTTCGCATATTAGGCCACACACCCCTGATGTAGCCAATCCTCCAAGAGCTTGGAATTCTAGCAGGGGCTCCTTCGCATATTAGGCCACACACCCCTGATGTAGCCAATCCTCCAAGAGCTTGGAATTCTAGCAGGGGCTCCTTCGCATATTAGGCCACGCACCCCTGATGTAGCCAATCCTCCAAGAGCTTGGAATTCTAGCAGGGGCTCCTTCGCATATTAGGCCACACACCCCCTGATGTAGCCAATCCTCCAAGAGCTTGGGATTCTAGCAGGGGCTCCTTTGCATATTAGGCCACACACCCCTGATGTAGCCAATCCTCCAAGAGCTTGGAATTCTAGCAGGGGCTCCTTTGCATATTAGGCCACGCACCCCTGATGTAGCCAATCCTCCAAGAGCTTGGAATTCTAGCAGGGGCTCCTTCGCATATTAGGCCACGCACCCCTGATGTAGCCAATCCTCCAAGAGCTTGGAATTCTAGCAGGGGCTCCTTTGCATATTAGGCCACGCACCCGTGATGTAGCCAATCCTCCAAGAGCTTGGAATTCTAGAAGGGGCTCCTTTGCATATTAGGCCACGCACCCCTGATGTAGCCAATCCTCCAAGAGCCTGGAATTCTAGAAGGGGCTCCTTTGCATATTAGGCCACACACCCCTTTTGTAGCCAATCCTCCAAGAGCTTGGAATTCTAGCAGAGGCTCCTTTGCATATTAGGCCACGCACCCCTGATGTAGCCAATCCTCCAAGAGCTTGGAATTCTAGCAGAGGCTCCTTTGCATATTAGGCCACGCACCCCTGATGTAGCCAATCCTCCAAGAGCTTGGAATTCTAGCAGGGGCTCCTTTGCATATTAGGCCACGCACTCCTGATGTAGCCAATCCTCCAAGAGCTTGGAATTCTAGCAGGGGCTCCTTTGCATATTAGGCCACGCACCCCTGATGTAGCCAATCCTCCAAGAGCTTGGAATTCTAGCAGAGGCTCCTTTGCATATTAGGCCACACACCCCTGATGTAGCCAATCCTCCAAGAGCTTGGAATTCTAGAAGGGGCTCCTTTGCATATTAGGCCACGCACCCCTGATGTAGCCAATCCTCCAAGAGCTTGGAATTCTAGAAGGGGCTCCTTTGCATATTAGGCCACGCACCCCTGATGTAGCCAATCCTCCAAGAACTTACAGGGCTTTTAGTACAGGAGGATTGGTTACATCAGGGGTGTGTGGCCTAATATGCAAAGGAGTTCCTGCTACGAAAAAAACCCTTGACCCCACTCCTCTAGGGTCTGACTCCACCTTCTTCCAAGGAACAGTATGAGCTGGAGTTCAAGCCCTTGCTGTGTTGGGAACCGTTTGTTTGTTTAGTAGGGTTATATTCCGCCCTTTCCCACAAACGGGCTCAGGGTGGATCACAACAGACAACAATAGCAATAAAAAAACCTACAGATCAGAGTTAAAACACTACATTAAAATTAAACAAGTAAAACAGTAAATGAAGTGCACCACCGGCGGCAAGGGCAAATCATACAAGGTAAATAGTTATAGGCCCATATTAGATGATGGTAGGAGTAGTAAGAAAGCACTGCGGCAGGGCCCAAATGTCGCCACAAGGCATTTATTGCTTTGAATGAGTAAGGAAAAGGAGGAAAAGGCAGGAGAGCCAGTCAGTCTATTAAGCCTTAGAATGGAACTTCACCGATATTCTGGCGACCAGTTCTAATGAGACCACTCATAATTTCTTTCAAATAAGTAAGGAAAAAATTCAGGGCAGTTCAAGAATAGCTTCAGAAACATGGTGGGGAAATCTTAGTTGTACAGAGTTCTTTGAAGCACATACTCTGTATGCCATGGACTGAACCCTTTGAGTGGAGCGTTGGTATTCCATGGGCTTGCTGGTTGGCCTCCTTTAACAAGAGAAATTGCACAGACTACATTCGGGAGCACAATAAAGAGGAAGCAATGTCTGTTTCTCACCTCATTCCAGGAAACCTACTCACCACAGTTGACAGTGAGTGTCCTAGCTACCACCAACAGGGACCCTCTAGTAGAGATGTGATCTTCCTTTTGTTTCTCTTGAAGCAGCTCCAGTGTGTTGCAGAATTCTTTGCTGTTTGAGCTGGATAGCATGTTTCGCTCATAGGGTTCCCATCTCCAGGTTGGGAAATTACTGGAGATCTGGGGGTGGAGCCTAGAGAGAGTGGAGTCTGCAGAAGAGACAGAGGTCATTAGAGATGTGATGCTGAATTAGAACCTTCAGTTCATAGTCAGAGATGTTCTGGGATTACAATGGATCTCCAGGCAGCAGAGATCAGTTCACCTAGAGAAAATGGCCCCTTTGGAAGGTGAACGTTATGGCATTATACATCATTGAAGTACCTTTCCTTCCCAGACCCTGCCCACTCCAAGTTCCACCCCCCCCAAAAAATATCTATAGGTATTTCCCAGCCCAGAGCTGGCAAGCTACACTATAAAGGCCACCATCTGAAGCTGGTATTTCTTCCAGGGGAGGAAGTTTGAAAATCAGTTGTAATTGTGAAAGCTCTTCACACACACACACACACACACACCATGTTTGGCAATCCTAAAACAGACATATTTAGACAAGCAGGTCGGTTGCCACCCAAGTTGCGACTGGGCAATAGCTGTGAGACTCAGGCAAAGGAGACAAACGTTCACCCTCCTCAGTCTGTCTGTAGAAAGCAAACTGATTGCAGTCTTTCAATAACAAGCAAACTGCAGGCCTGGGGCGAATTGAAGATGCCCAAGCCTGATATTTGCATTTGATAATCAAGCAGAGATGTGTAATGTCTTCTCCATTGTCTGAGCCTTCAATAAAAGGGGTAGAAAGGAAAATAGAGAAGTACGATTAGAGAGCTGCTCTCTTCCTGCCTCTCCAGATCAATCTGATATATGTTTAGATCATATTTAGACACTTAGGCCATCTTCAGTGGTCCTTCTCTCCATTTCCCCTTTACTGCTACAGGAAGTCACTAAAGCAAGAGCTTGAAGAAGACTGTAGATTTATACCCCACCTTTCTCTCTGAATCAGAGTCTCAGAGCAGTTTACAATCGCCTTTATCTTCTCCCCCCACAACAGGCACCCTGTGAGGTGGGTGGGGCTGAGAGAGCTCTCACAGCAGCTGCCCTTTCAAAGACAACTCCTACGAGAGCTATGGCTGGCCCAAGGCCATTCCAGCAGCTGCAAGTGGAGCTGTGGGGAACCCAGTTCTCCCAGATAAGAGTCTGTAAACTTCACCACTACACCAAACTGGCTCTTGGTCTATACAAATATATGATGTCACTGACATGATAATGTCACATGGAAGTGACATAATCACATTGGAGACACTGAGTCTGGTTTGAGGGCAAAACTTTATGGTAAAATTGCCTTCAAACCATAGAATTTTGCCCTCAAACCAGAGCGCCCCCAATGTGATGCCCTCACTTCCACATGACCTCATCACATCAAGGACATTGGTGTTTGGAGGCAAGGTTTTCCCCACCAGCCAGCTGGCAGAAGCCCCCAAAATCAGGGATCCTCTACCCCACCTGGGGAATGGGAACCCTGTTTAAGAGGCGCCTCTGCTTGCCTGTGCAGGCACCAGGAGGCCCCTACAGCTGTCGGCCTCCTTCGTCAGACTTTTCCCATGTGCTGTCTGCTGCCTGAGCCCCACCTCAGGCATACACCAAGTCTGCCAGGTTCTGAGGCTGCTGAGTCTGTCCTTGCCCTAGCTCCTTCCCTACTATCTCTGGTTTGGCTGTCTGCCTCAGCTGTGCATGGGCAAGGCTGTCGCCTGCTTGAGTTCCCTATGCAGCAGGTAGGGTTGCCAATCCCCAGGTGGGGGCAGGGGATCCCCCGGTTTGGAGACCCTCCCCCCGCTTCAGGGTCATCAGAAAGCGGGGCGGGGGGGAGGGAGGGAAATGTCTGCTGGGAATTGTATTATCCCCTATGGAGATTTATTCTCATAGAAAATCATGGAGAATTGATCCGCGGGGCTCTGGGGGGGGCTGTTTTTTGGGGTAGAGGCACCAAATTTTCAGTATAGCATCTAATGCCTCTCCCCAAAATACCCCCCAAGTTTCAAAAGGATTGGACCAGGGGGTCCAATTCTATGAGCCCCAAAAGAAGGTGCCTCTATCCTTCATGATTTCCTATGGAAGGAAGGAATTGAAAAGGTGTCCTGTCCCTTTAAATGTGATGGCCAGAACTCCCTTTGGAGTTCAATTATGCTTGTCACACCCTTGCTCCTGGCTCTGCCCCTAATGTCTCCTGGCTCCACCCCCAAAGTCTCCTGGCTGCACCCCCAAAGTCCCCAGATATTTCATGAATTGGACTTGGCAACCCTAGCAGCAGGTGACAGGTGGGGGCCTTTCTCGACCTCCTCAGGCAGGTTCTTCCACAAAGCAGAAGTCTCAACAGAAAAGGGTCAGGTAGGTACAGAAGCCTGTGCTTTAAAAATCTGTTTTTAAAATGGTCGCAAGAAACCTTGCAAATGTCATTCGAATGGAAGGATGCCATATAAATGGTTAACAATAAATCCAAACTGACCAAGTGTATATAGATTGCCAGCTCTCAGCCTTCCATCTTTTTGTCATATCCTGGCATGAATCACAGAATGTTTGGGAATTGGAACTGGATGATGTGACAGCTTTCAAAGAGGATTGTAAAAAAAACAATTGCTGCGTTTTATGCGAAATAACTTTTGTATTCTGAATGAAATCAAAGACTGTTCAGCTCTCTAGCTAGCTCTGCACAATATAGAGTAGGGCTATGGCAATATCAAATGCCAGCTATCCTCCATTTTGTAGAAGGCAAAGGCGGGGCTTTTTTGAGCAAGAACGCACAGGAACACAGTTCCAGCTGGCTTGGTGTCAGGGGGTGTGACCTAATATGCAAATGAGTTCCTGCTGGGCTTTTCCCACACAAAAAACCCTGTGTGAAACAATGCTAATATTGGGAGGTGTGGCCTAATATGCAAATGAATTCCCAGAATGGCTGTTATGAGCAGCTACCTATTTGTACTTCTGTATCATCGCTTTTGTCTTTGTCTGGTCCTCTGTTGCTGATCTTTTCTGCCCCAGTGAGTGCATTTGCTTTAAAATCTTCTCAAAAACATCAGTGTTCTTGGGTCAGGAACCAAGCGCCTATTGCACGTTCTCTTCCCCCCAGGCCGAGCTGCCTGCCAGCAAGCCAGGAAGAAGGTGGTGTAGACACCACAGAGGGGCAGTTGCCCAGCACTGGCAGGCTGGCTGGCTGACAAGGAGATGGCAGGGAGCTAAGTGGGCAGTGAGTGGGGTTTGGAGGGGAAGTATGGGACCACATTGACGCCTGGGATGCAAACTGCTTCCTGTGAGTAGATGATGGGGTGTTGTGATCACTAAACCATTGCCTAACAGAATGTTTCCTAGGCTGTGGTCACACACACTAAATAATGCACTTTCAATCCACTTTCAATGCACTTTCCAACTGGATTTTACAGTGTGAACTGGCCAAATCCAGTTGTAAAGTGCATTGAAAGTGGAATGAATATGCATTATTTAGTGTGCATGATCACAGCCAGAGAGTCATTAATGAGAGCTGGTCATTTTTTTCGTGGTGAAAACCACAGCAAAAACAAAGCCACCCTTGGATACCAGCATTTCCTGTGGGTGTGAGTGGATGTGAAAAATGACCACTGCTGGAGTGATGTTACAATGTTTTGTGGTTTTCACAAAACAGTAAATTTTCCCTTTGCAACACTGCTTCCAGCAGTGCAAAAAAAGTAACTTTAAAAATGTGCTGTGGGGGGTGAGGGTACAACCACTGTTGTAGCAAAATTACAACAATTGGTATTTTGAGAAAAAAGCTCCAGCAGCACTTCAGAATTAACCTTAAAAAATGTACATACGGTTGTGGGAAAAGACCATTGCTCTACCTCAACTTTTCAAACCTTGGGAGGGGAGTATAACTCTCAAAACAAAACCATTATTTTTTTTTTCTTTTCTTCTTTTTGGTGGGGAAGCTCTTGTGAGGATGGTGGACCTTTTTGAGATTGAATGTTCGCAGAGTTCCCTTCTAGGATAAATATCTGTATGTTTTAAGGAAATGTTTTGAGACAGAACTCTGAATGCCAGTGCTGAGCTGGCAATGGGTCAAACAGAACACTTGTTTATCCTCATACTATCTGTCCTCCCAACATGGCCTTCCCACAGCTTCCCATAAGTGCAGCATTCAGGCATGATGAGCTGTCTGCTCTGGATCCTTTCAGGCCTCCAGACATAACACGAAGTTGCACTTCACATACTTGAACTTGGAGTAGCATTTGTCAGGGAATCTACTGAAACCCCACTGCCCAAGTCACCTAGAAACCATCTCAGGCAGCTGATGGTTTTCCAGGTCAGGGCTGGTCTGTAGGGTTGCCAAGTCCAATTCAAGAAATATCTGGGGACTTTGGGGGCAGAGCCAGGAGACTTTGGGGGTGGAGCCAGGAACAAGGGTGTGACAAGCATAATTGAACTCCAAGGGAATTCTGGCCATCACATTTAAAGTGACAGCACACCTTTTAAAATGCCTTTCTTCCATAGGAAATAATGAAGGATAGGGGCACCATCTTTTGGGGCTCATAGAATTGGACCCCCTGGTCCAATCGTTTTAAAACTTTGGGGGTATTTTGGGGAGAGGCACTAGATGCTATACTAAAACCTTGGTGCCTCTACCTCAAAACATAGCCCCCCAGAGCCCCCAATACCCACGGATCAATTCCCCATTATTCCCTATGGGAATCGTTCTCCATAAGGAATAATAGTGCCCAGAAGAAATTTCCCTCCCCCCCCACACACACACACTTTCTAAAGCGAGGGGAAGCCCTCCAAACCAGGGAATCTCCTGCCTCCTCCCTCTCTCTCTTGTTCCTGCAGAACTTTACTAGATCTGAAAACGAAAGCAAAATAAAGGGAAGGGCCGTTCTCCGAAGCCCTTCCTGTTTCCTGCTTCCTGCTCAGCCTTAAAGGCACATATTTTAAAAATGGACCTGCAGGAGCTCTAAAACTACATGGTGACTGTGGGGGGCGGGGCTTTCCCCAACGGCCAGCTGGCTGGGAGCGGGGAAAAGCCTGTAAAAATGGGGGATCACCCGCTGGGACCTGGGGATTGGGAAGCCTACTGGTCTGCCATATGCCTAGACCATAAGACAAACCCAAGCAGCACATCCACCTTGTGCTGCTACCAGAATGTCCAGCAGCACCTGGGTAGCTTTAGTGAAATAACACTAAACGTTGGGGGGGGGGGAGTATTTTATATTATTTCTGAGGGATACAAATTTAAATTGTCCAATAGGGCCCCTTTCCCCTCACACTCTTTCCTGTTTGTCTTCGCAAGAGCCTGAAGAACATTTTAACTCTGTCAAGCAGAGATATTCTGTCAGGCTTTTGATTGAGGAAAACGATGGTTACCATCGAGGCTGGCACTGTCTTGCACTCTCCATATTCATTTTGCCCTCTTCCCCCACTCCCACCTGCGAAGTGGCTGGCAGTCTGCAACTGTAATGATAGGATTTTGCCATCTGATTTTAGACTGTAAAATAATTGTTTGAATTGTTTACTTATGCTTAATGTTTTTATCTCTATTGTATATTGCCCAGAGCCCTGCTACAGCAGGGGTATGTGATCATAAATCTAATAATAATGATGATAATCTCTTTGAGTGAACATTTTAACTTTCTAAGGAACCTACCACCCTCATGAGAAGCATGCAGCTCACAGAACAAAACACAGAACGAAAGTACCAAAGAATTCCAACCCCCCCCCCCCCCCCATCATCAGCTTAAAACAAAACTTTAAAAACCATGACAAACATGCTTCATAAAATGTCAGGAAACTGATAGCAGCGGCACAGTGGCTTTGAATTGAGGAGACAGAATTTCAAGGACACACAAATTTATTAATGGCCAGGACATGACAACAGATCTCTCTCTGCTCATCTGTGTTGGTGCATATCCCTGAAGCGCAAGAGGACATCACACATTTGCTTGCCCTCTGCGAGATGCCTCTTGGTGGCTTGAACAATGTGCTCTTCTTCCTCTGGCACCAGCAGGGTATCTTGAATCAGTACATTTAAAGATAAAATTGTGTCCCTTTTCTTCACATACGATGTGAAGAATCTCACAATTGAAAACGAATCAGCCAGTATCATAATGCCCCTGTATAATGGTGCGGTCTCATTTGGAATACTGTGTGCAACTCTGGTCGCCGCACCTCAAAAAGGGTATTATAGCATGGGGAAAAGTCCAGAAAAGGGAAACTGGAATGATTAAAGGGTTGGAACATTTTCCCTATGAAGAAAGGTTAAAACGCTTAGGGCTCTTTAGCTTGGAGAAACGTCGACTGCGGGGTGACATGATAGAGGTTCACAAGATTATGCATGGGATGGAGAAGGTAGAGAAAGAAGTCCTTTTCTCCCTTTCTTGCAATACAAGAACTCGTGGGCATTCAATGAAGTTGCTGAGCAGTCGGGTTAGAACGGATAAAAGGAGGTACTTCTTCAACCAAAGGGTGATTAACACGTGGAATTTACTGCCACAGGAGGTGGTGGCGGCTGCAAGCATAGCCAGCTTCAAGAGGGGGTTAGATAAAAATATGGAGCAGAGGTCTATCAGTGGCTATTAGCCACAGTGTGTGTGTGTGTGTGTGTGTGTGTGTGTGTGTGTATATATAATTTTTGGCCACTGTGTGACACAGAGTGTTGGACTGGAGGGGCCATTGGCCTGATCCAACATGGCTTCTCTTATGTTCTTACAAGCACTTACCTAGGGTTACATTATCAACAAATACTGTAAGGCATGCAGAAAGTAAGGTTGTGCAAAAAAAAAAAATCAGTATTTTTGCAATTTGGGTCTATTGTACTAAAAAAATATTGGTATTCCTGAGTATCAACAACAACAACAACCTTTATTGGCATAACATATTCCTGAATATCAGTATTGTATTGAGATTTGGGTAAGTATTTGGGAAAACCTAATTTATTTGGCTCCATTATACCCTATGGGGACCATTGCCATAGGGTATAATGGAATTCAGATGACATTTAAACCTGAAATGCCTTCTGTGTTCACTAAAAGCCAGGCAGGCGAGCCTGTCCACTGTTAAGCTGACATGGATGGAAGCTAATTCATCAATCCTTTTCACTCCCTCCCCCCACCGCCTGCTTCTAAGAAAGAGGGAGCAAAAGGAGTCAATGAAATAGCTTTTATTTATTTCATTTCATTTTATTATTAGCCATTAAAACGTAGCAGAGGGGCAGGTGAGCCCATCTGCTATTAGGCTGTCATGGCTGGAAGCCAATTCATCAATCCCTTTAAATGCCTTCTAGCCAAGCCCATATAAAAGCCAAATAGTATCGACTTTTATTCTAAAGTGTATACTTTGGTAGCCAAATCAGATTTGTGGATCTGATTCAGCTGAATAAATATCTGGAAAATACCAATAAGCACACACCGCTTGCAGAAAGACAGTGCCAATGAGCCCAAATGCTCACTAAACAGCATTGCATGCCATACAGTTTTGGGTCAAAGTTTTTCTCCCTCATGCTACTAACATTATTGTATGACTTCATCTGCCAGCACTACATGGGGTAGACATCATCAGCTATCATGGAGACAGGAACACTCATCCTTTCCAAAGTGATTGTTAGGTTGCCAGGAGCAAAAACTCCTGTGTTCATTAGAGAACGCAAGTTTGAGCTTGTAAACATGAAGGCATTATGCATCCTCCTACTCCACCTCACCTCAGCATGGATAATTAGCCAGTGTGGTCAACTGCCCCTTTGTAGAAAGATGAAGCAGGGGAAAAATTCTGTTTCCATACTGATTAGTTCTCCTTCCTGGGCTAAGAATGGCAAAGTGCATTCCATCAATGGCACTGATGCAGTGTGGGAATTCAAGGTGTGCAATTCCATCCATTATTTGGAAAGAAAGAAGAGAAACACTGTGGAAAAAATAAAAAAGAAACTCCTCCAGCTGTTCAGTCACAATCTCGGTTCCATTAGCAATTACTTTAACCTTTAGTGATAGGCTTTAATATCTATACCAAAATCAGTGCCATCACTTCTGGTGCAGCCAATAGTTGTTACAATAGTATTGCAAAGTAAAGGGGGAAAGGAAAAAAAAATCAGTTTGCCTTTCTAATCTCATTGCCTAGGCAGATGATCCAATTCCACCTCCAGTACAAAGCACACCCCAAAGACGATTTCCACCACCATAGAGAGTCCCAGACCAAATTGCTCTTGCACTTTGCAGTAGGTGTTAGTATTGGCCAAATAGCAAATAGTTACTTGGGGCATGCATCTAGCTTCTCTGTTGTTCAAGCCTTCCTCCCAGGACAGAGACAATTTTGATGGATGTCTTGTGGGTAATTTGGAAATTATACACCCACTCCACATCACTCCAGACACTGAAAACCATGGCTTTTTCGTAGCAGGAAAGCAGGAACTCCTTTGCATATTAGGCCACACACCCCTGATGTAGCCAGTCCTCCAAGAGCTTAAAGTAGGCCCTGTAAGAAGAGCCCTGTAAGCTTTTGAAGGATTGGCTACATCAGGGGGTGTGGTCTAATATGCAAAGGAGTTCCTGCTACAAAAAAAAAAGCCCTGCTGAAAACAAAGTTCTCTCACCAATCATGGCTTCTGGGGTAGACCCAAGAGTGTTGTAGAAAATGCATGCTGGCAAAGGTGTGCCATTTCTGTTGCTGCCAGTGCAAGTTCCCACAAACATGCTTGGTGACAGAGAAAGAGTGCAGGGCATAGCAGAGATGTTGTCTCTTCTGAAGATGGTGCAAATAGGCTGAACAAACAAGGGAGGGCAGGCTCGGAGAAATGCACCGACGCCTCGCCAGGCCACTTTCACTTTCAAGGCGAGAGCAGCTGGGTGGGGCACACTGTCCTCTGAGCCCACCTTCCCTTGCAAGGGAAGGCAGGCTCAAAAGAAAGCACACAGCAATGCACTACCCAGCCACTCTTGCCTTCCCAGGTCTGCAGAGACCCGGGAAACCAAGAGTGGCAAGGCAGGGGGAGGGGGAACCTGGTGACACCCCTGTAGGGCAGGTGGCACCCTAGGCAGCCACCTACCTGGCCTACTCCCATGTGCTGGCCCTGCACCCAGGGTTGACAAGGCCCTGGCTCTGGCTGAGGACAGCCAGATGGTCTTTGAGCCAGGGATCACCAGCAGATTTTGATCACTAGAGCATAATCATCTTTGGGAGATGTACCAGGAAAGGTGGACCCAAAGATACGCTGGTCGCAGACAACTTAGGTCTGGGAACAGCACATTTTATATGTATACTTTAAAAGACCTGCAAACACTGAACTGAATCCTCTGCTTCTCCAACTGGGACTGCAAGGAAAATGTATCTCGCATAGATAAACAAGGGAACGGAGTCTTCTGCCTCAAATTTTAAATGCTGAATAAGGATGCCAGCCTCCAAGGAGGACAGAGGGATCCCCTGGAATTACAGCTCATCTCCAGACTACAGAGGTCAGTTCCCCAAGAGAAAATGGGTACTTTGGAGGGTGGACTCTATAGTATTGTACTCCACTGAGAGCCAGTTTGGTGTAGTGGTTAAGTGTGCGGACTCTTATCTGGGAGAACCGGGTTTGATTCCCCACTCCTCCACTGGCACCTGCTGGAATGGCCTTGGGTCAGCCACAGCTCTGGCAGAAGTTGTCCTTGAAAGGGCAGCTGCTGTGAGAGCCCTCTCCAGCCCCACCCACCTCACAGGGTGTCTGTTGTGGGGGAGGAAGGGAAAGGAGATTGTGAGCTGCTCAGAGACTCTTCAGAGTGGAGGGCGGGATATAAATCCAATATCTTCATCTACCTCACAGGGTGTCTGTTGTGGGGGAGGAAGGGAAAGGAGATTGTGAGCCGCTCTGAGACTCTTTGGAGTGGAGGGCGGGATATAAATCCAATATCTTCTTCTTCTTCTTCTTCTTCTTCTTCTTCTTCTTCTTCTTCTTTTTCTTCACTGAAGTTCCTTTCCTCCCCAGACTTCATCCCCAAATCTCCTGCGTGGACAGCTAGCTTTGTAGTTAGAGGAATATTCTTCTGCAAGTGTGTGTGTGTGTAGCTTCCCATCCTTCTTCTTTCTTCTGTTTTCCTCCTGATTGGCCTGTTGTTACTTTATTCCTGGTCTCTGCTTTATGTATGTTAAGTTGCTTCCATATATTTATTTATTTTATTTATAGCTTAACTTTTCACACTGAGACTCAAGGCAGGTTATAGAATAAAGGCAACGTACTCCCGCAGCAGGAGATATCCAATGCACAATGCAACAGTACAGAATTAAAAGGCAAGGAAAAACAGCAAGCTCCTTAAGGCAAGGTATACTATAAACAATGTAGTAAGCAGAATTACAAGGGTAGAAGACAAATGCAATAAAACCAGGATAATACCTAGAAATAATCATAGCAGTAGACTACAATCCTGTTCCATTGTGAAGGTGCCCTCCTGGGCTGTTCTAATCTGCTGCAGTTCTAATTCCTTCATTTAAAAGCCTTCCTCAGAGTTTCTGTTTTGCACATTCTGACCTCAGGCAGATTATTTCACAAGATGGCTGACATGGTGGCACGCTTCTCCATGACTGATGGGTGTAAAGGGTGGTTTAGGACTGTGAGTTAGCTGGAGCTTGTTGCTAAGCAGTCAAACATGCTCTGTGGCAATTAGAACCCATTGCCTTTTTCCTCAGTGGCTCTGGGAAAATGTTGTTTTCTCTCTTCCTTATGACAGCCCTTACAATATTTAGTCACTGTTATGCCTCTCCCTGAAGCTTTTCAGCTGTAAAGCTGAACATGCCCCTTTCCTTCAGCCTTGGAGTCCACTGTCTTACAGAAAACAGCTATAGAAAGGGCCCAGTGGGAAATCTACTTTGTACCTCACAGCTTATTCTTTAGTATTTTCTTTTGTCTAATTTCTTGCTCCACTTCACATGGGAGACTTAAAGTCCACTGTTTGAAAAAGGCCATTGTTATCCCAGTGTTGTTTCTGAATGTAGCCATTTCTCATTACTGTAACTCTGCCTACAGCAGAGACTGGCGGCAACAAGGACCAAGTTTTTTTTTTTTAAGTTTGGCGAGATTTCCCACTCAGGCACCTGGGACATGGAATTTAAACCTCAGCAAGCAATTATTCTCTATTTGTATCACGCACCTTGGCATTAAAACAGCCGGATCTTTATTTCAGTTTGCAAAGAGAAGGAAGGAGGGGGGGGGGCGCTGTGTTTCAGTGGTAGAGCATCTGTTTGGCACGCATTAGGTCCCAGGTTCAGTTCCTAACTTCTCCACCTAAAAAAAGTATAAGGAAGCAGGTGATGTGAAAGGCTTCCACCTGAGACCGTGGAGAGTCCTTGCCACCCTGAGTGCACGCTACAAACCTTTATGAAGTATAACGCAGCTTCATATGAAAAGAACTGGAGACCATTTTAATGCAGAGAACCATTTGTATGTACATAAAAATGTGAAACCTTCACTATCGGTATTATTCAGCTTAATAAACACATATGAATGGGATCTGTGTTGTTTAGCTGCTTTGATCTAATTTGGTTTTTCTCACTATAGATGCTGCACAAAAACATGAATCTTGTCTTCAAGTTCTGGACTACTGATCTGCAGTCAGTGCATCGTTAACATCAGTTTTCATGCAATAATGTAAATTAGTCACAGTCCTACAGCTTCTGATGCATTCCCTTATGTCGTCCACCCTTTAAATACAACAAATGTTGTGTTGCACAGAACTGGCACCAAGATATTTTTATGCCTGGAGAATTATCATTGTGCTAAGAATTACTTTAAAGAGGTTCAGTGGCAGTACTGGTGATATAGAGAAGCTTCAGAAAGTTAACTGCACATTTTAAACTATAGAAGAGGCAGCCACCTTGTTGATATGCCTTAGTGCAGGGGTCCTTAAACTTTTTAAATAGGGGGCCAGTTCACTGTCCCTCAGACTCTTGGAGGGCCGGACTTCTGTTACTGTACAAGGCCGCGGGCCGTCAGTTCTCCATCTTCTGCATCTCTCTCCCTTCCCCACACCACATCTCTCTCCCTTCCCCGGCCTGGGAACTCACCTCACCTCGGTATCACCTCACACTCTGTCTCCGCTGCCTCAGCCCAGTGCCGGAAGTGTGTGTTGCTAATGCGAGTTTAGGTTGAACGTCACTTCCGGTCTGATTTTGCCATAACCCAGCGGGCCGCACAAACGTCCTCAGCGGGACACATCTGGCCCGCGGGCCGTAGTTTGAGGACCCCTGCCTTAGTGACAATATGTGCTTCTATTCTTTTTCAGCACTAGAGGACATAACACAGTGAAACCAGCCTGTGCTGGCAATCATGCCAATTACATTTTGATTTTAAAAGTTTTATTGGTTTTCTAAAAGTTGGGGGTAAATGGTAAGAGGGAATAGAAAATTATAGTTACAAATCTATCTTAATCTGCGTGTAGTATACTTTCTTAGAATACAGGCCTGCATCTAGTATACTTTCTTAGAATACATATATTGTCACATATTATTATCGCTTAACTTTAAATCATCAACATTTTGATACATTTATGTTGTAAGTCTTCTTGTTGAAGTGCCTATTCAAGTTGACATTTCCAACAAAGGCAGTCTTATAATAAAAGATACAGGAGAAAGGAAATATAGGTTCACACCAAAGAATCTTAAGAGTCTTGAGTATCTAGCCAAATATGTAGTTTCAACCAATATTTTCTTGCTTCTTCCTTAGATTTCCCAGCCAACAACTGGGATAAGTAATCCAGCTCAGCCATTTCCAGAATTTTCCCCACCAAGTCCATTCTCGTGGGGATCTCCTGAAGCTTCCATCTCTGTGCCAAAAGAATCCTGGCCGCTCTGTTAATATGCGCCAACAAATGTCTCATCTCTTTGAAATAATCCTCAGGATATATATTCAATAAAAACAGTTCTGGTTTAAATTGGATCTGTGTCTTCAGAATTTTCTGTAGTAGTTCATGAACCATTTTCCAATAGTCTTTCACCACCTCACATGTCCACCACATATGATAAAAAGATCCCACATGTTTAGTACATTTCCAACATTTGTTAGACATGTTAGTATACATCTTACACAATTTCTGTGGAGTTATGAACCATCTATAAAACATCTTATACAGATTTTCTTTAAAGGTCACTGACTTAGTTAGTTTAATATTGAATTTCCACAGCCTCTCCCATTCTTCTAACCTAATGTTATGTCCCAAGTTTTTCGCCCATTGGACCATACAATCTTTTACTACCTCATCTTGCATCTTCATCTGTAATAGGTATGCATATAGCTTAGAGATTAGCTTTTCTTGAGGACTTAAAAAGATTTTATCAAATGGATATTGCTCTGTGTTAAAGTCTGTTATCTTATCTTTGGCGTACCTAGATTCAACTTGCGTTCTCAACCACTAACTCATTTTAATGTCCATGTTTTCTAGCTGTTCTCTGGTTTTCAGTTGATTATCGCTTTTCAGCAGGTCGTCATATCTATAACTCTGAATTTCAAAAGATTTGGAGGAGTGAATGCTTCCACTGGAGATACCCATCTTGAAATTTTCTGGTAAATTCTGGTTTTAACCATGACCATGTGTGGTACAAAGATTTCTGGAACCAGTGATTCTTAAAATAAGAGTGTCCTTCTAATCTTTGATAACATAAATATGCATGCCAGCCCAAATTAAGATTGTGTCCCTCTAGCAATAACTGTCTCTTATCATTCAATAGTACCCAGTCTCTTACCCACAGGAGCACAGAAGCTTTATAGTACAATTGCCAATCTGGGAAGCCCATGCCTGCTCTCAGTTTAGAGTCTTGCAGTTTGGTTCTTGTTTTTTTGCCTTGCCAAATATATTTAGAAACCATCTTATTCAATTCTTGAAAGAACCCACTATTTAAGAGTACTGGAATAGTTTGGAATAAAAATAACAGTCTTGGCAAAAAGTTCATCTTTATTGAGGCTATTCTTCCCATTAGGAAGGATAAATTCAAGTCATGCCATTTTTCCAAATCTTTTTTTAATTTATTTGAGTAGTTTATCATAGTTGTCCATTTTTAAACTGCTACAGTTATTTGAGATGTGTACCCCTAAGTATTTCATTCATGTTTCATGCAAAACCCCTGATTTTTGTTGGAGAAGTTGGATTTGTTCTATCGTCATATTCTTTATCAGGAATTTTGTTTTATGATAGTTAATCTTCAGTCTTGCCCAGTGACTAAATTGATTGATCTTGTTTATAAGACAGTCAATTGAGTCTGTTGGTTGCTCTAATATAAAAGCCAGATCATCCGCAAAAGCTCTCAATTTGTATTGTTCACCTTCAATTAATAAATACTTGTATCTGCTCTTATTTGGTTATTCAGTATCTCTAAGCACAAGATAAAAAGGAGTGGTGACCGTGGGCAACGTAGTCTTGTACCTTTTTGGATATCAATAGCTTCTGTTAATTCACCATTCACCATCACCCTTGCCCTTTGTGAGGAATATATTGATTCTATTGTTCTCAAGAAATTCTCACCACATTCCATTCCCTTCAATTGTTGCAACATAAATTGCCAACCAACGTTATCAAAGGCCTTCTCTGCATCCAGACAGATTAATGCCAATTGTTTCTCTGGGTGACTCTCATAGTATTCCATTATATTACATACTGTACTGACATTGTCTTTCAAGTATCTTCTAGGGAGAAATCCTGCCTGGTCTTGATGTATTGTGGACTGTAGGACCTTCTTCAGGCGTTGTGCCAGTATTGCTGCAAAAATTTGATAGTCCACATTTAAAAGAGAAATTGGCCGATAATTTTTTATATCTTCCAAATCTACACCTTTTGGAATTAAGGATATCGTAGCTTCTTGCCATGAAGCTGGTATTTGGGCTTCCTCTTGAATCCTTTCAAGAAGGCGTTTGAATGGCAACAGTAAAGGCTCCTCATAGGCTTTATAGAAGCCAATTACATTTTTAAAGTCCATGCTGTGAGGTAATTACCAAAAATACATAAGTGACACTAATTGAACGACACCCCTTTCCTCCAGGCTGGCTGGCATAATTCTTTTTGCATCAGAACAGTGTGGAGGCTGTTAGGTTAGGGAGTGTAGTAGGGAAACTATCAAACTCACAGGCCATTTTTTCCTCATTAAGCAGTCCAGAACTTGCATATAAATATTGGGGCTGCACCCAAAGCAGAGTATAATCAGAAGGCACAGTGGCTTCCCGAGATTCAGCAGCTCTGAGTCTGGTCTGTACCCAAGTGGAAGATTCCTTCTTAACTGTATACGCACTGCAGAGTCCTGTGATAGAAGAATGGTGGGGTATAAATGTGATAAATAATAATGTACAGAGGACTTCCTAATAACACATGGGTCATGAGGAAATCCCACCCACCCTTGCTGGCTCCTGCTTCTTTACTTCTTTCTTCCCTCTGTCACTGATTTTGCATTTTTCCTTATCATGTAATGCTGTCAGCCTTCAGATGGTGACTGGAGATCTCCTGGGATTACAACTGATCTCCAGGAAATAGAAATCAGATCCCCTGGAGAAAATGGTCACTTTCGAAGGTGGGCTGTATGGCATTATACCCCAATGAAGTCCCACCCCTCCCCAAACCCTGCCCTCCTCAGGTTCCACCCCCCCCCCCCCCAGTCTCCAGGTATTGCTAAATTTGTAGCTCGCAACTCTGTTCTCATGCCGCTAGCTCCTCATTTCTCCAACCACCAGCATCTCCTCTCCCCTTCTCTCTCCACTGACCTCATCCCTAGCTGCTGCCACAATTGACATTTCCCTTCTTTCTCAGTCTTTTGCCTTCTGACCTCCTAATCAGGGGTGGCCAAACTTGCTTAACATAAGAGCCACATAGAATAAACATCAGATGTTGGAGAGCCGCAAGACATGAACGTCAGATGTATGAGAGAAGGAAGGAAGGAAGGAAGGAAGGAAGGAAGGAAGGAAGGAAGGAAGGAAGGAAGGAAGGAAGGAAGGAAGGAAGGAAAATAAATGAGGAAAGGGAGCTGGAAAGAAAACCACTTAAACTTTAAATGCATTCTCCAAGCCACCAGCTGGCTTGGTCTGAAGAACTGGTTTAAAGAGAGAAGTGCCATCTCCAAGCTGGCTGACAGGGTGATGGGAGCTTTGAGAGCCACACAATATGTGTGAAAGAGCCTCATGTGGCTCCCGAGCTACAGTTTGGCCACCCCTGTCCTAATCATTCTCTCTCTCTCAGTAGCATCACCTCTTTTGTCTTTCTCTCTCTCTCTCTCCCCACACCGGCATCTCCCACGCAATGATTGCCACTGCTGCTACTATCGCCCCGTCAGCCTCCTCCTCTTCTTGATGGCTACTGCTACTGCCATTTTCTTAATCCCCCTTTTCCCTGCCACCATTGCTTCTCCCCCACCCCTTTCTTGCCACTGCCACTCCTGCCTACAGATTGCTGTGACTGCAGCCACCACTCACCGTGGCATCGCTTATTTGGGTTGTTGTGCAGCCCTCAAAATGGGAGCTGATATCTCATGATACAGTATTGTGAGCTCTCTCTCTTTTCAAACATTGTAATCTGAGAGGAGTTTAAATCTCTATCAACATTCCATCCCCCTCCACACACATTTTTCAAATTTTTCTCTGAACCTAGCAATTCTCCCTGGTTTGTTGACAAACCCCTCCCTATCTGTACATGGCTGCATTTTGCTGAATTTTTTTAACTTATGGAGAGCCAGTTTGGTGTAGTGGTTAAGTGCGCGGACTCTTATCTGGGAGAACCGGGTTTGATTCCTCCACTTGCACCTGCTAGCATGGCCTTGGGTCAGCCATAGCCCTGACAGAGGTTGTCCTTGAAAGGGCAGCTGCTGGGAGAGCCCTCTCAGCCCCACCCACCTCACAGGGTGTCTGTTGTGGGGGAGGAAGGTAAAGGAGATTGTGAACCGCTCTGAGACTCTTTGGAGTGGAGGGCGGAATATAAATCCAATATCTTCTTCTTCTTCTTCTTCTTATACTCTGGAGCTATGGTCAGAATTAGCTATAAAGATAATAAGCTATAGACTGGACAAACATATCACGTTTGGCTTGAGCCTTCTTTTCCACACAATGCACCTCTAAGCTGCATTACAAACCAGCATGAAATTACATGGAATTATAAATGAGTTTTATGCGTGGCTTGTTTCAAGAATAAAATACTTCTTAGCACTAGTGAGATGCATACCACATAGGAAGCAGCTCATTAGAATGTTGTTTAGCTTCAGTAAACTTGTGTGCTTTTGCACAATTTTTTTTCTGGCAAAATCCATCAGAAGATCAGATAGCTCCTCTTTCTCTTCAGCTGTCTTTACCCAACCTCTTGCTTCTGCATCTTGTCCCTCATGCCAGCAAATAAATATATAAGCAATGGGGACCCAAGAATTACAGGCATCATAGTGCATCACCAGTGTAGGTTCAAGTGTCACAGAAGTTAATCATTTTTCAAGATGGTGGGAGATTACATGACATGAGCAAATATTTTATTATTGTAATGCCTCGGTGCCTGCGCTGAGGGTTAAGAGCCTAGGGGTGATTCTGGATGCCTCATTTTCTGTGGAGGCCAAGGTCACCAGTATTGCCACATCTGCCTTTTATCATCTCTGGCAGGTCAGGCAATTGGTTCCATATCTCTCTGCCCATGGCCTGGCCACAGTGACCCATGCAATGGCTACTTCCAGGTTAAATTACTATAACTCACTCTACATGGGCTTACCCTTGAATCTGACCTGGAAACTCCAGCTGGGGCAAAACATGGTGGTTCGTCTGCTGACTGTGACACTTATGTGGACTTGTATTCAACTGGTGCTCTGTCAGTTGCACTCGCTACCAATTAAATACCAGATCTACTTCAAGGTGCTGGTATTAACCCTTAAAGCCCTGAGTGGTCTGGGACCAGCATATCTAAAGGACCATCTCTCCCTGTATACCCTCTGGAGAGCCTTGACCTTTCCAGATCAACATCTACTGGTTGTCCCTGAACCAAAGGACATCCACTTAGCCTCAACCAGGGCCAAGGCTTTCTCTGTCCTGGCCCCTACCTGGTGGAACATGCTCCCACCTGAGATCAGGGCCTTGAAGAACTTATTGCAGTTCTGCAAGGCCTGTAAAAAGGAGCTTTTCCCCAGGCTTTTGGTTGAGGCAGTGAACACCCAATTATCTGGCAATGGATAATTATCAAGCGATGGATTAGAGTTGTTCACTGATTTGAATTACCCACAGGTTGATTAGGTCAATATGTGTTCTGGTCAGGAGAAAAAGATTGAGTTTCTAGACACTCTCAATGACTGTGCTATGGAGCAGATGGTCACAGAACCTATCAGGGGTGAGGCAATCCTGGATTTGGTCCTAATGCCCAAGACCAGGTGAGAGATGTAAAAGTGATTGCATTGCTTGGGAGCAGTGACCATAATGTTATCAATTTCACCATTTTTATAAACAGGCTGTGGCAAATCAAATGCAAAACTTTGATCAGGCAGGCAAAAAGGGACTATGAGGAGCATATTGCAAAAAACATAAAGACCAAAAATACAAATTTCTTCAAATACATTAGAAGCAGGAAACCAGCTAGGGAGGCAGTGGGGCCCTTGGATGACCAAGGGGTAAAAGGATTACTGAAGGAGGATAGGAAATTGGCTGAGAAGTTGAATGCATTTTTTGCATTGGTCAGTCTCTGTTAGTTCACACCCCATCAACTTGTATTGGGGTCATAGTAGATAACTCACTGAAAATGTCAAGACAGTGTGTGATTGCAATAAAAAAGGCCAACGCCTTGCTGGGAATTATTAGCAAGGGAATTGAAAACAAATCAGCCAGTATCATATTGCCCCTGTATAAATCGATGGTGCGGTCTCATTTGGAATACTGTGTACAATTTTGGTCACTGCACCTCAAAAATGATATTATAGCATTGGAAAAAGTCCAGAAAAGGGCAACTAGAATGATTAAAGGGTTGGAACACTTTCCCTTATGAAGAAAGGTTAAAACACTTGGGGCTCTTTAGCTTGGAGAAACGTCGACTGTGGGGTGACATGATAGAGGTTTACAAGATTATGCATGGGATAGAGAAGGTAGAGAAAGAAGTACTTTTCTCCCTTCTCACAATACGAGAACTCGTGGATATTCAATGAAATTGTTGGACAGTCGGGTTAGAACTGATAAAAGGAAGTACTTCTTCACCCAAAGGTTGATTAACATGTGGAATTCAGTGCCATGGGAGGTGGTGGCGGCTACAGGCATAGCCAGCTTCAAGAGGGGATTGGATAAGCATATGGAGCATAGGTCCATCCGTGGCTATTAGCCACAGCTTATTGTTGGTACTCTTTGTCTGGCATAGTAATGCTCTGTATTCTTGTGCTGGGGGGGGGGGCAGTGGAAGGGCTTCTAGCCCCACTGGTAGACCTCTTGATGGCACTTGGGGTTTTTTTTGGCCACTGTGTGGACTGGATGGGCCATTGGTCTGTTCCAACATGGCTTCTCTTATGTTCTTACTTGGCCTCCCTGCATAGAAGTTGCCCTGACCATCTGCGCTATGTGGAGTTCTGATGTGGTATGAATGGTATATTTTTGCTACCATCTGTCCAGTCCTGGAGTGGGGGGGAGGGGGGGTTGAATTTTGTTCTATTTGAATTTCTTTTATCCTGTTGCCGTCTTTCAATTGTTCAACTGTTTTATTTATTTTTAATGATGATATTCTAACTAGTTTTTAACGTTTTGCACTTAGTTGTTACCTGCTTTGTGCCCATTTTAGGGAGGGCAGGAAAAAGAGGAGGCTAAGCATTTGCAACTTCAAAACATGCAATTTTCAAGTGCAGAAATGCTCTAAATTGTCAGCATAAAACACAATCCTGGAGAATGTGGAAATATAAAACAAATATTTTGCTACATTAGTGCCGGAACAGAGGAGGAGGGACTGTTCTAAGTGTGCATCTTGGTATTTAGCCACCAGGGTCTGTGGATTTCAAACAGCAGGACAGACGGTAGCCACTACCTTTCCCCCTGGCAAACTGGATTACTCTAATAACTGTTCATTTTTCTGTCAGCAAGAAAAATTGAGAATGGAATTAGAGTAAATGAAGACACTAAGAGGAAAATGAGGACTAGGGTGCCAGGTGGTGTAATTATGTGACTGTTTCACAATCTGGACTTGAGAGTGGCAGCTATCATGTTGTACAATAAATCAGCTGAATTAACATTCCCAGAGTTCACACACTTTAGCCAAATGGGTTTTTTTTTCTAATATTACTTAGATCCAGTCTATACATGCATATGTAGAACTGTTGATACTTACCTCTTCAGAATATAGACAGTGATTGCTAATTTGAATAAGCTCCCACTTATTATAATAACAGCAGCCATTCATAGAAATGGGGGTGGAATGGGTATGCTTGGGGGGGATGCTATTGAGATAGCCTGGTCATCTCAAAAGTCAAAGGTCACAGAAAGCCTTCCAGTTAGGCACTAGCTAATTTTTTGGACATTTGAAAAATTTTGCAACTTTTCTCATGTTTTTTGCTCATGTTTCTCATGTTTTTTGATGCCTTGTTTTGTTTTCATGTGTCATAATTTGTTAAACTTTTGTTGTGTCTATGAGCTTCAGAAGTTGGAAGAGGCCCCAGACGGATGTTAAAAACGTCCCCTGGCCTGGTGACCTCTGCCTCTGAGAATCAAGTCAACTTCGATTGACAACCTGGTGTCACCCACCCCAATTTGCACAGCCTTATTCTGGGTTCTGCTGCCTGGTTCCATTAATGTTGGACGAACTAGGTTTCATATATTATGCTTGCAGAATTTCTCAGATTAGCACACTTCTTTTTACCTATGCAAAAAAAAAAAATCAGTTGTTGTGAAGTAGAAAGTTGTAATATGATTAAATAAGTTTCTTATTCTTCCCCAACTCTCTGGTTTAAATAAATTCCCACTATGTGAAGAAGGCAGCAGAATCTCATTTGCCCTGTTGTATGTTTTCAGACCAAGTCAATATGGCCCAGCATTTGGAGTATAATAGAGGCCAAAAACAAATTCAGTAAGACTTGTTATCCTTGTCCATAAGGGTTGCCAAGTCCAATTTAAGAAATATCTGGGGACTTTGGGGGTGGAGCCAGGAGACATTAGGGGTGGAGCCAAGATCAAGGCTGTGACAAGCATAATTGAACTCCAGAGGGAGTTCTGGCCATCACACCTTTTCAATGCCTTCCTTCCATAGGAAATAATGAAGGATAGGGGCACCTTCTTTTGAGGCTCATAGAATTGGACCCCCTAGTCCAATCTTTTTGAAACTTGGGGGGGTATTTTGGGGAGAGGCACTAGATGCTATACTGGAAATTTGGTGCCTCTACCTCAAAAAACAGCCCCCCCAGAGCCCCAGATACCCGTGGATCAATTCTCCATTATTTTCTATGGGAATAAATCTCCCTTGGGAATAAGAGAGTTCCCAGCAGACATTTCCCTCCCCTCCCCCTGCTTTCTGACGACCCTGAAGTGGGGGGAGGGCCTCCAAGCCGGGGGAATCCCCTGCCCCCACCTGGGGATTGGCAACCCTTCTTCCCCTTGTTTATTGGGTATGTATTGGGTAATCTGGCTCTGTAACAGTACATCAGGGAAGATTGGTAGATTTATATAATCAAAAAGTAGAGAATGTCTTAATTCTGGAGAAAAGGATGGAGAAGTCATTAGGGTGAAGTTCACTGGTGAGCAATGGCTGCACAAGCCCTTTCCTTCTTGACCACACTGGCTGATTCAGACAGGATTGATTTCTGTCTGAAGAACAGACAGGAAATTTATATCAGCATAAATCCCCCAATAAGCACAAATACTGACCCAAATCTAACACACTCTATTTGCAGAGCATCATGTTCTCAGCTTTTTGCCCTATGGCTAGAGGATATTATATTATGAATAAAATACAAAAGTGGTTTGTTTGCTCATTTCAACAAAACTCCCTCCCTTGCAGATAAGAAACCAGTAGGGCCTGACAACATACACTGTGGGTGGTGTACAGTAAATGTTTGCTATTAAAACAGTGGGGTGAAAATTAAAACCAAAAAGCGTGACTCTCACCTAGGTACAGGTTGTAGCTTCTGATGAAACAAGTGTTCTACATTTCACTAGTAGTATGTCATCCTTAACAAGCTTTAAAGTTTCATCTCAAGATCCTCTTAATGTTTGACCCTATACCAAGTACTGTCCCAAACCTCATACTATGAAGGCCCTGGAAACAGAGTTTTGGAAAGAGCTTCTACTTGCCCTGTATAATCATTAGGGTCAGAAAACGCAGATTTTGAGGAGGGGTTTAGCAAGAGCAAAAGAGCAGGCATAATACAGGGTTTCTGCAAAGAGATTCCAGGCATATTTATTTATTATTTACATTATTTATTATCTGCCTCTCTCCCAGGGACTCAACAGAGTGAGTTAATACAGTCAACAAGATGCAACATTCAATCAACAATGCATTAGGATTGTAAAATTCAGGAATTCGGAATATGCTTACTCCATCTAGGTCCCATTCTGCACCAACTGGAGTTTCTGAACTGATCTCGAGGGGAGACTAATGTACAATGCATTATAGTAGTCTAGTCTCAGTGTTATTGTGGTGTATATCCAGGTGGCCAGATCAGTCATAGCAAGATAAAGGGTGATCTTACGAGCTGGCTGAGCTGGGAGAAAGCCTTTTTTTTGTAGCTGCATTAACTTGCTTCTCTAGTAATAGAGTGGGATCCACTATAACCCTAAGGCTTTCACTGAGCCAGCAAGGGACAGCTAAACTCCATCAACAGTGGGTAAAATGATGTCATTTAGGACCTCTGCCTTTTCAACCAGCATTACCCCTCTGTCTTTTCAGGGTTTAGTTTCAGTTTGTTCACTCTTAGCCAGTAAACCACAGCAGCTCGTCAGCTATTTGGGACTTCTACCACAGGACCATAAGGGCAGCAAGAGAGAAAGAGTAGGTCATTTGAAGGAAGTACAAGTGATGGTGGTCGAGCTCCAGGAGTGAAAGACAAGCTAGAGTGTTTAGGCTCTAAGGATAAGATATGGAAAGACATTGTGCATTGTGGCTTAAATGTTTTGCTAACTACAATTAATATAAATCTGACATATGCAGTTAATCAGCAACTTTCATCACATTTTGGAAATCTATTTCAGGTAATTTTTTTCAGGCTCAGGAATACCAGGTATCTACAGACTATTTTCAATGGATTGTAGACGAGGTTCCTGGACCCCGGTGGCCAGGTCTACTGTCCATTGAAAACAGTTGCAGTAGACCAGAAATTAGGGTTGCCAAGTCCAATCCCAGAAATATCTGGGGACTTTGGGGGTGGAGCCAGGAGACTTTGGGGGTGGAGCCAGGAGACACTGGGGTGGAGCTAGGGGAGGGGGAAACGGCGCCGGGGAGTGTGGCGAGCCACCCCGTCTCGGAGCGGGCGACGCCGCTACGCGGCTGAGCCCATCTCGGAAGAGCAGCTGTGGTGGGGCGGGGGGGGCGGCAGTGGCACGGCAGCCTCGCCCGCTCCACCTCTGGGGTGGAATCGGAGGTGGGGTGGAGGCGGGCCGGGGGCGTGGCGAGCCGCGAGTCCGGGTCCTAGAAGGGCCTGGATTCACGGCTCACCATGCTCCTGGCCTGCCTCCGCCCTCTCCTTCTCTGGTTTTGCCTCGCTGGTTTTGCCTGCGCTGCTGCTGCCTCTTGGCTGCTCCTCCGAGATGGGCTCAGCCTGGGCCCATCTCGGAGGAGCAACTGCGGTGGGCGGGGAGGGGGCGGCAGCGGCGCAGCGGCCTCGCCTGCTCCAGGATCGGGTGGCTCGCCGTGCTCCCCGGTGCCGTTTCCCCCCCTCCCCCGCTTCCATTTTTGGGGGGAGCAGGGGAAGAGGGTGGAAATCCTGGGGTCCCCCGCCAGGGCGGGAGGGTTGGGAAGCCTACCAGGAATCCAGATTTAGAAGCCAAGTCTATCCCAAAACCAAAATAACTGGGGGGAAATCCAAAATTTCGGATATAAACTTTGGAAATCCCCAAACTGAAGGCATGTATTTTGCCATTTCAGATAGTCCTGAGCCAAAAATACAATGGCAATTTCCAGATATAGTTTTGACTCAGAAATATCCCAATGTGCACTCCTACAAAATTCAAAGTTTCTGAACATATGAATCTGACTTATACTAGGTCTATCTAACCTAGCTTTGCCTACTCTGGCTGGGAGAGTCTCAGTCAATTATCTCTCTGGAGATGCTCTCTCAGTGCCTAACTACAGACCATGCTTTCCCTAGAAATGTTCTGGATGAGGTGAAGAGATATCTTCTGGTTCCATACCTCATAAGAGCACCCAGGCCCAAATAAGATCAGAACAAGAATACAAAGAGAAGGGACTTAGACCAGCCTTCCTGCTTTTTTTTCAAATCTGAAATGGTCTTGGGCATGTTCCTTCTAAGCTAACAGTTTTTTCGCCCCTGGCCCAAATATTTTTGTCTTAGCTCAGGAAAAATGGCACCAGAGCAAACTTAGTTATGGAGTTGCTCACAACATTAATGCCAGTAGCTCACAAATTAGTATTTTGCTCACAAGACTCCACAGCTTGGAGCAGGGGTGTCAAACATGCAGCCTGGGGGCCAAATCAGCCCCCCAGAAGGCTCCTATCAGGCCAGCGAGCAACTGGCTCTTTTCTGCTTCCTTCTCCCTCTCTCTTGCTTCCTTCTGCATCTCAACCTGCTTTTCAAGGCTTGTTCAATCACACAGGAGCTGCAGAGTGAACCCTCGATTTTCGATATTGGTTGAGGCTCCTCTTCCTCCTGGTCCCCTGGGGAGGTAGGGAAAGAGCCAGAGCTTCCTTTGCCCAGTTCCCTGGATCCCATGGAAGATATACAAAGAAAGCACCTTAAGACCAACAAGTGCTAATGTTTTAAGTATGTTTTTATTTAATTAAAAAAAAAATCTTCAGTCATGTTTGCCTGTGTCTTTTAAAGTGTTTATATCTCTGCTACCTAATCTTAAGTAGGAATAGACATGGCCCCTGGGAGGGAGTATTGGTCCTGGGGTGTTATTTGTCCAGTTGTGGAAACATAATGTGCAACTCATCAGTATGCATAAAGCCTCCAATGAGGAACTTAGTTCACTCTGTGGCAAATGTAATGTGTGGTTAGATAGAAATGCCAAGGAGATTAAACCTGGAATATATTTATGCAAAGCACAAACTCTATTATACTGAAATATAGCCCATCTCTAAACAAAAAATTACATTTACCAAGTCATCCAAATTACAGATATAAATGGGGAACTCTAGTCTATTAGTGTTGCCAGCCTCCAGGTGGGGCCTGGAGATCTCCCACATATGAACATCTGAAGCTGCCTTATACTGAATCAGACAATCATCAAAGTCAGTATTGTCTTCTCAGACTGGCAGTGGCTCTCCAGGGTATCAAGCTGAGGTTTTTCACACCTATTTGCCTGGACCCTTTTTTGGAGATGCCGGGGATTGAACCTGGGACCTTCTGCTTCCCAAGCAGATGCTCTGCCACTGAGCCACCATCCCTCCCCATGAACATATGAAGCTGCCTTATACTGAATCAGACCCTTGGTCCATCAAAGTCAATATTGTCTTCTCAGACTGGCAGCGGCTCTCCAGGGTCTCAAGCTGAGGTTTTTCACACCTATTTGCCTGGACCCTTTTTTGGAGATGCCAGGGATTGAACCTGGGACCTTCTGCTTCCCAAGCAGATGCTCTGCCACTGAGCCACCATCCCTCCCCATGAACATATGGAGCTGCCTTATACTGAATCAGACCTTTGGTCCATCGAAGTCAGTATTGTCTTCTCAGACTGGCAGCAGCTCTCCAGGGTCTCAAGCTGAGGTTTTTCACACCTATTTGCCTGGATCCTTTTTTGGAGATGCCAGGGATTACAGATATAAATGGGGAAGTCTCCCACTTTTACAACTGATCCCCAGCTGGAAGAGATCAGCTCCCCTGGAGAGAACGGCTGCTTTGAAGGATGGACTCTACGGCACTGTACATGCTGAGGCACCTCCCCTCCCCAAACCCCACTCTCTCTCAGCTCCACTCCAAAGTCTCCAGGTGTTTTCCAACACAGACCTAGCAACCCTATGCTGATCTTTTATAAATTGGTGAGTTTGGAGTAATGGTTTGACTTTAAATAATTAGAGATTTGGTGGCAAACGATGCCGGGAAAAAAACATTAAGCTAATGAAATAACCGGACAGCTTATCATTATTCCTAAACATTCCAACTTTTAATATTTTGCTCGTTCTCACTTATTCTTAAGGTGAAATGGCTCCCTGTGTGTTTAGAATAAGCACAAAAGCATATTGTGCAACTTTGGCATTGGCTTTGATCCGGAATGCTACATGTAATCTTTCGCATCTACATCACAATTCTTTTCGTGTCTGTTTTCCTAAGGTATCGCAGCCTTGGAAAGTCGGTCCTGGGGATCCATTTCCTACAAGGCAACATTCAACGAAGCACAAGAAGCTGCAGCAGGACAGGGAAACTGGTAATCTCTTTTTGCGTATGCAAAAAGGTTTTCTTCACGTGGGCATATATCTATTTGAATATTTGTGGCCAGAATTACAATAACTAATATTTCAAGCTACTGGTTTTTAGGACATCATAAACTGCAGCATCCATAATCCTTGGCTGTTCCGAAATTTAGCAAATCCTTGAAACCAGTTCAATTAGAATAGCTCTACTATCTAAGCTTTCTGTATGAATAATGCTAATCATCGTGCATACAAGTGCATATCCACCCGGTTTGCTTCCCATCACACAGAACTGGGAAGAAAATACCAATGCTGTTCTTCAAATGCTTGCACTTGTACCAATATTGTACATATGTACATATTGTACCAATATGTTGTGCAAGAGCTCATGCCATGGCATAATAGATGGGTTCTATTGCAATTCTCATATTTCTGCTTGTGCAAGAGAATGAACCAGCTCTTGTGCCACATCTTGCACAAGTAGAAATGCATCTTTGGATTTAATTTCACTTTTCCTGCACAACATTCTAGTTTAAGATGAGAAACAGTACCTCCATGAGCTGAAGTGACCTTCTGTATGTGGAAGGGTAGCTTTGGATCCAACTTGTGTAGGGTTGCCAAATCTAACTCAGAAAATATCTGGGAACTTTGGGGGTGGAGCCAGGAGACTTTCACATCCCCAAAAATAAATAAATAAATACATAATATAGCAGTGCAGTTCCCCTGAATACAGTCTTCATTTCCTCATCCCCCCAGCAGCTGCACATCTCCCCACACACACACACAAAGCAGCCAAAATTAACAGTTTGTAATCCCACACTTTTGTGATCTTACTGGGGCAATTTACTCACAGAGTTGTTGAATGTAACCATCTGCCATATATTCAACCAAGTTCTTCAGACTAACACAGGAAACCAAAGTTTACTCTTTACTCTCTATTTTACTGAAATTTTCTGAAAGGAATGTAAAACAAACCCTCCATTTGTTATGCTGGTTTTCCTTCCTTTCTAGTAATTCACTGAGAGCAGCCATGTTGTTCTGCTGCTTGCCCCACCCCTATTCAGCCTGGCTCATACACATTTAAAGGCACACACACCTTCTAAAAAGCAAGCAGTTTCCAGGCTTCTTCTAGCCTTCCAAAGTGGAAAGGCACATGGTGGCTATTGGGGTGGGACTTCCTTCACCTGGCCAGCTGACTTGGGGTGGGATGAAGCCTGCAAAGCCTGGGGATCCCCCACTGAGACCTGGGGATTGAGAAGCCTAAACTTATGGATATTGTACCAATCAATGGATCCACCAAACCATCTCTGTTGATGAAATGATTTCCATCCACAAATATTATTTTCTTCCCTCTCCCTACAAATGCTATCATGGAGAGATGGTTTATCCCTAAGGAGCAGCATTTGGGACCTTTTGCTCTCCAGTGGGAGTGGAGAGGGAAGAAAGTCATGTTTCAAGGGTGGAAATCATACTATCCATGGAAGTGCTCCAGTGAGTTTGAGTAAGCTCAGATTTGGTGGGTCAACACACTTAAAAAAAAAAAAAACAGTTTTGCATATTGAATACACATGACAATACTTATTTGCTGAAGGAAGGCACATAGCACCCAGAAAATACAAATTCATACTGCTCTGAAGTAAATTATTCATATATTTTGACAAATGTAAACTCCAGCCACAATAGATAACAACCCTGATACTATTTATATGATTGACTGGGAAAGGAGAAGTGCGCCAGGACCCCCCAAATTACTAAAAACCATTGATTTTATTTCTTTTAAACGAACTAGAAGGTTGAAGTAAGTTAAGGAGTTGCTATCCCTACATCACTGACGCTGCAATCAAGTCTTAAAGGGGAAGGGGAACATTTCGTGGCCTACCTTTTGCTTCTCAGTTCCCCCTTCTCTATGGGGGAAGATGGACTATGAAAGGAAGAACAAAACCTACATGATAAGGCATATTCTCTTTACCATCCCAGAGTTTATTAATGTAAGCCAGAATCCTACTCAGGGAAAAAGTTGTTCTGTTTCCTTATCCACACCAATGGGGCCACCAACTCTGGGTTAGGACATCCCTGAATATTTTGGGAGTAGAGCCTGGGGAGGGTGCAGTTTGGAGAGGAGGGGGACCTCTGGAAGTTTTAATGTCAGAACGTTCACCCTCCAAAGCAGCTGTTTGCTCCAGGGAAACTATCCCCTGGTGATCAGTTCTAATTCCATCATAGTCCCAGGTTTCACCCGGAGGCTGGCAAATCTAACACACACACTCCCTGCCGTACAAATCACTCAGGGTCTGCAAATGGCTACAGTTGTTATTCCATGTGAACAACTGCCTCCTTGTTAAAAAAAAAAACTGAGGTAAGGGAATGATAATCTAAAAATCTGGTCTAAGCAGGAGTTGCAGGAGAAGCAGAGACATAACTAAGATAACCTACTTAGTGGCATTTTGTCTGGACATAAATAAGTATGAGCAAAAGACAACAACAAAGAACAGGACTTGGTGCAATCAGCAGGGCTTCTGAAAGCAAATACTACTCAGCATGAGGCAGGCATGTTGGCTGCGGTCACTCTACCTCGTTGGAAGGACCCAAATTTCCCACTAACTTTTTGTAGCCACCGTCGCGCAAACTTTCAAAGAGTGCCTCTGAAAATCCTAATCACAAAAGTCCTGTTATGATTATGAACTGTCTTTACTGACTATCCCACATTTTGCATTATTATGGACTGTATTTTTAAAAACAGTGGTCATATTGTTCGTGACAGAAAATTGTCTTGGCCATTATAGTGTATGACTGTAAACTGCTTTTTAAAAATATTCCGTATTGTACATACAGTTGGAAGCTGGCCACTACTGTACATTTTACTCCATAGTACATCCTATTTTCTAAACTTCTAGTATTTTTAAATTTGTTTTCCTGTGGTTGTAAAGGTTTGTCTGGGCTTTCCCCCCCTTCCTATCAGAAATGGTCAACAATCGTTTGTAATTAGCACCATATAAATTATTCCCCCTGTTTTCAATACATTTTCACAAGACTGAAGTACATCTCTGAGCTCTTGTGAGTACCAATCACATAAACATGCTCCCATGCATCTTCCAAAATCCAGCCAAGACACCTTCTTATAACTGATATCCTGTACTATAATTGCTTCCTATATCAGCCATAAAGCATTATAAAACTGGGAGAGGGATCTGTACTGGCAACAGAGAGTCCACATGGAAACTCTGTGTCAGTCACCATTTTCCCTGCATTTCCCCCCATTGAGCTTTTCCAGGCTTTAAAAAAAAAAATCAGTAATTTCTGTTGCACCCAGAGGCGTCACTAGGGTGGGTTGCACCCTGGGGTGTAACTGATTCAAGTCACCCCCCCCCCATTGGGCATCACCCCTTTTGGAGGGCTGCGTCACCCCCTCCGCACACAACCCCGCCCACTTCACATGGCCCCTCCCTCATCCACCCTCTGGTCACATGACCAGCCCCCATAATCCAAGATACCAGTTTTGCAGCATTTAAGTTTCCCCCACTCACCCACACGCTTTTAGCTGAGCCGGCGACAGCGCAGCCCCGGTTTCAGAATCCCGGCCAGCCCACACACAGCAGCAGCGTTCTAGTCCCAGGGCCAGCCCCTTCCTGTTGGGGGGGTCATGGGTCAGTGCCTGGGGCCAATGAGAATGCTCTGGGGGAGGGCCGATGGCCCCCTTGGCCCCGCCCTAGTGATGCCGCTGGTTGCACCAAATTCAATACTGGTATAATGCTATATCAGCACAATAAATCAGCTTCTCTAAATTCCCCAGGTTTCTTTTTTTTTAAGTAAATCCCCAGACTTTTCTGATGTGGAGATATAAGAGGAAATCCCCCAATTGCCTTTCCCTTTATAGCTCCACAATGGAAAGAGTGAGACTTTTTAAAATGAAAGCTAGGGATTCAGAGGACCTAGGAGATCATGGCAATAGATCATTCAAAAATTATTGCACTGTATTGCAATTGCAATTACCATTTTTTTTTAAAGCACAAGAAAGCCCCTTAGTGACATTGTGGAGGGGTGACCATGGAAGGCTCAGAAAATGTCATTAATGCAGGCAGGACCTTTTAAAATAGGCACCATCCCATTCAAATGGCTTGTGAATGTGCTTGGACTAGATTTTGCGTGTGTTAAGTGCCATCAAGGCACTTCCAATACATGTATTAATGTCCTCTAAAACAGGAGTGTCAAACATGCAGCCCGGAGGCCGAATCAGGCCTTTGGAGGGCTCCTATCAGGCCCCTGAGCAATTGGTTGCCATCTGCTTCCTTCTCCCTCTCTCTCGCTTCCTTCTGCATAACAGCTTGCTTTTAAAGACTTGCTCAATTGCACAGCAGCTACAGAGCAAAATCTCTATTTTCTCCATTGGTTGAGGCTCCTCCCTTTGGGAGGAAGGGGAGGGAGGGAGAGCTTGCTTTGCAGGCTCTCTCTCAATCGCACAGCAGAACTACTGAGCCAAGCCTCTCTTCCTTCTCTTGACTGAGGATCCTCCCCCTCCTGGCCCCCTGGGGAAGGTAGGAAAGAACCAGAGCTTCCTTTGCCCAGTTCCCTGGATCCCGCAGGAGAAATACAAAGAAAGCACCTTTAAGACCAACAAGTCCTGATGTTTTAAGCATGTTTTATTTTTTAAAAAAATCTTTAATTGTATTTATCTGTGTCCTTTATAAAGTTTATACCTCTGCTACCTAATCTTAAATAGGTACGCATAAGGCCCAGCCTGACATGACTCGGCCTGACAAGGTCTCATTTATGTCAGATCTGGCCCTCATAACAAATGAGTTCGACACCCCTGCTCTAAAACATCCAATCATTAACAGCCTTGCTCAGGTCTTACAAACTGAGGGCCATGGCTTCCTTGATGGATTCAAACCATTTCGTGTTGGGTCATCTTCGTTTCTTGCTGCCTTCAACTTTTCCTGGCATTGTTGTCTTTTTAAGAAGAAGAAGATAGAAGATATTGGATTTATATCCCGCCCTCCACTCCGAAGAGTCTCAGAGCAGCTCACAATCTCCTTTCCCTTCCCCCCCACAACAGACACCCTGTGAGGTGGGTGGGGCTGGAGAGGGCTCTCACAGCAGCTGCCCTTTCAAGGCTGGAGTCTCAGAACGGCTCACAATCTCCTTTACCTTCCTCCCCCACAACAGACACCCTGTGAGGTAGATGAAGAGACTGGATTTATATCCCACCCTCCACTCCAAAGAGTCTCAGAGCGGCTCACAATGTCCTTTCCCTTCCTCCCCCACAACAGACACCCTGTGAGGTGGGTGGGGCTGGAGAGGGCTCTCACAGCAGCTGCCCTTTCAAGGACAACCTCTGCCAGAGCTCTGGCTGACCCAAGGCCATGCCAGCAGGTGCAAGTGGAGGAGTGGGGAATCAAACCGGGAAAAAGCCCACCGAAACCGGGAAAAAGCCCACAGAAAAAAAAGCTCACAGAAAAAAAACCACGGACATAAATGCTCGCAGAAAAAAAGTCCACATGGAAAAACGCTGACAGAAAAATGCCCACATGGAAAAAAGCCCACACAGAAAAAAGCCCACACGGAAAAACACCATGTAAAGCACCATAGATATTTATAATTGTGGATAACCATTCACCTCCATTTATGAGAATGAACAGGTATTTCCTATATTTTATGTTGTTATATTAGGATTAAAATATGTCCTGTTCGCATGCAACAATTTGGGTTGTTTATTTTATCACGTATAATTAAATAATAATTCTGCTATGTTATTAATATATTTGATGGACTGCAGAGGGGCCTGGCTTGCCACAAACTAACAATGGCTAACCCACAGGCAGGTCGCCTAGAGGTGAAAAAGACGAAATGTGAAGCACTACATGACATGGTTGCCACTTCTGTGCAGCAATATGGGCAGGTGGAACCTTAGTTGCTTAAAGAAATTGGCTAATTTGCAATGAAGAATTATAGCTGAGTTGTTATTATTGTTGCGTTTTTCTTAAATAATGGTTGCTTTTACTATTAGGGTTAGGTAGTCTTTTATCGTGGTCACTGGGTGTACCGCAATGCGCTTGTTAAAATACAAGTAAAGGGAAATTGAGCTAGGAAATCGACTTATTTTCGTGTTATCTTATGGTTTTGTTATCGTGTGGTTTTAATTTTAAAAAACAAAATAAGTAAATAATATTAACTATTTGGAAAAAAATTTAAGCCATATAGTTGTTCAAAAACTGTAAATTCTAGACAGTACTTTAGAAATTACTTCATGCCACCGTTTAAAAAGGCTGACAAATTGTAAACTAATACATTTAAAGTATTTAATTTTATTTAAAATACTTCTGTATAAAGTTTAATTTTTGCTGTTATTGTTTTTCTTTCTTAATAAAGTTCATTGATAACAAAACGATCACTTTTATTTCCTCTGTTTTCCCACCCAAACCTTTACATTCAAGGGTGTCATGTATTGGGACTGGAGTTTGGCCTTAGGGCCAACAGAGACTTGGCTGAGCTTGAGACCCCAGAACAAAAGCCACCTGGATGCAAGAAGGTGGCCTATCATGGAACGTTGGGCCAGCTGTTAACCTACAGTTGTGTTTAATGGGGTTTTTGGTGGGGTTAATTGCATGCAGTTCTGTTTTTGTCTTACTATGCTGAATCACTTATTAGAGAACTGAATTCACTATCTCCTGGCATCCTCATGCTTCCAACCCAGTACATTTTACTGGCGACGAAGGTGGTGTCGGTGGTGGCGAAGAGCCCTGGCCATCGGCACCGCACCGCGCATCGCTGCACTCTGCATCCTGCACCGCGCAACGCATCGCCACCCCCCGGACGACATGGCTACCACCCCAAGACACTTCAATGAGATTGATGCCACCACCGAGGACAGAAAATTCTATGCCTTCCACTTTGCTTTCTTCCTGGAGTCTTTGGACATCACGGATAATGCAAAGAAGCGGGCCACCTTCTTTCGTGTCTGCGGGCACTCAGGATTCAAGATCACCCATTCCCTGCTGGCTCCGGCTGACCTCAAAGACACGCCGTACTGTACCATCTTGAACTGACTTCAAGAGCACTTCACGCCCAAACCCTCCATTATAGTGGCCCGCCACGTGTTCTACGGAAGGAACCAGGCAGTGGGACAGTCAATTACGGCATTTGTTATGGCTCTCCGAAGGGCAGCCCGCCACTGCAATTTCAGCAACCTGGAGGAGGCCCTCCAGGACCAGCTAGTGTGCGGCTTCAGGGATGAAAGAATCCTCCCCAACAGAGGCTCCTCACCAAGAAGGACCCCACATTCCAGGTCACGATGGAAGAGGCCCTCACCGCCGAAGCAGCAGACCAATTCACCGTGGAGGTCCATCTGCTCCCAAGCCCACCAGTTTTCAGAAGGCCCACCATGGCAGCCCACCATGTGGAATTGGCCAACTAAGTGGAAGAGGTCCTGACTTGGTGACATTATCAGTGCGGGGGGGGGGGGGCAGAAATTAGCCTTGCCTAGCTTGCCAGACAGTCTAGGGCCGGCTCTGCTCCCCACCTCCCACTTTCTGATGACTCTGAAGCGGGGGAAGGACCCCCAAACTGGGGGATCCCCTGTTCCCACCTGGGGATTGGCAACCCTAACTAACATCTATGCCCTGTGGGACTTAATGCAGTTTCATGGGGCTCGTAAGGCAGAGATGTTTCGCCAGGGTTTGGATGAGAACAACGATGGTTCTCTATCTGGCTGGCATTCCTGCTTTTCCTGCCTCACCCCAACCCATGCAAGGCAGTGATTTACCTGGCAGCTTTACTGCCATCTGACTAGTATTACTATTATTTTTGTGACTAGGAGTAAGGCCTATTGTTTTGAGAAAGGCTATGGGCAAGTGCACAGCTGCTCCTCTTTTCCCCACCCCCACTGTCTCCTGTACCCTTGCCCTCTTCCTACCCCTAACACTTGTTATTAAGCCTCCAATGCTGTCTTCTCAGCCACCCAACTGTTGCTGTTCCCCCCCCCCCCAGCCCTTGGCAATAATCCCTTATCCCTGCTTTCTGCACCCCCCCCCCCTCGAACCTTGGCAATTAACCTCCCACTCCCAGCTGTCTTCCAACTCCCCTCCCAGCCTTGGCAATCTGTCACCCCCTACCTTAGCTATCTTCCCACTCACCTCCCATCCTTGTCCTTAAACCCCCTATCCTGCCACCCACCCCATGGCATGCATCCCCTCCAATCTAGCGTTCCTCCCACCCACACCACAACCTGTCATTAATCCCCTGAGCTTCACTTACCTCCCACCCACTGGCTTCCCCTCACCATTCTCAGACCACCTTTGCCTACCTGAGAGCCCCTATGGCAAGTATCGATATTTCAAAATAATCAATCTTTTGTTTTAAATCAAAAACTTGTTTTATTGAAACTCTATGACTTGTTCCGAGGACAGATACATTGGAAGTAATACTGAATACAAAGTTGCATAGTGTCTTATAGGCTAGTTCAAAAGGCAGGGTTACAGATAACTTCAAAAGAATAACATAAAGATGCAAATGGGGATGAAGGTTCAAAGGCTACTCACTACTATCTCTTTACGACTAAGAAATGTTCACATCTCCATTTCTCACACATTCCCTGCTAGCTGATAAGGCATGGCTGTGTGAATTTGGGGGAGAGGCACTTTACACCGTTTAATACAAGGTTACACTACACATCCTGAGAATAGAAGGTTTTATTATGCACCCACAGGGGGGAAGGAAAAGAGAGGAGTGAGAGGGGGAAGGGGGGAAGAAGAAAGGTATGGATAAACCAGCACTTAGAAATAGCATGCTTGACACCCTAGGGTTTCCAGTCCCTTGGTCCAGGCAGGGGTTTCCCTACTTTGGGGGGCTCCAATCCACCCTCAGCCAGCTGGCTGGCAAGGGAAACCCTCACCAAACCTGATTACCAAGCCTGACCACCAGTGGCCACCCTGCTCCCTCCCCTCCTGCACAGTTGTCTACTGGAGGGACCTTTAGATCTTGCAGGAGAGAGGAAGAGGGACACTGCTTGCCCTCCGCCTGAATTCCACTTGGAGTTCAAGCATGCCATTTCTCCCCTTCCCCACAGGCTCCACCTTGGTGGGGTCATGGGGAAAGGAAGCCAGATTGAGCAGGCAGACTTGCTTTCCCAATCTGCTGCTTTCTCCCTGTCGTGTATGTAGACTAAGGTTGTATATAAGTAATGATTTTTCTGCCTGGCTCATTAAAGCCTGCATGAATGAGCTTGGGGACTCAGGAACAATGGGCAGTAGGATCCAAATTCCTGCTGCCCTGCTCCAATCACGGACCCCCTGATGGTTTAAATGATCCAATGGCGTCCTAGCGCAGGAACCTTGAATTGTATATAGTTGACCCTGTTGGCCTAGTTCATCAGTCTTAGAGTTCAGCCATTTCCATGCTGTACTTAATAAAAGAGCTATGATCACTACAACAGCATCTCTTCCTTGCATTGAACCCACTATATTAAGTGGCGACAAAGGTGGGATCCTGGTGAGTGAGGGTCCCCGGCCCCTGGCACCACACTGCAGATCGCTGCTCTTCTCCGCATCCAGCTCCATGCATCGCATCACCAATCATACACTTAAGGATCTTTTTAGCTTCCCAATCTCAGTCTCATTTTGATTTCTTGGCTGCAGTTTCCCTTTGGCTGGTGATAGAGCCAAGAAATAGATTTTTAAAAAAAAATCTAATTATTCATCATTAATCATAGAAGTTGTGCAATTTCTCAGAAATCATTGCTTTTGTCTTCCTGATGTTCAGCTTTAATCCTGTTTGGATTTAAACCTTCATAAACAGGGCTCATTTTGTAACAGGAGCTCCTCTGCATATTAGGCCACACACCCCTGATGTAGCCAATCCCCCAAGAGTTTACACAGCCTACTGTAAACTCTTGGAGGATTGGTGACATCAGGGCTGTGTGGCTTAATATGCAAATGAGCTCCTGCTACAAAATGAGCCCTGAGTGGTCATTTTAAGTCTTCACTAGTTTCTGCCAGTAGTGTGGTACCATCTGCATCTATCAAATTGTTAATGATGTTCCTCCCCCTCAGTTTTCAGTCTACCTCCAAATCTAATCCAGCTGTCTTTATGATGTTCTGCATATAGACTGAAAAGATAGGGGAATAAAATAATCCCAACACCTTTGCCAATTGGGAACCATTCTGTTTCTCCAGATTCTGTTCTAATAGTAGCCTTTTGTCCAGAGTATAGGTTGCACATTAAGACAATCAGATGTTGTGGCGCACTCTTTTCTTTCAAAACCAACCATAGCTTCTCATGGTCCACACAGTCAAAAGCTTTGTTGTAAACTATGTGGCAGAGATGGATGTTCTTCTGATATTCAATCATGTTCTAGGGACCAATATAAATTTGCAATATTAATCTCCTCCTTTTTTGAATTCACCTTAAACAACAGGCATTCACCATTTCACATATAGTAACAGTCTTTGTTGTAAGATTTTGAGCATCACTTTACTCACATGAGAAATTAATCTGATGATCCAATTGTTGCTACAGTTTTTGACATCTCCTTTTTCAGAATATAGATTGAGCATTTGCAGTTTGTGAGCCATTGTCTTCTTTGGCATATTTGTTGGCATATTCTTTTAAGATTTTAATGGGCTATATTTCTGTGGCTTGAAATTGCTGTCTTGATATCCGATCTACTTCTGTTGAGTTGTTTCTCCCAATTCCTTTGAATGAAGTTTTCACTTCATATTCTAAAATTGCAGGTTCGCCTTCAAAAGAGTCTTCTTTTAAGGGTGTCATCCTTTGATTTTTTTTCTTCAGAACATAAGAGAAGCCATGTTGGATCAGGCAAATGGCCCATCCAGTCCAACACTCTGTCACACAGTGGTCAAAAACCCAGGTGCCGTCAGGAAGTCCAGCAGTGGGGCCAGGACACTAGAAGCCCTCCCACTGTTGTCCCCCTCAACCACCAAGAATACAAAGTATCACTTGCCCCAGTGTTCCTGTGTTTGTGTGTGTGTGTGAGAGAGAGAGAGAGAGAATGGGTAGCCATAGTCTGTAGCAGTAGAAAACAAAAATTCAGTAACACCTTAAAGACTAACACAATTTGTGACAGAGTATGAGCTTTCATGAGTGCTTCAGTGTAAGTGTATATTTGTCTTAAGTTCTGTCAAGTTATTTTTTACTTATGGCAACCTTCTGAATTAATGTCCTACAAAATGTCCTATCATTAACAGCTTTGTTTAGGACTTGCAAACTGAGGGCCATTGCTTCCTCAACTGAGTCAAGGTATCTCATGTTTAGTCTTCCACCGGTCGTGCCGCCATCAACTTTCCCTAGCATTATTGTCTTTTCCAGTGACTCATGTCTTCTCACAATGTGATCAAGGTACAATAGTTTGGTCATTTTAGTTTCTAGGCAGACTTGATTTGATCTAGAACCCACTTATTTGTCCTTTTGGCGGACCATGGCATCTGTAAACGCTCCTCCAACACTGCATTTCAAATGAATCAACTTACTTCCTGTCATCTTTCTTCACTGTCCAACTTTCATACTGATACATAGTAACGGGGAAAATTGAAGCATGAATTAACTTGATCTTGGTCACCAGCGACACATCCTTGCACTTAAAAATCTTTTCTAGCTCCTTGAAAGCTTCAAAAAAAAAAAAAGAAACCCACCTGGGTAGTCATCAGACACAAAAATCACTCATGAATTATAGTACTAAAACACCAGTTTATTTGCTATGCTTTTGATCCACTTTCATCATCCCAAAATACACTTGCTAACTTTAGGCGCTGTTTAGAGCACCGGTCATGTTGATCATCAGAAGGCGTAAGGTAAGTCTACAAATAGAAAAGAGAATGGATAGGATCAACTAAGACTGAACACAAGCAGCATAAATCCTATCAGGAGCAGAGCTACGAGAAACCAGCTACCCACAGTGAAGCCCAGAAAACCTAACTTGAACTGACAGGCACAGCCCCTTGTGCTAGAATAGCTCTGCCAAACAGATTCCTGTGGAGCCTCTGAAGCCTGTGCCCTCCTCTTTGACAGTCTCAGAGAGGAAAAAATTTTAGGTCAGTGCTTGTCTTGGGACAGAACTGAACTCTCGCAGACTGATCGCAATGTCAGGATTCTTGTACCCTACAAAGAACATTTATATTCAGGGGACAGATAACTACATCTATACTATGGCAACCATGGAAAACTATGTGTATATTTACATTTTGAGGCTTTCATTTAGGCTGTTTTGAAATCTTGGCTTTAACCCAAAATAATATCTCCAGGCCAAAAAAAAAAAAAAGGATGATTTAAAAAGAAATCGTTCAGCAAATTATCTGGTGTTCGTCATCTCAGTGTTCAAGATGACTCGCTGCATTCGATGTGTCTTCTACCGTGTGGCTACAGATTTATGCTGTATTCAATGTGTCTTCTACCGTGTGGCTACAGATTTATGCCTTCTAAAATTTCAAAAACATACTCACACAATAAACTGGGATGGTGTGTGTCTATATGTAGTCTTATTTTTAAATTTTGTCGTATCATTTCCAAATAACATAGGTGTCTCTGCATCCTTATTTCGATCTTTTGGGTTAGTGCGGTATAGTGGCTAGTGTCAGACTGGGAACTGGGAAGTTCCAAATTTCAAATCTTCACTTAGCCAAGAAGGTAACTCAGTGACATTGGGTCAGTCTCATTCTTTCAACACTAGCCTACTTCACAAGAGGAGAACTATGTGTTATGCCCAAAGCTTTCTGGTAGAAGAGTGGAACAAAAACTCATAAATAGGAAGAGGAAGTATGATCTAAATATCAATGGTGCTGAAGTTTATAATTAGAAGAAGAAGATATTGGATTTATATCCCGCCCTCCACTCCGAAGAGTCTCAGAGCGGCTCACAATCTCCTTTACCTTCCTCCCCCACAACAGACACCCTGTGAGGTGGGTGGGGCTGGAGAGGGCTCTCACAGCAGCTGCCCTTTCAAGGACAACCTCTGCCAGAGCTATGGCTGACCCAAGGCCATTCCAGTAGCTGCAAGTGGAGGAGTGGGGAATCAAACCTGGTTCTCCCAGATAAGAGTCCGCACACTTAACCACTACACCAAACTGTCTCTCTAATTACAATTAATTGCAATTCATCCAAACTAATTACATAGTTCAGCACATTCAAATTTCCAGAGCTGGTAGTTTTGGGCTCCATTGCATATTTATTTATTTATTCTTCACATTTATATTCCGCCCTCCTCACCGAAGCACGCTCAGGGCTCCGGGAATAACTTTCACCCAGTTCATCAGACCAAGTGCCCCAAACCAATTGCTTCATAGGTGTAGCTGCATACATTTAATATTAACCTGTAGCACATTACTGAGGAGCTAAGTGCACTATCTTACCACTCCTCTCAGCAAAATTTAAAGACTTCCTCCTGCCTAAGGACCCATTCCCCACTATAACTGGCTCTTCCACCACAGTTGTCGGTGAGGTGATTAAGTAGGGTTACAAATCTTCAGATGATGGCTGGAGATCCCCTGGGATTATATCTGATCTCCAGGTGACAGAGATCAATTCACCTGGATAAAATGGCCACTTTGAACCCTATGGCATTGTACCCCATTGTAAAGTACTGGGGTCGACGCAGTAAGAGACCAGAGTCGGAGAGTGATTTCAGCAAGCTTTACTTCAGGAACACCAACACAGACTGAGCTCTATTCAAACCTCCCGCTCCTTTATACAATTCTTGCCCCCTTCTGATTGGTCCTTAACTATGTACATGGATTGGCTATTTACAGGGGCCTAAGGGCCTATCAAGGTACAGTATGAGCCTAGATGTTAATTGGCTACTTATGTTTCAATCCTTCCCCTGATTGGGCACGCTTAGGCCTTCTCTGGAACCCTGGTGTGGAGTACAAGCTTTGGCTTGTTCAGCTTCCCTCCAAAAGTAACAGTTCCCTCCAAAAGTAACAGTTCTCCCATTTGAGCCTAGGACACAACACCCACTGAAGGTCCTCCTCTCCCCAAACCCCACCCTCCTCAGGCTCCACTTCCAAAATCTCCAGTTCCAATCTAGAGCTGGCAACCCTAGGATTAAGTGAGATGTGTTTCACCGTAATTCTACCCAGTTGCCCATCATCTCTCCTACATCCTTTCAAAATGTCCTGTTTCCATCTCAATGCTACTGGACCTTATTTGAAGTACGGTAAGTCTCACTATTGTCTTTAGCATATCAATAGCACAATCCTAGGCAGAGTTACTATGGTCTGAGCCTATTGATCCCAGGGGTCCTTGACTGACGTAACTCTGCAGAGGCTTGCACTGTAAAGCCATCTTCTGTGGCACGTTATACTAAGCGCACAGCACTTCTGCCACCTCTTATTAGAGTTCTGCCTCCCACTTCGGATGATCAGCGCAGATAGATGGAGCCCCACAGCAAGAATTGACTTCTCAAGGAGTCCTGTGCTTCACTAATTATTCTCTCAGTGACAGGCATTAATGTTTTAAGATCTCTTCAAAAGATGCCAGACGTATGATACCTAGGCAGGCAACAATTTCAAATTGTTCTCAAATTTAAACTAAATGTGCAGGTTCTCACAGTTAACAGTGTAAGAACAATTTATTGAAGACAATAAAACTATGCTAGGCTTCCTTGTCTTTTAAAGTATATAATAAAGGAATTCAGGTTTTCACGGCTGGTAACATCATTAGGGTTTGTAGAATCTTTCGGGATCAAGTGCCGTGTTCTACTGGAGAAAGTTTCCCTTCCAGACGTTTCGTTCTCAGCTGCGGAGAACATCCTCAGTGGCGTTGCAGCTGGAGCAGGCGCTCAGACCTTCTCGGCTGCTGTGCATTGAGTGGGTGCACAGCAGCCAAGAAGGTCTGAGCGCCTGCTCCGGCTGCAACGCCACTGAGGATGTTCTCCGCAGCTGAGAATGAAACGTCTGGAAGGAAAACTTTCTCCAGTAGAACACAGCACTTGATCCCGAAAGAGTCTACAAACCCGAATATATAATAAAGGGTTTTTTATTTTCTCAAGAAAACATTAGGATACAGAAGGAGAAGAGGGGTTAGGGGAGATCAAAAATTCATAAAGAGGTATTCAGATATCATAAATAGTTATATACAACATAGGGGGCTTGCGATATTAATAAAAATATGCTTTTTTTCAAATATAAGAACAAACAATAGAATATAAGCACAATATTCAAGGATGTTTTCTCTTTTTTTAAAAAATAAGGCATTTCAAGATATTAAAAGAAAATCTGTCACAACTTCCCTCTTAATGTATGTAATGCTGCCATCAGGAATTTAATTCGAAACACTTTATTTAACATTCCCAACATTCCCAGCCGTAAGGCTTCTTCATTGGACTACGAGGCCCTGAGGATGAGACTCTTATGTCATTAAAATCATATGACTCCAGGTTAATATAAAACAAAATAAAATTTTATTTGTACAATGAGTGTATTAGTTTCATGATGTTTATAGCTTAATTCTTCAGTGGGTAATAACAACTTCTGACTGAGGTGTCACTGTTTCACTTCACACACTCCTCACTCTCAAATCCTCCTTTCTCTTCCTAACTCAACTTTCTGAGCACTCCTATCTCTCACACTCCTATAATATTCTGACAATATTAGGTTTTGACTCTCTATTTAGCACCTAAGAACATAAGAACATAAGAGAAGCCATGTTGGATCAGGCCAACGGCCCATCAAGTCCAACACTCTGTGTCACACAGTGGCAAAAAATTTTATATACACACATACACTGTGGCTAATAGCCACTGATGGACCTGTGCTCCATATTTTTATCTAAACCCCTCTTGAAGGTGGCTATACTTGTGGCCGCCACCACCTCCTGTGGCAGTGAATTCCACATGTTAATCTAATATAATAAACCTAATATACCCTCTAAAGTATTTTTATCTTTCTTCTTATTGATGGCTTTTCACAGCACTACATGGAATTCTAAACAGGAACTGCTTCTCAGACTCTGTAGATTGTTGACTGACGACAACAGACTGTCACTCTATTGAGAGTTAACTGCTGACCTCTCTCTCTGACCAATTCCCCACCAGGCTTGTTCTGGCATCGGAGCTCTTTTTCCCCAGATGCTTCAGCCCAGTTTCATGCAAGGCGCTGCTGTGATTTGGCCAGCCTCTTTCCCACGGCAAGCAAGTTCCTCTGAAAACCGGTTTCTGCTTGCCGTGGGAAAGAGGCAGGCCAAGTTGCAGCCGTGGGCATCTTGTGTGAAATCGGATGGAAGTATGGAGTGGGGGGGAGAGCTCTGAAACCAGAATAAGCCTGATGGGGAATTGGTCTCTCTCTCTCTCTCTCCACATACTTCTTAGTTCTGCCCACACTGTCTCAGCCACCAACCAACTACCTCACTCACTCACTCATTCCCCCTCTTTCACCCCCCTTCTCCAAGGCAACTTACCAACAATTAAAGGAACACACATATATAAATTCAAATCATTACAACAACATTGTCATGTTATAAAGATTTAATTTGCCCCACCATTCAATATTGTGTTTTGATTCTAATGTCTTAGCTGATGGTTTTATCTGCTGTGTTTCTAGGGTATGGGGGAAGAAGGAATAAAAGTGAGGCACTTTTACAAATATTAAAGACAATAAAAAATGCAGGAGTGGAATTCTAGCAGGAACTCCTTTGTATATTAGGCCACACCTCCCTGAGCTCTTTTTTGTAAGCTCTTGGAGGATTGGCTATATCAAGGGGGTGTGGCCTAATATACAAATGAGCTCCTGCTAAAATTCCACCCCTTTAAAATGGATTAATAAACCTAAGTAAATTATTGTAATATTATAACATTACCAATAACACTATTCCCCTAAATATGTTTCCACAGTTCCCAAATTAAAAATGGAAGGTATAGAGAAGGATACATAGACAAATTCTCTCAATGTTTTGTATAGAGTTAAAATTATCATATAGTCACTTAAAATAGATTATAATAATAGAGAAATAACAAAATTCCACATCACCATTAGAAATTTTTAATATGTTCCCAGTTTAACTATGTAATTATAAAAAATAACAATAATCAGTTATCTAAGTAAAAAGAATATTGTATTATTATGTCACCTTTACAGCTCTATCAATAATAAATATAAAATGCTCTCCATTTGTTCTCAAATTCAGTACTCGATATATTATGTGGTTCGTCAGTTTTGCCATATTCTTCCATCTTATCTTTCCAGTCTTCGAGACTTGGGCAAGCTTCAGTTGGTTGCAAATACTACTCATGCCACTTTTAACATATATAGAAGAGTTCATGTATTGCTCTTTCAATATTCATGGGTAAAATTTCCAATAACATTGTCTATGGTAACATGGCAAATTTTATGTTCAATAATTTTTTAATTTCTGTGTGTATTTCTTTTCAATATTTGCCAGTCTTTTTACAAGACCACCACATACAATAGAATGTAACATCAATCTCCTTACATTCCCAGCATTTTCCAACATAATTTTCATCCATTCTCTCTATATTTTGGGGGGTGATATACCAGCAAAAAAAAAATAATCTTATACTAATTTTCTCTAAGGGTCTGACTGGTTGTAAATTTTATATCCTTAATCCACAAATTTTCCCACTGTTGAAATGAAATTTCTTTATTTAAATTCTGCATCCATTTCACCATACATGTTTTGACTTCTTCTGGTTTTACATCATATTGAAGTAACATTTTTAAAATAGATGTGAACTAAAAGATTTTGTTTTTTATTCAATACTATCTTTTCAAAATCTGTCAAGTCTCTCAATCTGTCTTTTCCTGCATGAATTATTTTTTGATGTCAATTGACTATATGTTAACTAATGTATCCTTTCCCCTTCTTCACTAATAGTCTGCCAGGATTTTATTTTTTCCCTTTCATATTAATCATATCTTGATATGTTACAAAATCATTTTTTCTCACAGATTTATCATAATAAGCATCTGTTGGTGACAATAAGGTTAGATGGGCTGATTCTTGTACTTAATGACCACAAAATTTTCAATAAACTGTCTCTTATAACATGACTTTTACATTTCATTTCCTTTGGAAGAGTTTTACCAGTTTTTTAAATCCAGAGTTAACTATGGAAGTCTATTGTCAAGTCTGCAGTTTCCAATTTCATCAGTCTTTCATATGAGTTTTTAATCCAGTCAGAGATCCATACTAACCCACCTGCTTGATAATATAACTTCATGTTGAATACAGCTAGACCTCCTCCTTTCTTCTTGTCCTGTAATACTTTAAATATGGGTCTTGGTCTCTTGTTATTCCATATAAATGCATTTATCTGACTTTGCCAATTCTTCAGAGTTTTGTCAGGGATTTCAATTGTAAACATTTGAAATAAAGTTTATTTTTGGTAGAACATTCATTCTTATTGTGGAGATTTTACCAAGCTAGAATAGTTTTAATTTAGACCATCTTTCCAAATCTTTTGTATTTTCTTCCATGCTACTTTGTAGTTTTCTTGAAAAAGTGTCTCATTTTTTCCTTACACTTTTATTCCCAGGTATTTAATCAAATTAGTTGCAATGTCACATCCAGTAGCTGTCTTAATATTTTCTTCCTATTTAGTGAGCAATTTAAAATAATTTTAGTTTTTCTCCTATTAATTTTAAATCCAGAGAATGAACTGAATCTTTCTATGCAATCCATGACAAATTACATTGTCCTTTGTAGATTAGCTATTGCTAGAACATAATCTGCATAGCTTTTCAGTTTAAATTTTTTCCATCAACATTCAGTCCTTTGATATTTAGACAAGACACCAGAGGCAAATATTTCCATTGCAAGGATAAATAATAACAGTGATAGAAGACAACTTTGTCTTGTACCATTTACAATCTGAAAACCATTTGTTAGGAGGGCATTGATTAAGATTTTAGCACTCTACGTAAATTCCTTGAATCCAACTAAAAAATTCTTTCCACAGTTTTAATATTCTAACACTTTTTTCAGGAAGGTTTAAGATAAATTATCAAAATTCCATCTGGCCTCGATGAGGGCCAGGGCCTTTTCAGCCCTGGTCCCTACCTGGTGGAATGAGCTCCCCCTGGAGAGCCAGGCCCTGCAGGACTTACTTCAGTTCCACAGGGTCTGTAAAACAGAGCTCTTTCACCAGGCTTTCAGCTGAGGCAGTGGACATCACTTGTTATTGGCCTCCCCCTTTCATTCCATCTCAGTGCTGTAAGACCTGCCAGACTGGACAATAGGCCATGTTTGTGAGACAGAATTTGCCATTTTTAGTCTCTATTGTTATTCTGTAATGTAAGATTTTATATATTTTAATAAGTTTTAACTGTTGATTGTTTTTTATGCTGTAACCTGCTCTGAGCCTGTTCTATGGGAAGGGCAGGCTAAAAATTGAATTAAATAAATAAATAAATGCTTTCTCAGCATCTAAGAACAAAAAAGCCATTTTTTTCTCTTTGCTTTGGACAAATTCCATTGCATCAATTATAAAATGAACACTCTCTTTCATACATCTCTTAAGAACAAAGCCTATCTGATCAGGATGGATTATTTTTGTTATATATCTCTTGAACTGTTTTGCCATTTTGGAAGCAAAAAGTTTGTAATCTACATTTAACAGCAAGTAGGTCTATATGATTGAGGTAGCATTGGGTCATTCCCTTCCTTAATAATAATAATAATAATAATAAATTTTATTTATATCCCGCCCTCCCCGCCGAAGCAGGCTCAGGGCGGCTTAGAGATTAGTGGTGTGTGCTTCCTGCCATGATTGAGGAAGTATTTTTACTTATTTGATTCATAAGCTTTTGGAATGGCAAGATTAGCTTTTTTTCCCAAATATTTATAATACAATGCTGACAAACTATCTGGGCCTGGCACTTTGTCTTTTTTCAGCTTTTGCTGCTTGTGAAACCTCTTGTATTGTAATGTTCTGATTTAACATATCTCTATCTTCTTCCATAAATTTAGGTATCAAGGTGCTTTAAGAACTCATTTAGTTCTTCATCACATTCTCCTTCTTGTAAAGTTGTTGAAAAAGTAAACCGAATAGGAGAGTGTATTTAAAAAAAATACTCCTATTATTGACCTTCTTTTGCTTTTTTCTTTCTTTCTTAAGCATTATGCTAGATAACATCCAGGTTTGTTTGCATGTTCCAGATATTTTCATTTAATAATTTTTTTCTGGATTTCTTGTGTTTCAATCAAATTTAATTGATTTTTTAGTTTTAAAAAAAAATTAAGAAAGATTTATTTGATATCTTTATATGTTGTTCTTCCAGTGTTTGAATTCTTTCTTTTATTTTTGTCTTCTTTTCTATTTTTCCTTCTTTTTATTTGAAGCAATCACAATAAGGTTTCCTCTCATAAAAGTTTTATTTGCCTTCCAAGTTGTTGTCATAGACACATCTTCTGTTATAGTTAACTTGAAAAATTCAGCTAGGTCCCTTTTACATTTCTCAATTACTTCTTTTTGAACCAAGATGTAATTTAATTTCCACTTTCTGTTTCCCAGTTTTCCATCTTGCTAGGATATCCAGAGTGGATTATGGTCTCCGAATATTTTCAACCTCAGTTTTTTAGATTTGTGATTCATGTTTTAGATATCCAACATATATCAATTGTGGAATAAGTTTGGTGTTTATTGGACTAGAAAGTGTAACTTGTGGATGAAGGATTCAGCACTCTCCAAGCATCAATTAAGTGTAACATGTCCATATCCCAAACTACATTTTTTTGAAGTCTACAGCTTTTTGTCTTCTTAGTTTTATCTTTTTTAGGATCCAGAACTCCACTCATATCTCCAAAAATCATCATTTCATCTCCAAAAATCATGATTTCACCTTCTTGGAAGTCTAACAGTTTTTGGGGAAAGTTCTCATTAAAAAATGTTCTTGAATTGTTTGTTGCATATAGTGATACTAATATATTAATCTTGCCATCAGATAGCTTAGTTTTCAACATCAAATATCTCCTTTCTAGCTGGGCTGCTTGGTCTTGTGGCTCTGATAGAGCCACAGGTGTGCAAGGAGTTATTTTGTGTCACTACAATCAAAGCATGAGTCTTCCTATGTGCTAGAAAATAGTAACGTTGACAGTAATGATATAACAAGAACAAAATTTCTGTATAGTGCTATATCCAAGTGCTCAAAGTTCTTATCTATTTCCTTCTTCAAGACAACTCATCAGCAGAAAGCACTGGTGGATATCCAAATATCACTCCACAAGTTCATGTGGCCTTCAGAAAGTAGGTTCTGACTCCTGCTAGCAGCTCCACCAGTTGGACAGTGAGGAGAGGAAGAAAACAAGTTTGTCTATTCTGCTTCTTGTGTGGGTGGAGCTCACTCATGGAAGAGGGAAAAAGGGAACAATTTCACTCTCCTCCTCCCTATTTCAGTTACTGACCTGTGTGGCTATTGTGCACACAAGACCCTCAGACCTGGCTACAGACTTTGTTTGTGCCACTTTTTGTGACATATGGGCTTAACAGGCCAAACAGATGGATAGGGATCTATATCTTCTGTGTTCCTACTAAGCAGTGAACTAGTTCTTCTGAAGAACCCATACCTCACTGATAGCAAGTTTCTACACTTAATAGAAACAACCAATAAAGCTGTTCCTGAATGTTATCACTTTAGACAGGGGAGTGGGGGAAATCTGGAATATTCATACCTGTAAAAAATGTACATTAAAAAAGCATGTCAAGGAGAACACTAAGAAAAACTTCCCTCCCTAGCTTAATAGCCAGCTATGTGTAATGAGGCTCCTCCCTTCCCTCCAAAAAATTGAGAGTATTTAAACACACAACACCCACACACTCTGCCTGCAATGATACATTTCAGGCAGAAATTTACCCCTTAATTCTAGTGAATGTGTAAATTGCCCCTCTGATGTTAGTTAGCCATTAGTGCAGATAGAACTTAGGCTGGATCATGGAACCAGCAAGAAGGAACAAGTTGTACTCTTGTGCCAGGACAGATCCTGTGTGTTCTGGAGGCTGCATACTGATACACTGAGTCCAGTCTTAAGATGAAAAGACATTAGGTCATTTTAGTTCATTGTTCCACAAGTGCTGGACTGTATACGTTCCTGCCTTACAGACTAATACTCCAAGATAAAATAATGGAAGCTCAAAATAAAGATGACACACCATCCCTCTGCTGAGCACATGCTAAATAGTGTTTTTCAAAGTCAGTTTATGACATGCCCTTAAGCCACCCAAATCCCTCCAAGAACTGCACTCTCCACCCACCCTCTCATGTACCCAGTACTATTTCAGAGCTATTTGACTTTGCAGAAGTAATTAGATAAGAGGAATTAAAAACACATGGGAAAAATAAAAGTTAGATTCTGTGTTGTCCAGTAGGTACGAGGGATGGGATTGTTCCAGCACAGGTCCAGCTAATCCAGCAAGAAAACACTGTGTAGACCTGTTCAGAATCAGACATAAACCCATAAAATCCAGCAAATTCAGAGGTAAGCCCGGATATCTGGACTAATGTCCTGCCCTCAATTAACCTAATTGTTGTGCAACTAGTAATTAAGATTAACAATTGAAGGGGTTTTTTTATTGTTAAGTATATATTTATACTGAGCCTGCCTCGGCGGGGAGGGCGGGGTATAAATAAAATTTTATTATTATATTATTATTATTATTATTATTATTATTATTATTATTATTATTATTATTATTATTATTATTATTATTATTATTATTATTATTATTATTATTATTTGATTTTCTACTACAAAAAACAGACACAATTTGCCTGGAAGTTCTTCAATGCAAACCTCATTGAAATGAATGGGAGTAGCACAAGAGGCTTGCACATAAGAACTTCCAGTTGAATTGCTTTCAGTTGTGGCTTGGAACATGTTCATAGAAAGCTTAAGTGTTCAAGGTATTTATGTCTTCCATATTAGCTGAAGCCTGAAACTCATTTTGATGGTAAGCAGAAAAATATGTCAACATGCTTATATTTATTTTTGGCAGCCGGGGAGGGGGCAGGGAGAGTAAGCAGATTTAGAATTTCAGAGAAGAATAAAAAATTGCTCAGTGTGAAAATGTGAGTGCCCTTGTTCAGCTTCTCAATACAACAAGGAAGTAAAAAAGAATGGAAATTCCATTGAAATAAGAAGTTACTCTAAGAGTCACAATGGAATTCTATTGTAATTTTATTGTGGAGATAGCATTAAACAAAAAGGAATTTTAAATTCATCGTAAAATAAAATTGTTTAACAAATACTTTTACAGAAATCTTTAAAAGGCCTATTTTCACTACTGGGCTTCTGTAGGAACACGGATATTTGATCTTTTCTCCTCCATGTTCTGATTTCTATGTCAGTTACGTAGTAAATCTGGGGTTTTATTCGATTGGCTTTCCCAATAGCATGGACAATTTTCCTAGTCCTCTGCTTGCTTCCCTGGATATCTGATTTCTATGACAAGAGTCTTCTGATGGGAGGGAGATGCAATGGACCCATTTAGCAAGGTCTGGTCTACACATGCTGCAAAATAAAGAGGAAGAAGTCTATGATGATATAGTGGAATGGACTGTACAATATCCAACTACAGGTGAGCAATGCCACTTTAAATACTTCTTCATCCCAAAAAAACCACAACTCCCTGATTTTTTTTTTTAATCCAGCACATGGGGGAGATGACACTCTTGTTCTTTCTGTGCTATTTCCATGAAGTACTTTTCCCTACAGGAGAGCACTTAAAAATTGTATCATTCATTAATAGTATGGTGCGATACAGTCCATTCTATGACTTCGGGATTCTATCACCTCTTCTGCTGCACAGGCAAATCAGGTTACATACGTAATTACTACTTGCTATTCAGTTGTCTGTGCTCTTCCACTCCATTCAGCCATCCATGCAAATGAAAATCCCTGCAGAAAATATATATTCAAGCAGGCCTCAGATTCAGTGGAAGCTCACAGGAGCACAGCTCCTGAACCTTTCTGAGAGTTCCACCTCCTCCTTCTGAGAGTTCCTCCTCCTCCTTCTGAGAGTTCCTCCTCCTCCTTCTGAGAGTTCCACCTCCTTGTCCATTGAATAGTATTGCAGCTGCATAACAATCCCTGGATAAGCTCCACCACCTATTTTTCTACAAAACGACCCCTGTATTCAAGATAGTGACTTCTGGAGATGAGAGGGAAACATTTCAGCCTCAAGAATCACTTCTGTCTAAACTAAGCAAGTATCAAGTTGTCTAGATAAAACTTTGACCTTTGACCTCAGAGCATTTACTGTTTCTTCCAAATATGTCAGACATAACTGTGAAGCTTATGAAAGAATTAGTAGTTTTTTATACTTTATAACACTTGTTCCATGTGTTCTTCACTACTAGTTTTTCTGTACCAGCTGTAAGGTTCTGCCAGTTATTGACCCAACTCACCAGTTCTCATATTAAAAGAGTAAAAGGTTTATTGAGTTCAGATACAGAGCATGTGCCTTGTGCTGTGAACAGCCAATGCCAGAAATAACAAAAGCAGAAATAAAGCATACAGTTATAAAACTATTTGAAGGCTCAAGGTCAACGGCCCAGTACTCCCTATGTGTTACCAAGCAATGTGATAAGCACCAGTTCAGTCTAAAACAAGGGTGTTGAACTCATTTATTATGAGGGCCAGATTTGACATAAATGAGACCTTGTCGGGCCGGGCCATGTGTGTCATAAAAGGTAATGCCAGGTAGCACAGATATAAGCTTTATAAAGGGCACAAACAAATACAATTAAAGATGTTTTTACTTAAAGTAAGATACGGTTGAAACATTAGTATGCTTGCAATATTTTGTTTAAGAGTTTCTGATAACTGACACCTCTTGCTCTGAATTATTGCATCAAAAACTGGAGACAATGTCTCAACTGTAGCAATCTTGAATATGCTGTTCAGGTGTTTTTCAGGTGTGCGTCTGTAAATTGCAAATCCACTTTTGATTTATTGACATTCATTACAGAAATTTTATGGTCAATGTTTTGATCCTAAGATCCAGAGAAAAACATGAAATGGCTGGGCATCGTGAGCTTTTGTACATAAGTTGCTTCATGTGCTTGTCAAGAACATGTGAAGGCACCATGACACAGACTGAGATCTATGTGTTTAACTGCAAAACTGTAGTCTTCCCTAGAAAAATAACTGCAGCTCCTATGAGGCAGTGCAGGAACAGAGAGACAGCCATGTATAGTGGTCAGTATCAGCCGAATATCTGGGAAGTCTAAGTTCAAAATCCCCAATCAATCAAAGGAAAATGTGAAAAAAATCAAAGGAAATGTTGCTGGGTAAACTTGGTCTGGACACACACTCTCAGTCTAATCCTGGCACTGGATCATGAAAGCATAAATAAAGGGGGGGGGCAAACTCAGTTGCACCCATAACAAGCCCAGCAAAATACGCACACTCTCTCTGGAGCAAGGCAAAAACTCATAGCTTGACTAAAACATTGCTAGTCTTAAAGCTGCTTTCTTTGTATTTCTCCAGTGGGATCAAAGGCAACTCTCTCTCTTTCCCTCTTTCCCCAGGAGATGAGGAGGGTGAGGAAAGGCTTGGCTCAGTAGCTTTGCAGTGTGATTGATTGAGCCTGGCAAACTTAATCACACAACAGAGCTACAGAGCTGAGTTCCTCCATTGACTGAGGCTCCTCCTCCTCCCTTTGGGAAGAGGGAGGGGAAGGAAGGAAAGGCTGCTTTGCTTGGCTGCCTCCTCAGAGGAGAGAAAGAAAAAATGGTGACCAAAAGTAGCAGGCAAGGGAGAAGGAAGCAGACAATGGCTACTAGCTGGGGGGGCTGATTTGAGCCCTTTGGGGACAGATCAGGCCCGTGGGCCATACATTTGACACCCTTGGTTTAGAATACAATGGATTACACACATAGTTTCCTCCCCATTCCACCTGAACATTTCTTAGTGGTTGCATAGTTAGTGGTTACCAGAGTCAGAGTTATAGAATTCAGAATCTGTTAAGCCCATAGAATACCATGTTACAAAAAGCCAGCACTGAATTCTCGCATAAAAAACAAGGTCTGATACTGTGGTCAACAGCAGCTCTGAATATGCTCTGGAACTGCTAGTTTCCTAAAAACAACCGTTTAGGTCTAGATAGACAAAAACAGAACTCCTTTCTGGGCCTTGGAAAAACCCTCAGTTTTCAGTGATAATAGCAGAGGGAAAGAAAAAGCTTCTTTTAGAGAGAGAAAATATAAATATGCTAGTCAACATGTCTTCAGTGGCAATAGGCTCTCACCCACAACTTAGAATGTCTATATTCCTCACACAAAAGGGGGATAACTCAAGGTATGTCGTATCAGAGGCAACTCCTGAAGAAATGGTTTGAAATCTGACTCCCATTGTTTCAAAAGAATTGCCGTTCTGCTTCACTCTTAACAGCAACAGTTTTGGTCTACAGATCATAACCAGTACAAAACGCTTCAGGAAAAAAGGTGCTATATTTAGGTATCATGATATTGCTACATAGACATTTCATAACCTCTAATTATTCTGCCTCTTTCTCTCCCCCCCCCCTTTTTTGCAAGCTGTGTAGTACTAAGTTGGATAAATGTATAATTAGAGAGTGTTTCAACATGTAGACTGGCTTATGACACTTCTCTATCGGCTCTTTCTCACCTACCCAAACTGCACTGGTATTTTATTTAATAAATCTTGCATTTTAATAAATGCATTTTAATCAAGGATGTTTGTAGTGGCCTCTTGGCAAGGGATCATCTCTTTCAGTGAGGCTTTCAGCCAGGTCACAAAACCTGGTCACAAGGCCTTTGTGTTAAACAGCAAAGGGAATTTTTTCCTTTGAAGATCTTAGCTGTTGCTGTCAAACCAAGAATCTATGATAAAACAAGTTTCCCCTGAACTCACTTCAGATTTACTTGTTCGCCCATCCAAAAACGGACTTGGAGACAGAGGGCTGAAGAAGTCGTCTGCCATGACAAGACCAAGGGCTCTTTGTTCACTGTCTTTTCATCTTAGCATTGATATTTCTCATGGACTTCCTATTTTGCAAGGGGAACGGTAGTCAGCAAAGTCTATCGTGAAATCCATGCCATGTAGACAACATTTATAATCTTAGAATAACTGTGAGGCCACTTTAAAACACATTGGATGATGCACTTTCAAGGCCCTTTAGCAATCATCTGAAAGTGGTTTTTCCTGTTTCACACAGGAAGGTCCAGTTGCAAAAGATGGCTAAAGTGCACTGGAAGTGCATTATCCAGTGTGAATGACAGATAAAAGGCTGCTTGTTTGCATATGAATTTGCCCATCGAGTAAGATTTTCCAATAAGGTCCGAGTTGTCTGCTTCTGCTTTCAAAGGCAAGGCCGGTGGTTACCAAAGAGATGCCTTTTTTTATAGTGGCACTAAAGTTATGCAGCTCCCTCTCCACAAGCATTTGAATGGTGCCTTGTCGAGCTTTAGATGCCAGGTTAAGGATGGTTCAACTACACTATACGCTGGCATTCCCAGTGGTTTTTCCCCCTCTAATAATCAAGCAAAAATCTTTCTGTTAAGTATAAAAAAGGGGGAGTTTAAACATTACTTGCATGTCATTTTCCTTATTCACGGAGAATTATTTGTCCCATTCAAGTAAACATTCCGGTTAAAAAGAATAAGACCAATTTCCCACTCACCTTACTCCTCTCTCACGTTTCTCTTCTCAGCGGGGCTTCCTTCCGATGTCACACTACCTGCCCTGGGGCTGCAGCTAGCGTTGGTTTTTTCACGCCACGAACAGAAACCTCTAAAAACCAGTTTCTGTTTGCGGCGCGAAAAAGTCCACACTAGCTGCAGCCCCGGGGCGGATAGTGTGAAATCGGAAGGAAGCCCCACTGAGAAGAAGAACGGGAGAGCGGCATAAGGTGAGTGGGAAATCAACCTAAGAGTCCAGTAGCACCTTAAAGACTAACACTGCTCACTTCTTCAGATACTGCTAGAATGTAAGTCCATCTGCCCTATTCAGCAGTCTCGGATTGTTCATTTCATTTCATTTTATTCGATTTATATCCTTCCCTCCCCAACGAGGTGGCTCAGGGCGGCTCACAACATAAAATTCTAACAATAAGATTAATGAATATTAAAACGCATTAAATAGTTTACAGCAGTTAAAACAAGAAAACGATCTCTCAATGTGCTATCCTACAACCTTCCTTTGGGGTTTTTCAGGTACCGGTCAGTTATATGCCAACCGGGAGAGGACTGTCTTACAGGCCCTGTGGAACTGCCCAAGGTCCCGCAGGGCCCTCACCTCTTCCGGTAGCTGGTTCCACCAGCAAGGGGCTGTAATCAAAAAGGCCCTGTCCCTGGTTGACTTCAGACGGGCCTCCTTCAGCCTGGGGATTGTTAGTAGATTTTGAGAACCAGATCTAAGCACTCTCTGGGGAACATGTGGGGAGAGACGGTCCTTAAGATAGGCAGGTCCTAGGCCATATAGGGCTTTAAAGGTAATAACCAGCACCTTGTACCGAACCTGGTATATTATTGGCAGCCAGTGCAGTCCCCGGAGCCCCGGCTGAATGTGCTCCCATCTGGGGAGTCCTAATAACAGCCGGGTGGCGGCATTCTGCACTAGCTGCAACTTCCGGGTTCGGCACAGGGGCAGCCCCAAGTAGAGGGCATTACAGTAGTCCAACCTTGAGGTGACTGTTGCATGGATCACTGTTGCCAGATCGTTGTGTTCCAGGAAAGGGGCCAGCTGCCTTGCCCACCTAAGATGAAAGAATGTGGACTTAGCAATGGCTGCTTTTTGGGCCTCCATTGTCAGGGCAGGCTCCAATAGTACCCCCAAGCTCTTGAACCTGTGTGCCATTGTCAGTGGCACACCGTCAAAGGCTGGTAGGGGAATTTCCCTTCCCGGACCACGTCGACCCAAGCAAAGGACCTCTGTCTTCGCTGGGTTTAGTTTCAATCTACTCAGCCTGAGCCATCTAGCCATGGCTTGTAACGCCAGGTCCAAATTTTCTGGGACACAGTCAGGCTGGCCGTCCATGAGTAGATAGAGCTGGGTGTCATCAGCATATTGGTGACAACCCAACCCATACCTCCGGGCAATCTGGGCAAGGGGGCGCATGTAGATGTTGAACAACATCGGAGAAAGCACCGCCCCCTGAGGCACCCCTCAATCAAGCGTGTGCCTCTGAGACAGTTCATTCCCAATCGCCACCCTTTGTCCCCGACCATCGAGGAAAGAGGAAAGCCATTGTAAGGCCACCCCCTGAATCCCCGCATCAGCGAGACAGCAAGTCAGCAACCGATGGTCAACCGTATCGAATGCTGCCGATAGGTCTAACAACATCAGTGCCGCCGAGCCGCCTCAGTCCAGATGCCGCTGAAGGTAATCCATCAGAGCAACCAGCACTGTCTCCGTCCCGTGACCCGGGCGAAAGCCGGACTGATGGGGATCGATTGCACCTGATTGCAACTGATAACAAAGCTCAGGACAATGCAGCCACCTGGATTGAATCAAGACTAGCTTTCCAGTGTCATTACCAATGCTGATTTCTCCAGTTTCTCCATGCCTGCTACCTCTCTGCAAATCACATCTAATCCAATGACACCTTCTATGTCATTTGGCATCTGAAACCACTCCATGTTCCAATGTACAGGACAGATGGACTCACATCAGATGGACTCACATCTGATAAAAAGAAGTACTTCTTCACCCAAAGGGCGATTAACACATGGAATTCACTGCCACAGGAGCTTCAAGAGAGGATTGGATAAACATATAGAGCAGAGGTCCATCAGTGGCTATTAGCCACAGCATACTGATGGAACTCTCTGTCTGGGATAGTAATGCTCTGTATTCTTGGTGCTTGGGGGTGGGGTAACAGTGGGAGGGCTTCTAGTGTCCTGGCTCCACTGATGGACCTCCTGATGGAGCCTGGTGTTTTGGCCACTGTGTGACAGAGTGTTGGACTGGTTGGGCCATTGGACTGATCCAACATGGCTTCTCTTATGTTCTTAAGTGAGCAGTGACTCATGAAAGCACATATCCTACCACAAATTTACTCTTCTACCGCTAGAGACAGGCTAACATAGCTACCCTTTTTGATTCAGATTATTCCCCAGGTTTGTGGTTGTGCCATTTATTTTGTTGTGTCTCTTATCTGGTTTGATTATTTTTCTACTCTGCACCCCGATCCTTAATGGACGTGATTTATAGCTTTTGTTTTATCCTTGTGGGAGGTTGATAAATGCTTCTAGTGGCAGCTTTAGTAGTTATTGAATTTTATTAGTAGTTATATTTTTCATTATTTGCCATGGTAACTGTGGATGAAGCTGGGATAGGAATTTACTAATTTATTTATTAAGATTTATATCCTGCCATCCTCATAAGTGGAGTCAGGGAAGGTCACAGATAATGGTTTTATAAAAGTATTAAAATAGTTATATTAATATAAATAAATTAAAACAATTAAAAGCAGGTAGTACAATGATAATAAAATTGGCAAAACAGAGTCACTGGAAGCAGCTAGGCCATATAACCAGCAATGAGGTCTATGTTTAGGTTTATGTGGGCTCTCTAGAAGCTTCAGTAGGGCAGGCCAAATAATTGGATGTCCACTGCCTCAACCGAAGCTTTACTGACTCTGTGAAACTGTAATAAGTCCCACAGGGCCCTGATCTCGGGTGGAAGTAGGGTTGCCAATCCCCAGGTGGGGGCAGGGGATCCCCCGGTTTGGAGGCCCTCCCCTCGCTTTAAGGTCGTCAGAAAGCGGGGGGAGGGGAGGGAAATGTCTGCTGGGAACTCTGTTATTCCCTATGGAGATTTATTCCCATAGAAAATCATGGAGAATTGATCCATGCGTGTCTGGGGCTCTGGGGGGGCTGTTTTTGGGGGTAGAGGCACAGAATTTTCAGTATAGCATCTAGTGCCTCGCCCCAAAATACCCCCCAAGTTTCAAAACAATCAGACCAGGGAGTCCAATTCTATGAGCCCAAAAAGAAGGAGCCCCTATCCTTCATTATTTCCTATGGGAGGAAGGCATTGAAAAGGTGTGCCGTCCCTTTAAATGTGATGGCCAGAACTCCCTTTGGAGTTCAATGATGCTTGTCACACCCTTGATCTTGGCTCCACCCCTAATGTCTCCTGGCTCCACCCCCAAAGTCTCCTGGCTGCATCCCCAAAGTCCCCAGATATTGCTTAAATTGGACTTGGCAACCCTAGGTGGAAGCATGTTCCACCAGGCTGGGACCAGGGCAATTCTGGTTGAGGCTAAGCAGATGTCCTTTGGGCCAGGACAACCAGCAAGTGATGGTTCACTGAGCATACGGCTCTCTGGAGCACATATGGGGAGAGGTGGTCTCATAGATACGTCAGTCCCAAGCCACATGGGACTTTAAAGGTCAGTACCGACACCTTGAATTAGATCCGGTACTCATTTGGTAGCCAGTTCAATTGGCATAGTGGGTGGTGAATGCACACCCACACAGATGTCACAGTCAGCAGGTGCACCACTGCATTTTGCACTAGCTGGAGTTTCCAGATCATCTTCAAGGGTAAAGCAAATTACAGTAATCCAGCCTGGAAGTGCATAAAGCAAGTTACAGTAATCAAGCCTGGAAGTGACCATTGCACTGGTTACTGTAGCCAGATCCTGGGGAGAGAGATAGGGAGCCAGTTGCCTGATCTGCTGAAGATAATAAGAGGCCAACCTGGCAACTGTGGTGACCTGGGCCTCCATAGAGAGTGAGGCATCCAGGACCACCCCAAGGCTCCTCACCTTCTGAGCCAGCACCAATGGTGTCCCATCTAAGGTTGGGAGCCTGATTCCCAAAACTACCACCCTCCAGCCCTCTAATGAAGTGCTGATTGGCTACTGGAAATAAATAGCTCAGCCACGCAAAGCGTATTGGCTGAATGCCACCAGTGAAGTACAAACCAAGTAGTTACCACAGTTCAGATTATGAACCAGTTTTTATTCTATTATCCTGTGCAAATTATTTCACCACTGAGACACCACTCAGCATTCAGAGGCAGTGACTGGATCTGCTAGTTCATTCGTAGAAGGCACTAACAGTCATGGGTCTTTCCCATTTTATTGCCCCCTCAGATTCCTATCCAACCTCAGGAACCCATCATGGGGCCACTTTCAACAGTCTTCTACGAGGAATAATAAGCCTTTGTGGCTGTTCTGTTCCACTGATGGAAGAAGGGCGGCAGGATGATTCCCCTACATTCCCTATCTACAGCAGAGTCTGCCCATTTACACAGTCCACAAGGTCTCAGGAAAAAAACTTTCCCAGGACTGGAAAAGATTTCTGAAGGGAGAAATATGTAGTCATTTTATCCAACCATTAGTCACCATTGCTGGCTTTCAACTAAATACCAGAAGTTCAGGTTTAGTGTAACTCTGGCCTTTTTCTATATCCATGAGCAGCTTTGGAAGTTGTTGTTTTTTTTCCCCCCGAGACCTCCCTTCATGGTTCAGTCAACAACAGGCTAGAACTTATTAACCGATAAGGAAGTTCATTGCTATCTCTGATGCAAATTTCCTTTTCATCAAGGGGTAGGATTGATTAGAAACTGCATTTTGCATTGTGGCTCTATAGAATCAGCTACTTTTTTTAGACCTGATCTCGAATATCATGCACAGACAAATACAAACATTTTTGCTTGTGACACATGGCTGATGCAGTTCTTGCTCTAGTGTTTGAGAGAATGGAGGCATCCATGATGCATGGATGGGTTTCTGCACATACTTTGAAAGGGGACCGCTTTGTGTATGGCTGGTATCAGTGACAGAGAAGGCAGGGCTTGGAGGTCCCTAAAAATTTGTGATCAAAAGGAGAATCCTTGAGTTACTAAAGTTTGAGAATCTAGATTGGTGGCACCAAAAGTACGAAATTCCCGCCCCAGGAAGATTTTTCTGACCTCCCTCTATCATTGTCTTCCACCATCTCTGCTTTGTTTGGCATTCCCTCTTATTTGTGGTCGTTTTCGCACTCACCTTCCGCCGGCGCGACCCCCCTCTTCACCGTGCAGGATCTGCGCGGATTGCGCACTAAACGCTGCGGAGCAGCCAGAAAAGCCGGAAGCTCCCGGCGCAAAAGCCGCTCAAACTGAAACCGCCAAAAAGCAGTTTGGCGTTTGCGCGGCTTTTGCGACGGGAGCTTCCGGCTTTTCTGGCTGCCCCGCAGCGTTTAGTGCGAAATCCGCGCAGATCCTGCGCGGTGAAGAGGGGGGTCGCACCGGCGGAAGGTGAGTGCGAAAACGACCTGTGTGTTTGTTTCAATCTAGTTTTAATGTGTTTGATGGTTTACCACTTTGCAATTCACTAATTTGGATGGCAAGATGGCTTTAAAATTATTTGAATGAATGAATGAATGAATGAATGAATGAATGAATGAATGAATGAATAATATAGAAGTGGCTGGCACCTGTGAGAATGTCAGAAACCATAAAACCTAGCTGTCTACAGAAAAAGGGGAATTGTGAAATTCCAGTATGAACTGTGCTAGTTTATTCTGCATAGAGCCATGGTTGGCTGCCATGGATTTTACGGCTTATTTTAAGGTTTGTATAAATATTTCCACCAGCAGTTCATTCGGGGCCAGGTTATATGGTGCAGAAATTACATGGCAAATGCTGTTGTGGCATATAAAAGATTTAAATTCCTCTGAGGTAAATTGTGAGCCATTATCACTTACTGTTTCCTCTGGCAATCCTGCCTGGAAAACAACCCTCACAGAACTGCAATCGTTCACATAGTGGTTGTGGATTTCATGAAAAATACTTTGAGCCATTTTGAATGGGCTTCTATGGCTATCAGAAACATCATTCCCAGCAGTGGCCTATTGCATTTGTTGACCACCACCACCCCAATCCCCAGAATATTGCGTAGCTAGCAGCTCTATTTGCTGATCAAGTCTGGGCCCCAAACAAAATTCTTTGCTAGAACTTTCATCTTGATGACACGGAGACCATTTTCGCACACAGCTCACCTCGCAGTCACAATCCTGTTCCCTCCGCAGCGTCTGGTTGGATTTCCCACCATCTGTGCCGAAGTTACAGGAAGTGCCGCTAAAAACCAGTTTACGTTTGCTACGCAAAAGCCGCGGCACTTCCTGTAACTCCGGCGCAGATGGTGGGAAATCCGACAGACGCTGCGGAGGGAACAGGATTGTGACTGCGAGGTAAGCTGTGTGCGAAAAAGGTATAAGATGACCTGCTTGAAGCTCTTCTAGAATTCCAGGACACAGTATAGGTGGCATGATGACTCAAATGCCCCACATTAGACAACCTTGATGTATTGTAAGCTCTCCTTTGCAAGAGTAGAATGATACGAGGTCTGGGTCATCAGAATATTTCCAGCCATCAAGTGCTGTTTCATAAACTTGAACGAAGACAAGATTTTTCTTACTTTTAAATTCAAGCATACCCCCAAGTTACTGAAGCACGCTCAAGCTGGAAGAGGTGACAAGTGAACTGATTCCATCTCTCTCGAGAGCCAGTTTGGTGTAGTGGTTAAGTGTGCGGACTCTTATCTGGGAGAACCGGGTTTGATTCCCCACTCCTCCACTTGCAGCTGCTGGCATGGCCTTGGGTCAGCCATAGCTCTGGCAGAGGTTGTCCTTGAAAAGGCAGCTTCTGGGAGAGCCCTCTCCAGCCCCACCCACCTCACAGGGTGTCTGTTGTGGGGGAGGAAGGGAAAGGAGATTGTGAGCCGCTCTGAGACTCTTCGGAATGGAGGGCGGGATATAAATCCAATATCTTAATCTACCTCACAGGGTGTCTGTTGTGGGGGAGGAAGGTAAAGGAGATTGTGAGCTGCTCTGAGACTCTTCGGAGTGGAGGGCGGGATATAAATCCAATATCTTCATCTACCTCACAGGGTGTCTGTTGTGGGGGAGGAAGGGAAAGGAGATTGTGAGCCGCTCTGAGACTCTTCGGAGTGGAGGGCGGGATATAAATCCAATATCTTCTTCTTCTCTCCCTGGATCTGCGTCAGATGCTACTGGTAAGCATGACAGACCATCTGCATTGGTACGTATGGCTATACCCTTACACTCTTTCATTAGTATAGCCTGCCAAAAAGAGCCCAGTGTTGCATTGAGATGCAGCAATAACAATTATTCCCTTCTGTGGATTCAGGGTAGAAATTAGAGGCTGGTGATCTGTGAGGAGAGTGAATTGCCTTCGATAAAGATACTGATTAAATTTCTTTACACCCCAAACCAATCTTAAGTCTTCCTTATCAATCTAAACATAGTTACATTCTGCTGTTGACAGCAATCTATAGGCAAAAGCTATTCGTTTTTTCTTGACTATCGGGCATTGTGTGGGAAATCGTTGCGCAAATCCCGTGTGGTAATGCATCATATGCCAATTTTAGGAGCAAGAATGGATCAAAACGAGTAAGCACCTTACCTGATGTAATCAACTTAACCTGTAAAAAAGCCTGTGGCCCTCTCCATTTTTGTCCTTTCTGAAACAGCTTAGGGTATGTAACACACTGGCCAAATTTGGTATAAAACAACTATGATAATTAAACGAAAGTTAGGAATGACCTAAGTTGTGATACATCCTTGGGGCTTCCTAACTGCCCTGGTTTTCTCTGGACATTTATGGAAACCTTATGCATCATCTGCCCGTGGCGCAGAGTGGTAAAGTACTGCGGTCCGAACTCTCTGCTCATGACCTGAGTTCGATTCCGGCGGAGGTTGGTGTCAGAACTGGCAGAACTTCAAGAAAGGCCCAAGACTTGGTTGCAAGTATAGGCATTTATTAGAGAACTTCAGAGCTTGAGGTGCAGAATAACACTGATAACAGACAGCCAGTATTCGATACACTTTATGTGGTTCTGTTGACAACAATAAACCGATCGCTCACACGAGTGGAGACAACAGTCTGCTTCTCAGGGTCGTTATCAGGCAAGGAGGATGGAATCCCGCTGAGAAAGTGCGGGCCGGCCTGGCTTCAAAAGGCCATCTGCAGATGTTGACCCTGAGCAATCTGTTACCCTTCAGTGATCACAGTTTGTTTGAAATGCACAGGCATACACAGCAAGGGAACTGGTTAGTGTTTTGGGACAAGCTGCCTGGGTTAGTATTTGCTTTCAATATGGAGTCGGTTAGGCTAACAGCATAAAGGAAAGTTACAAGTTCTGACAGTTGGGTTCAGGTAGCCGGCTCAAGGTTGACTCAGCCTTCCATCCTTCCATGGTCGGTAAAATGAGTTCCCAGCTTGCTGGGGGGTGGGAAGTGTAGATGACTGGGGAAGGCAATGGGAAACCACCCCGTAAAAAGTCTGCAGTGAAAACATCATGATGCAATGTCACCCCAGAGTCATAAACGACTGGTGCTTGCACAGGGGACTACCTTTTACCTTTTTTATGCATCTGTAATGTGCCCTCAGTACACTACTGAAGTCACATTATACCTGGTTGACCCTTAGACCACAGTTTTCTAAGCATTTCGATACCATTTGTAGGATTTTTAGATGTTTTCATCACTTTCACCTGTGGACTCAGGATATCTTGTAAAACTTTATCCATTGGCCTTTGCCGGATAGCTGGAACAGATGAAATACCAACACTAATCTATAATACTTGTACAGACCATTGGACGTGGTGTTGGTGAGGTATGTCTTTTTCCATTTTTGACTGCAAAGAAGCTTGTGACAAATTAATCTTGTGAAATCATTTGCCCCCAACAGATTGGCAAATATGGGCTCAATTCATGGCAAAGGATAAGTTTCCATCTTTAACAGGGGATTTATGGTAACCTTAAAATTCCTGCATTCATATTGCCCCATATTTCTTTTGAACAGGAATGATGGGAGCAGCCAATTCACTCCAGGCTACCTTGGAAAGTACTCCTTCCTTTTCCAAACAATCCAATTAAGCATCTGCCTTGGGGCAAATGCTGTAAGGGACAGGCCTGACCTTATGAACTAACATCAACCTCGCTTTTATACCCTTCAGGCTCCATATACCATCTTTAAATATTTTGGATGCTTAATTTAGGGTGCTTTCACACACACTAAATAATACACTTTCAATCTACTTTGCAACTGGATTTTAATGTGTTGAGGTCACAGTCAGACAAGCACTTTGATCCACTGTCATTGCTTCTACCCAATGAATTTAAAGTGCTCGTCCATACAGCCACATCTGTCTTCTGTTCCCCGCTTGTTGGTCCCCCATCCTCACCCTGACTTTCCCAACACTGGATAATGTCTGGCGTTTTTTGACTGAGCCAGTCTCACTGTGCACTTCCAATGTCTGATCTCTCTATAGTATGTTTGAGCTATTCAGGAGCGTTGAGATTTCCACTCCCTGGCTGCCATTTTTTTGTTCACTGTTAGCAATGTGTGCATTGTTGCATATGCACCCAACAACAAATAAGTGGTTGTGGAGGGCTTCCGGTTTGGATTTCATGGAGAATTGACAAGCTTTCCAGTGGGGGAGCTCACCAGACCCTCTATTCTGGACAGAGAAGGTGTTTTAATACCTGCTGTCTACATCATCTAGGCAAGATGATGGCCAAGATATGCTTAAAGTTCTGAGGAGAGGTACTTTGGCTAATGAGAAATCCCGGGGGGGGGGTTCTTTTTGGCTTTGAAGAGTCTCCAGAGAAGAACCGCTTCCAAAGTCTATAGAGGGTATCTGGGGTCATTAAATTGACATAAATTCAAAGTGTGCCAAGCTTCTTAAGGGCTAATTAATCGTGGATAAGAAACAGACCAGTGTGTTTGATGTCGGGACTTCAAAGGTAAAGAGATTTTTATCTGTTGCTCCGGGACTAAATTGGGAAATATTTGGAAGGCAAACGAAGGTCTGGACACATAAACAACTTGTAATAATAAAGAAGGAGAAGGGGGAAATCTTGGCCTGAGTTAAACAGATATAAGGCTTAAAAAAGGCAAAAGCTGATATTGTTTGGAATTTTTGTGGTCACTCCCCCCGAGAGAGGAAGAACTGCAGATCAACAAGTCATTACAGGAAATGACATCTGGGAACATTGTGAGACTTCACAACCATAGATAACAAGACTTTGTGGCAAGTGTGGGCGGAAGAGGCCATCAAGGGGAGGGAAAACTACAGGTTTTTTGAAGCCTTTAGGACAAAACCATAGAGAAACATCGAGCCCCGTTTTGGGAAATTATAATTTTTAAAAAAATAATATCTGGACCCAGGGGCATAGGAGGATGGCGATTTTGAGCTTTTCTGAAAGGGCATGCCCTAATCTATAAGACTAGACCATTTAAAAAGAACTTGGTGACTTCAATTGTAAAGGCTATATTTATAATGGGAAGGCAGTAATGTCAGCCCAAAAACCATTACAGACAAGATCCAAGACACTAGAAGAGAGGGAAAAGGCTGATAAAAAAGAACAGATGGATGCCATGGAAGCTAGATTGTCTAAACTGATTAAAGATTCTATAAGTGATTGTAAGAAGGAATTAAAAAAAGATATAGAAGTTCTCAGTAAAGAGTTTAAATCAGTATCCAAAAAAATCCAAGAGGTGGCAGAGAAAGTGAAAGACCATGATGAAAGAATTAATACAGTGGATTCCACTATTAAAAAATTGCAGGACCACGCAGTACTGCAGGACTGCAAATCAATGGAAAATCAGACATGTTTGAGAGGTGTGCCTGAAAAGGATGGTGATTTAAGAAAATACATAATAAGGATTATTGCTGAATATGTTGGAGATGATCCTGAGGAGACTAATTACTTTTATGACTATATTTACAGGGTCAATTCAGAATATGCAAGGAAAAATAAACTACCAAGAGATGTGGTAGTGAGATGTGTAACAAGAGACTTGGTGGGAAGGATTCTAAGTAATCAGTATGAAGGCAAGCTGATTATGGAAGGCAGTAATGTTAGAATTATGAAAGAATTACCAAGGAAAGTCTTAAGTGACAGAAGATTATATAAAAAACTGACTGAGCAATTGAGAGAGAGTCAAATGAGATACAGATGGATTCTCCCAGAAGGATTGGTTTTTGAATACAAGGAGAAGAGGATTACCATTACAAGCACTCAGGAGATGGAGAAGTTTTTGGTGGAGAATAAAGAATTAGAAAACCATGATGGATTACACATTATTATCTTGGAATGTAAATGGACTTAATTAACCACAAAAAAGAAAGGCAACTTTTCATTGGATTGGGAAGCAAAAATGTAACATAATTTGTCTACAAGAAGTACATATTAAATCATTGGATTACAAATATTTGTGGAAAAAGCAATTTGGTATGGAATTTTTTTCATTGGCTAAGGAGAAAAAAAGAGGCGTGGTTTTTATGTAAAACAGGAATTGGAACCAAAATTGATTTTTAAGGATGATGATGGTAGATATATTGCAGTGCAAGTGATGATGAACCACAAGAAGACTTTGCTATTGGGACTGTATGCTCCTAATGGAGCAAAAGATTCTTTTTTTAAGGACATTATGCAGCAACTTGATCAAGAGCAAATCATGTTAATGGGAGACTTTAATGGTACAGATAACAATATTTTGGACAGATCTGGGAAGAATAATGAAGGTAAACTAGCAAAGTCTTTTTTTTTAAATTAGCCAAGCAAGAAAATCTTGTAGACATTTGGAGGGAGAAAAATCCTACAGTTAGACACTATACCTTCTTATCAGCTTGACATAACTCTTTCTCAAGGATTGATATGTTATGGAGTACAAAAAATTAGGGACTTACAAAAAAAAATAGAGATTCTTCCGAAAATAAGAGCAGATCATAATACAATAATGTGGTCTGCAAAACCTACCAAAAAGACTCTAAGATGGCGAATAAATGAAGATTTACTGCAGAAAGATGGGGTAGTAGGACTAAAGCCTTTTTCCAAGTAAATGAAAATGAGGATGTTCAATATCAAACAGTGTGGGATGCTTATAAAGCGGGGATGAGAGGTATTTTAATCACATTGACTAACAAAGACAGAAAAACTAAAGAGAAACAAATGACAGACATACAGAAGGAGATTAAGAAGGAAACAGAGCTTATAAAGAGACATGATAACTGCTTCTAAAAAAGAAATTAGAAAAGACATTGAAGAGCTAAGGAAAGATATAGACGATCTCAGAAATGAGACTGTGGTAACATCAAAGAAAGTGCAAGAGGTGGAAGAGAGAGTGAAAGTACATGATTCCACCTTGCTAAAAATGCAAGAAAAGGTGGCAATTCATGACTGCAAATTGATGGAAACCCAGAGGTGTCTGAGAGGAGTACCTGAGGATGAAGAGACTGATTTGAAAGGATATATAATAAGAACAATTGCAGAATTTTTGCAGGAAGATCCTGAAGGAACTAGAAGCATGTATGACTATATGTATAGAGTGAACTCACTATATGCCAAGAAAAATAATCTACCAAGAGATGTGGTTATAAAATATATGACAAAAGAAATGGTGGGAAAAACCTTGAATAAAAATTTTGAAAAGACATTGATAGTGGGAGGCTGCAGAGTAAGAATCATGAAAGAATTGCCAAAACAAGTGATAAATGACAGAAAAGCATACAAAAAATTGACAGAAAAACTACGTGACTATGAAATGAGGTATAGATGGATAATACCTGAAGGTCTGAGTTTTGAGCTGCAAGGAAAAAGGATTACAATTACAAGCACACAGGAACTGCGTAGGTTTTATGAAGAACATAAAGAATTTGCACCGTGATGGATTACAAATTATTATCTTGGAATGTAAATGAACTAAATTCACCACAAAAAAGAAAGGCAACGTTTCATTGGATTAAAAAGCAAAATTGTAATATAGTTTGTTTACAAGAAGTGCATATCAAACAAAAGGATTACAAATTTTTATGGAATAAACAACTGGGACTAGAATTTTATTCATTGGCTGAACAGAAGAAAAGGGGAGTGATTTTCTATATTAAACAAGAATTGGAGCCGAAATTAGTGTTTAAAGATCAAGATGGAAGATTTGTAGCGGTAGAAATAATATTAAATGCAAAAAAAAAAAGTTGTTATTGGGACTGTATGCACCAAATGGTGCTTTTTTTAAAAGACATTATACAACAATTTGATGAACTAACTTATGACCAAGTTTTGATAATGGGGGACTTTAATGGAACAATTAAGAACACACTGAATAGGTCTGGGGGGGGGGGGGAGAATAATAAGGTAGGAAAATTGCCAGTCTTTTTTTGAATTGGTCAAACAAGAAAATTTGGAGGATATATGGAGGAAATTTAATCCTGAAGTGTGAGACTACACCTTTTTTTCAGCAAGACATAAAACTTTTTCCAGAATTGACATGTTGTGGGGCACTAAAGACTTAGGCCTTATAACAAAGAAAATAGAGATTTTACCTAAAATTGGGGCTGACCATAACCCAATAATGTGGATTACAAAATTGTCTAAGAAGTTGAGAAGATGGAGATTGAATGAAGATTTACTACAGAATAACTAAATAGTGACATCTCTAGAAAATGAAACTAAAGCTTTCTTCCAAATAAACGATAGAGGATATAGAATTTCAGATGGTCTGGGATGCTTATAAAGCAGTACATATGAACATATATGGAACATATGAAGCTGCCTTATACTGAATCAGACCCTTGGTCCATCAAAGTCAGAATTGTCTTCTCAGACTGGCAGCGGCTCTCCAGGGTCTCAAGCTGAGGTTTTCACACCTATTTGCCTGGACCCTTTTTTGGAGATGCTAGGGATTGAACCTGGGACCTTCTGCTTCCCAAGCAGATGCTCTACCACTGAGTGACCGTCCCTCCCTAATAAGAGGGATATTGATTACATTGAATAACAAAGATAAGAGGGCAAAAGAAAAACAGATGTTGAACATTCAAAATGAAATAAAGAAAAAAGAAGGGGAACTGAGAAAAAGGCCAGGGAAATAGAAAATTATAAGGGAGATTACAATATTACAAACACAAATTAGACAAATACAAATTAAATAAAGAACTGGAATGGAATCTGAAAAGATTGCAGCAGAAATCTTTCAAGGGAGCAAACAAACCCGGAAAATATTTGGCCTGGCAACTGAAGAAAAAGAGAGAAAGTAAAATCATTAATAAAATTGTGGTGGATGGAAGAGATGTGGTAGATCAAGAAGGAATAAAAAGAGAATTCTTTAAGTATTATGCCAAGTTATTTAAAGGTGTTGAAATAAGGGAAAAAAAGATGGATGAGTACTTACAAAAGATAAAACTAGAACCCTTAGCAGAAAATATGCAAAAAGTTTTGAACAATCCAATTGAAAAAATAGAAATTGAAGCATCAATTAATGCAATGAAAAATGGAAAAGCACCTGGGCCAGATGGATATACAGCTAACTTTTTTAAAACTCTCAAAGAGGAGTTAATCCCGAAACTTCAGAAATTGATGAATATGATAAGAACAAAAGGAAAAATACCAAATACGTGGAAGAAAGCTGTTATTTCCTTGATTCCAAAGGAAGATAGAGATGTTACGAACATAAAAAATTATAGACCAATTTCATTATTAAATAATGACTATAAAATATATACAAGAATCTTGGCAGAAAGGTTTAAACAATATTTGATAAACTTTATAAAGGAAGATCAAGTGGGGTTTCTTCCCAAAAGGCAAATAAGAGACAATATCAGAATTGGTGTAAATACTGTAGAATATTATGAAAGACATCCAAAAAAGGAAGTAGCATTATTCTTTCCGGACGCAGAGAAAGCATTTGACAATTTAAATTGGGATTTTATGTTTGCAGTAATGGAGAAAATGGAGCTGGGAGAAAGCTTTATAAGAATGATAAAAGCAATATATACTGAACAACGTGCAAGGCTATGTATAACTGCTGATCTTACAGAAGACATGATAATTAGTAAAGGTACAAGACAAGGTTGTCCACTTTCCCCACTGTTGTTTATAATGACTCTAGAAATATCACTGATGCAAATTCAAGAAGATAAAGAAATAGGATTAAAACTAAAAGGATTTACTTACAAATACAGAGCATTTGCAGATGATATAATGTTTATAAATGGAAAACCCATACAAGTCACACCTTTGTTTTTAGCCAAAATACAAGAATATGGGGAGTTGGCGGGACTTTGTATTAATAAAGAAAAATCAAAACTTCTATATAAAAATATGCAAATAAATAAGCAACAAGAATTGCAGAGACTAATGGGCTGTGAAGTTACCTCCAAGGTAAAATATTTGGGTGTGGAGATAACAATGAAGAATATTGATTTGTTCAAAAATAATTATGAGAAGCTATGGCGTAAAATGGATGAAGATATGTTAAAGTGGAATAAACTTAATTTGTCACTGTTGCGTAGAATAGCCGCAATTAAAATGAATATTCTACCAAAAATAATGTATTTGTTTCAAACTATTCTGATTGTAAAAGACAGTAAACAATTTAATAGATGGCAAAGAAAAATTTCAGAGTTTTTGTGGGCAGGGAAGAAACCAAGAACTAAAATGAAAATTTTAACAGATGCAAAAGAGAGAGGCGGATTTCAATTACCAGACTTAAAATTATATCATGAAGCAGTTTGCTTAGTATAGATAATAGAATAGATAATGTTGTTAAACAAAAAACTCTTAGTGTTGGAAAGTCATAGAAATAAATTTGGCTGGCACATTTATATGTATTATGGGGGGGGGAGATAGACAGCTTTTTCTCACACCATTATATAAGAAACAGCTTGCTAAATACATGGATGAAATATAAGAAATATGGAGATGAGAGAAAACCATTATGGATACTGCCAGCAGAAGTGATAAAAATAACAGCTGAGATGGGTGAAGAAAAGTGGTTGTCATATAATCAACTATTAAAAATACAAAGTGGCAAAATAGAATTGAAAACTGCTGAAGAGCTGAATAATAAATATGATTGGTTTCAAATGCAACAAATAAAGAGCTTGGTGGAGAATGACATTAAAACTGAAGAAATAAGAAAAGAGCAAACAGAAATGGAAAAAGTTCTGCTTGGAGACAACGAAAAATTAATTTCAAAATTATATAAATTACTTTTAAAATGGTCTACGGAAGATGAAGTAGTGAAATCTTAAATGATTAAGTGGGCAATTAATGTAAATAAAGAAATACAGATGGAAACTTGGGAATATTTGTGGAAGAACTCTATGAAGCTTTCGACGTGTCAGTATTAAAGAGAACTTTTTAAAAATGATGTATAGATGCTATATGACTCCTAAGAAATTGGCAAAGATGAACAATAAGATGCCAGACAGATGTTGGAAATGTAAAAAACATGAAGGTTCTTTCTACCATATGTGGTGGACTTGTGAAAGAGCAAAAAAGTATTGGCAGATGATTCAACAAGAAATTTCTAGGATCTTGGGATATGAATTTAAGAAAGTTGCAGAGACTTTTCTGTTGGGATTACAAATGGAAAAATTTCTAAAAGAAAATAGAACTATAATTTGGTACTTGCTTTCAGCTGCTAGGACATAATATGCGCAGTTGTGGAATCAAGAAAAAATACCAGAGAAATGGGATTGGATTGCAAAAGTTATGACATGGAGTGAAATGGACAAATTAACAAGAATTTTAAGAGACTATGATTTAGAAGTTTTTAAGATGGAGTGGAAAAAGTTCAGAAGATATGTAGAAAAAGAGTGGAAAATAAAAGGACATTGGACAATTTTTGATAATGATTAAGTCTTAGAAAAAAGAAAAATATTAATTTTTGTTTTTATTAGTTAAGGGTACCTTTAAACATTAAACATTAGTACTTTAAGTAAATACCACTGGTGAGGGTCAAGTAACAGGGGGAGGGGTGGGTAGAAAGTAATTTATGGGATAGATAAAAGAAATTATTAATGATGCAAGAAATATAATTTGTTACCATATGTTACCCAATAAAATTGTTTTAACATAGAAACCGGGGGGAAAGTATGTTATATACTCCTAAGCTTGCTAAGCCACCTTCACAGTCTGAGTTACTATTTGTATAAGAACATAGGAACATAAGAGAAGCCATGTTGGATCAGGCCAATGGCCCATCCAGTCCAACAACTCTGTTTCACACAGTCGCCAAAAAAACTAGGTGCCATCAGGAGGTCCATCAGTGGGGCCAGGCCACTGGAAGCCCTCCCACTGTTACCCTCCCAAGCACCAAGAATACAGAGCATCACTGCCTCAGACAGAGTTCCAACAATACGCTATGGCTAATAGCCACTGATGGACCTCTGCTCCATATGCTTATCCAATCCCCTCCTGAAGCCCCTGTGGAAATGAAATTCAGGTGTTAATCACTTCCTTTTATCAGTTCTAAAACGACTGCTCAGCAATTTCATTGAGTGCCCACGAGTTCTTGTATTGTGAGAAAGGGGGGAAAGTACTTCTTTTCCCTACCTGCTCTATCCCATGCATAATCTTGTAAACTTCTATCACGTCACCCCTCAGTTGACATTTCTCCAAGCTAAAGAGCCCCAAGCCTTTCAACCTTTCTTCACAGGGAAAGTGTACCAACCCTTTAATCATTCTAGTTGCCCTTTTCTGGACTTTTTCCAATGCTATAATATCTTTTTTGAGGTGCAGTGACCAGAATTGTACACAGTACTTCAAATGAGACTGCTCTATCAATTTATACAGGGGTATTATTATACTGGCTGCTTTGTTTTCAATTCACTTCCTAATAATTTCCAGCATAGCATTGACCTTTTTTTATTGCAGTCGCACGCTGTCTCAACATTTTCAGTGAGTTATCTACTATGAACCCAAGATCTCTCTCTTGGTCAGTCTCCGCCAGTTCACACCCCATCAACTTATATTTATAGTTAGGATTTTTGGCCCCAATGTGCATTACTTTGCACTTGGCCATGTGGAACCTTATTGTCGACGCCCACTTGCCCAGCCATGACATATCCCTTTGGAGTCCCTCACAATCCTCTCTGGTTCTCACCTCCTTGAACAATTTCGTGTCATCCACAAACTTAGCCTCTTCACTGCTTACTCCCAACTCCAAATCATTAATGAACAAGTTAAAAAGCATCAAACCCAGTACTGAGCCCTGCGGTACTCCACTGCTTACCACCCTCCACTGCAAAAATTGCCCATTTATACTCACTCTCTGTTTCCTATTAATTAGCCAGTTTTTGATCCACAAAAGAACTTTTCCTTTTGCCCCGTGACTCTCAAGCTTACTAAGGAGCCTTTCATGAGGAACTTTATCAAAAGCTTTCTGGAAGTTAAGGTAAATAACATCTATTGAGTCCCCTTTGTATACATGTTTGTTCACCCCCTCAAAAAACTCCAACAGGTTAGTGAAACAAGATCTTCCCTTTCAGAACCCATGTTGAGTCTTCCTCAATAACTTTTGTTCATCAATGTATGTGCCTACTAATTCTCTCTTTAATAACAGTTTTCACCAACTTTCCTGGTATTGAAGTCAGACTGACTGGTCTGTAATTTCCCAGATCTCCTCTGGAACCCTTTTTAAAGAAAGGGATAACATTAGCTACTTTCCAGTCCTCAGGAATGGAGGCAGATTTTAATGAAAGATTACATCTTTTTGACAGGAGACCCACAAGTTTACCTTTGAGTTCATTCAGAACTCTTGGATGTATGCCATCCAGGCCTGGTGATTATCAGTTTTTAAATTGTCTGTCGTCGTAGGACCTCCTCTCTCATCATCTCAATGTGATTCAGGTCTTTCAACACCCCTTCCAAAACCAGCAGTTTTGGAATGGGCAAACCCTTTTCATCTTCCACAGTGAAGATGGAGGCAAAAAAGTGCATTCAGCTTCCCTATCCTCCTTCAATAATCCTTTTACCCCTTGGTCATCCAAGGGCCCCACTGCCTCCCTGGCTGGTTTCCTGCTTCTAATGTATTTGAAGGTGCAGGAGGTGAAACGCCTTCAGAAGGAGGGTATGCTCGTTGCGAAACACCACGTCAACGCCACTAAACATTCCATGGATGTCTTTGCCAAGACGTTAACAACAGCAGTTACCCTTCGCCGCCACGCATGGCTACACATTACGGCACTGTCCCAAGACACGAGAGCATGGATAGAAGACCTTCCCTTCGAGGGAGACAGCTTATACCAGCTCTACCAGCTCTATCCATCCTCTTTTCAGGCAGTACCTATGGTTCGCAATTAGAAACCAGCACTTCCAATACACCGCACTTCCTTTCGGGATCTCGACCGCCCCCCCCGGGTCTTTACGAAGACAATGGTGGTCATTACAACTCACCTTCGTCTTCAGGGAATCCTCATATTTCCCTACATAGACAATTGGCTGGTGGTGGCCCCAACAGTGGACACTCTACAGATACATCTCACCACGATCCTACAGCTTCTCCGATACCTGGGGCTCCAGGTCAATACACAAAAGCCCGATCTCACCCCGTCAACAAGGGTGCAGTTCATTGGAGCCATTCTGGACACCCACCTGTGCAGAGTGTTCCTTCCTCAGGAATGAGCAGTGGCCCTGATCGACCTTATCTCTACCATTCGAGTGCAGGGCGAAGCATCAGCACTCCAGATACAAAGACTCCTGGGGCTGATGGCGGTTACCACAGCCGTGCTGCTCCACACCCGCCTCCGCATGCAACCTCTACAATAGTGGTTTGTGCAGAATTTCCAACCAACTCGACATCTGCAGTCATGCTGCCTGACAATCCCAGCGCAGGTCCTAGCCTCCCTGACCTGGTGGGAACAGCTATCTAACCTACTTCAAGGTGCACCCTTTCAACTGCCAGCCCCAGCTGCAGTAGTAACAACGGATGCCTGGCTGCGGGGCTCACCTGAACGGCCTCTGTGTTGGCAGACCCTGGGAGCCATACCTCCAGAGTCATCACATCAATTATCTGGAACTGTTCGTGATAAGTTACATTCTACATTCCTTCCACTGCCTCCTCCACAACTGGGTGGTATCTTTCCTGACCGACAATACCACAGCCCTATACTACATGAACAATCTCTCGACATCTGGGAGGACTGCCTTCGTTGGAAGGTCCACCCAGTGACAACACACCTGCCTGGCATTCAGAACATTACGACGAATGTCCTGAGCAGGGGAAGCTCCTCCTTCCATGAGTGGGAGCTCAATTGGAAATATCTACGACCTCTCTTCAATGGGTGGGGTCAACTGGACATAGACGCCTTCGCGACCAGCAGCAATGCCAAGTGCCTGTGGTTTTGCTCCGGGGGGGGGGGGGGTACAATCCCCTTTCTCTGGGGGACGGACTACTCTAACCCTGGCACGGGAAGCATCTCTTCCTTTTTCCCCCACTACCTATGCTGACCAGGGTAGTTGCCAAGGCCCGAGCTCAGAGGCCTACCGGGATCTTGAATCCTGCATGGTGGCCACATCAGCCGTGGTTTCCAGTCCTTCTTCAGTTGTCCAACCAACGCTTTTATCAGTTCCTACTGGAGCCAGACCTCCTGGTGGCACACGGGGGCTGTCTCCTTCACCACAACGTCCCACACCTGAAGCTCATGGCCTGGCACCTCTGGTGATGTTCCTTAGGGAACACATTGACCATGTCCTCCTAAATAGTAGGTGTCCGGCCACTAGATGCTCTTATGAGTATAAGTGGAGAGCGTTTCTGCAGCACAGAGATACTGTGCCAGCATTCTTGAGAGGCACACCTCTGCTACTTGTGTTCAGTTTCCTCCATTCTTTGGTGGACAGAGGCCTGGCTCTTTCCTCCCTTCGGGTGTACTTAGCAGCCATTTCTGCATCTCACGAGCAAGTGGATGGGTTGTCACTTTTTTCCCACCCATCTGTTAAGAAGTTGCTGAAGGGCCTCACCTGCCTTGCTCCAGTGGATAGGCATCCGACCACTCCTTGGGACCTTCCATTGGTACTTTATCGCCTCACCATGCCTCCTTTCGAGCCCATGACAAATTCCTCCTCTCATCTCCTGGTGTGGAAGACCGCATTCCTGGTTGTGATCCGCCTCACATCTCCTTCTCGTAAGATGGAGTCTGTTTGATTCCAGACTTGGATTTCCTCCCTAAGGTGGTGTCTGAGTTCCACTTGTCTGCGGACATCAACTTGCCTACCTTTTACCCTAACCCTGCCAATGCAGAGGAGCATCGTCTACATACTGTAGATGTATGCAGGGTGCTCTCCTTCTATTTGCATTGAACCAGAGGTTCCTGGAAATCTACTTCGCTATTTGTGTCCTATGCATCCAATACGCTTGGACAGGGTATCTCCTTCCAGCATTTATCAAAGTGGATTGTTGAAACCATGAGACTTTGCTACTTACTGGCTAAACGGTCCCTAACGGACCCCATGAGAGCACACCCCACCAGGGCACTGGCTTCCTCCACGGCTTTCCTCAGAGGGGTTCCGTTGCAGGACATCTGTAGAGGAGCCATGTGGGCTACGCCCCATACCTTCATTCACCACTACGCTCTAGATGTCCGGCAGAGCCAGCATGCCTTGGTGGGCAGGGCAGTTCTCCAAGCAGCAGTTCCATGAGCACCTTCCAGCACCCTCCGCCAGGTAGGTCTTGTGGCTTTTCAGTCTCCCATCAGTGTGAAGCACAGAGACCACAAAGAAGATAAACAGGTTGCTTACCTGTAACTGATGATCTTTGAGTGGTCATCTGTGCATTCACTCTACCCGCCCTCCTTCCCCACTGCTGTCGGTTCTCTGGGACTTACAGCAGTCAGAAGGAACTGGCAGGATCCTCATGCCCGTCCTACTAGGCATGCACGGTGGGGAGCCGCACATGCCCGGTGGGAGGGGCACGAAAATCCTTTCTCTCTAGGCTTTGAAGTACCAATCGGAATCAACGCAGACACACTATATCCCATCAGTGTGAATGCACAGATGACCACTCGAAGATCATCAGTTACAGGTAAGCAACCTGCTTTTTTCTTTAAAAGCAGGCTTTTCTGGTGCAATCAAATTATGAACAAGGCTGTAGGTTTTTCCTTCCACAATGCTTAATGGGGCAGCAACATGTTTTTCTGGGGAAATCTCATTAACTTCAAGATATTGTTCCAGAGTCTTTCAATATAAGTAGGCCAGTCTTCTCCAGCCATATCAAAGGCCTCCATTTGTCCAATATAGCCAGCCATCTCTCGTTGTCCCTGCTACTTACAGTTCTGTATCATAAAAAGCCCTTTTCAATCCCGCCGTCATCATCAATTGTAAATATATTTGCAACAGTAGCAAATCTTCCATGATGACTTTGACACACAGCCAAACTGGGAATTGTATTTACTAAGACACAGCATTCTCAAAGTAAAACTAATGTAAAACACTGAAGAACATATTCACCATAACAAGCCACTGAGTGAAGAGATGACTGCAAGTTCGCTTGTGACGTATTCAAGTATATTAAAGTCACCACTTCCCCTTGTGGCATATGCAATTTTTGCCTGTGTGGTTATGCTGACATGCCATACTCGTGACACACTCCTTAATCAAATGGACATCACCAGCAGGATACAAAATGTTTCTCTCTAACCATAAGGGGAGAAGTTATTGGAAACAGTGTGGAAACGACAATGGAACTGCAGCAACCACGTCACTATTTGTAACATATTAAGATGGCCTTAGTCAACCTTCTTGTGCTTTTTAAAAGATTTCATTCTCACTGGTGACCTGAACACTGCTCATCAGTGGAAAGGGGTGGAAGGTGTATCAATTTTTTCTTCTGCATAAGGAATCCATCACCTATTTGCTCCAGGAATGCTTCATCACTGGAATTTCCCTCCAGATGTCGGCATTCCAAATTGCCTGGCCTTCTTTCCAACGAGGAACTCATGCTTTAGGAATCTGCCATGGGTTCTTTTCTAATTTCCAAATTTTGTGCAGAGCACAGCATAGACGCCGCTTGCTGTAACTTTTTGTTCTTTCCCTTCATTCTTTCCATTTCTCTTCTCTGCGTTGACATGTTCATGCACATGTAGATAAAGAGGTTTCTTTCTTTAAAAAAAAATTGTATCGATTTGCACGTGCGCATCAGAAATGAAGAGCAAGAAATGATGTAAAGGAATAGGAAAGCATGCTCCAATTCCACAAGTATTTACAGAAATCCCAATTAATCTGGAATTAAGGAAGAATGGAACACGGCACAAAGAGAAATTCTGTAACGATAAAGGAATAAAACTTTGGAAACCCATTCATCCTGATCAAAACTGAAAGCAGCAGGATCAAAGCACCATGAAATGCAGAGTGAGGTGTAATTATGTAGAATTCAGATGTAATCAAGGAAAGTAGAGACCATTCACATCAGTCGTAATTGGCAATGTCCCTAATTTTACTAAGCTAGTTGACACCTGTAATAGCTGAGGAATCCCTAGTTTTGCTTAGCTGGTTAACACCTGTAAGTGGCTGGGGAATCCCAGATTCTGCTTAGGTAGGTCGCACTTGTAATGGCTGGAGAGCCCAGCATTCTTGTTAAAGCTTTGGGAGATAATATCAAACTTCTTGTTTAATTTTAGTTCAGCAGTATCATGCTGGAGCATCCCTTTGAAGTTCTTTTGGTGAAGAATGGTTAGTTTTTGGATCAGCAACAGCTTGGTCTCTGAATATTTTGATTTCTATTTTTTTGCAGGAATTTATAGACTTTCTTCTGTCCCACTCCCTTGTTCAGCCAATACTGCAGAAGAAATCTGAATACCCTGCAAGACTTTTGTGTTTCTTTATTAGGGGGCAGTAAAGATGAAAGAAAAGCACTCAAAAGATCCAAGATTTCACCATATTCTCTACCATCAAAACACAATCCAAGCACTTGTTGGTACCACCAAATAGCAGTCCTTCCTCTAAGAATATAAGAACATAAGAGAAGCCGTGTTGGATCAGGCCAATGGCCCATCCAGTCCAACACTCTGTGTCACATAAGAACATAAGAGAAGCCACGTTGCATCAGGCCAATGGCTCATCCAGTCCAACACACTGTGTCACATAAGAACATAAGAGAAGCCACGTTGCATCAGGCCAATGGCCCATCCAGTCCAACACTCTGTGTCACATAAGAACATAAGAGAAGCCACGCTGCATCAGGCCAATGGCCCATCCAGTCCAACACTCTGTGTCACGTAAGAACATAAGAGAAGCCACGTTGCATCAGGCCAATGGCCCATCCAGTCCAACACTCTGTGTCACATAAGAACATAAGAGAAGCCATGTTGGATTAGGCCAATGGCCCATCCAGTCCAACACTCTGTGTCACATAAGAATGTAAGAGAAGCCATGTTGGATCAGGCCAATGGCCCATCCAGTCCAACACTCTGTGTCACACAGTGGCAAAAAAATATATATATACACACACACTGCGGCTAATAGCCACTGATGGACCTCTACCATGCTGCTTGGAATACCTGCTTGAACTGGACCCTGCAAATGTCTCTGAAGTGCCTTCACTCCACTTCAGTAATATACTTTAGCAACTAGAGACCCCTGAGCCAGTTCTGGCATATGCCCCTTGGCATTTGAAGAAGATAAGAAGATATTGGATTTATATCCCGCCCTCCACTCCTAAGAGTCTCAGAGCGGCTCACAATCTCCTTTCCCTTCCTCCCCCACAACAGACACCCTGTGAGGTAGATGAAGATATTGGATTTATATCCCGCCCTCCACTCCGAAGAGTCTCAGAGCGGCTCACAATCTCCTTTCCCTTCCTCCCCCACAACCCTGTGAGGTGGGTGGGGCTGGAGAGGGCTCTCACAGCAGCTGCCCTTTCAAGGACAACTCCTACGAGAGCTATGGCTGACCCAAGTCCATTCCAGCAGGTGCAAGTGGAGGAATCAAACCCGGTTCTCCCAGATAAGAGTCCGCACACTTAACCACTACAGCAAACCGGCTCTCCAGTATCCAACCAAGGGAAAAAATAAAAACAAAAAGAGATGAGACACAGAAAAAGTGACATCTGTTTCCACCAAACTTGGTGGCATATCGTTTTAAGATGTGGAGGCCGGGGTGCCAGTCCCTCAGTCACTTGCCAAAGTGTCTTTCTGAGCTAGTTGCTGTCCAAAGTTCTAGAAACATGGCAATGTTATTGCTTCGACCTTACCAAAAGCAAGTTGAGAGCAATAGGTATCATGTGGGAGCCACTAGAAGGAATAGGGGAAAACGGGGCAAAAACTGGAGTCTCCATTGAATTAGGTGTTAGATTTGCAGTACTTAAAACGACATTTGTGTGCACATGTAGATACTCACGCAAACATGCTAAGCTGGTTGAATATCCAGCTGCCTGTGTGTGTCCGTACAAATGCACTCTGAGTCATTATAACCACTTCATAAATTACAGGGCTTAGCTGAACAGGTTTATTGAAAATGATTCACTTAGTGGCGCTGAAGCACACATACGTGGCTCCCGTTAATATTAAGAGGTGATACTTGCTAGCAATTATAGGCAAACAGAATCCCAAAGGCTTTAGCTGGAGAAATTGCTCCCAGGTTCTAACAATATGAAGCGGAGTACATTTGGCTCCTCTTTACCAGACTTGGAAGATATTATCTACTTATGGTGAGAGTGTGGTGATTGAGCAGTCACTGAGTGCTAGTGCTCGTGTTGCTTCGGTGGGAATGGAATAGAAAAGGTTTGTCAACATCACCAACTTATAGTGCGATCCTAAGAATATTTTTCTGAGAGTAAACCGCATTGAACACAGGAGAGAAATTTCCTGAATAGACCTGCTTAGGATTACTTTCTGAAACAGGCTTGATAGCTAGATCCAAGTGGGCAGCCATGTTACTGGTTTTTTTGGTTTCTCATGCTCATGCTACTCAGAGCAAAGGTTTGCTCAATTTGTTAATTTTCCTGTTCTGTCATTGGATTTGAAATTTGTGCCATTTTGCATTTGTAACCACCGCCTACCAGCTCTATGTAGCTCTGCTCACTGTTCCCGATTCCTCGTCTGATGAAGGGTGCTTAGAGCACACGAAAGCTTACATTCGGAATAAAACTTTGTTGGTCTTAAAGGTGCAACTTGACTCCTACTTTGTTCTAAGGCTTCATAGCTGTTCTATTTCTCCCGGAAACCATAGCTAAATTCAGACATAACGAAAGCTTCTCTTTGTAATGGGCATTAATCTAATCAGCTGTGGAATACATAAAGCTGCCTTTTACTGAATCAGACCTGTTATTTATTTTTATTTATTTATTTATTATTTATATCCCGCCCTTCCCCCCCAAGGTGGCTCAGGGCGGCTTACAACAGGTAAATCAAACATAAAATTTTAAGTTAGGCATTTAAGATATTTAAACATTTAAAACATTCAAAACATTTAAAACATTTAAGCATTGCGGCAGTATGCATAGCAAGAATCTGATAGAGCTACATTTAATTTCCTATGTCAGTTAGGTGTAAGCTAGCCGGGAGAGGGTTGTCTTACAGGCCCTGCGGAACTGAGTAAGGTCCCGCAGGGCCTTTACCTCCTCCGGCAGCTGATTCCACCATGTAGGGGCCATAACAGAGAAGGCCCTGTCCCTAGTAGATTTTAGGCGGGCTTCTTTTGGCGCAGGGATAACGAGAAGATTTTGGGTTCCCGATCTCAGTACTCTCTGGGGAACATGTGGGGAGAGACATTTATCATTGTCAATATTCATTTATCAAAGTCAATATTGTCTACTCTGACTGGCAGTATCTCTCAGAGACCTCAGCTGGAGGTCTTTCATGTCACCTACTACTAGGTCCTTTTAACTAGGTATGCCAGGGACTTAATTTGGGACCTTCGCTAACTTAGCCACATACTGCTATACTGGTGTGCCTTTTCCGTGCTTCTCCCTATCCTTGTGCAGCGTACTGAAACGAAACATGCTAGTCTCCCACTAATTCCAATTACATGTAATGTCTGAATGTGGTTCCTCCACTAACAGAAGTTTGGTCCCTTCTTGCTAACTGGGTTTATTGGCCCTCATTAAATCCTAGTTAGGGATCTCAATTACAGGGAAAGAAACAAACCTTAATTAGTAGAGGCAACCAGATTTGGGCACCATGAGCGACTGGAGTTAATTGAGGAGTTCCATTGTTGGTCTTAACTGTTACAAGGGAGGGGGGGAAAGAGAAGGTTCAGTTTTTTGTTTTAGTTTTTTTAGGGATGGGGAAGAATTCCAATTTCTCAAGTGTCCGTATTCAGACATCAAGGCAAATGGGCTATTGAAGGCACCGCAAATCAGGAATACTTCACTCATGTTCTGTATGTAAGGGGAGGGGGAAGGGGGCACATAAATACGGCAAGCAAGAGGCTTCTATGTGGTCCTCTAAAGCAGAGTCCTGGGATGCGTTCTCAGATTCAGTGACTCATTGCTCAGGCACTCCCTCCTCTGGCAAGCTGTCATAGTGACACAGACAACGTGTCTAGACACTATTCTAGAGTAGTCTAGAGACTGTTCTCAGACTGCCCACTATTGCATGCCTGTTTGCCTTCAGACCAGATATAAGGGCCTCATTCACACATCTACATGAACCTCTGTTTGTATGCGGCTGGCACAAACACAGCTTGTTCACTATGCTTGTGACCCCTTCCACTTTCCCTCATGTGCAGAAGGTGGATGAAAGAGCCTCGATTTTGGGATGCCTTCAGTCTCCTGTTTGCTCTGATGTCCCTTTCTTCTCACTTCTGAGCTTTCTAGCCCTCCAACAGCCAAAGAATCTATTTTGACTGGTGTACGGATATGTGGATCATGATGCTAATCCAGCCCTGGCAGTGGAAGAGATCTATAACAGGGCGCCCCGCCCCCTCCTTTACAGCCAGCTAGGAAATGAGGCAGGAAGAGGAGAAGCGGCTGTGGCCAGAAATCCTATTATGTTCCCTACCTCTCTGTACCTGCTATGGTAGCAATGCCTAACCTCTGCAGCTAGTGTCTATGGCTTTGCCTACTACAGAGGCACTAGGGGAAGGGGCCATGGCTCAGTGATTGAGCACCTGCTTTGCATGCAGAAGGTCTTAGGTTCTACCGCTGTCATCTCCAGGTAAAAGGCAGTATGAAAAACCTCTTCCTGACATCCTGGAAAGCTGCTGCCAGTCAGAATAGACTGTGCTGACACCGATAGACCAACAACGCGACTCAGTCTAAGACAACGACATGTGTTCATGTACAGAATCCTCTCCCCTTGGGACGTTTGGCAGTTTTCACCTACGCAAATGAATTTGTGCTGCGGTTTGAGAACTGGTGTTGATCGTTCAAGGACTACAGTGCACGTATTGCGGGACTGCATAGCATGAGTAGCCATTTGAGTTGAAAATCACCCAAAAAAAGTCTTGTGAAACCTAGAAGACGATCACATTTATTAAGGGGAGGGACGGTGGCTCAGTGGTAGAGCATCTGCTTGGTAAGCAGAAGGTTCCAGGTTCAATCCCTGGCATCTCCAAAAAAAAAGTGTCCAGGCAAGTAGGCGTGAAAAACCTCAGCTTGAGACTCTGGAGAGCCGCTGCCAGTCTGAGAAGACAATACTGACTTTGATAGACCAAGGGTCTGATTCAGTATAAGGCAGCTTCATATGTTCATATGTTCATAAGGCATAACCTTTCATATTTCGTGAATCTAACTAAGTGGATTTTGGCTCATGAAATTTTATATCACAGTAAATGTGTTAGCCTTTAAAGTGCCATAAGACTCTTTGTCATCTTGACTGCAGCAAACGAACAGTTTCCCTAATGGAAATCTTAATTTCACTATGCTTCATATTTTATGGGGCCATAGATACCGTACTTCCTGAAACATGCATATGGCCTGTGGGCCTTAAACCCTTACATACCTCTGCTTGGAAATTCTAATGGGACTGCAGTGGGGGAGGGACGATGGCTCAGTGGTAGAGCCTCTGCTTGGGAAGCAGCAAGTCCCAGGTTCAATCCCCGGCATCTCCAAAAAAGGGTCCAGGCACATAGGTGTGAAAAACCTCAGCTTGAGACCCTGGAGAGCCGCTGCCAGTCTGAGAAGACAAGACTGACTTTGATGGACCAAGGGTCTGATTCAGTAGAAGGCAGCTTCATATGTTCATGGGAAGGGATGGTGGCTCAGTGGTAGAGCATCTGCTTGGGAAGCAGAAGGTCCCAGGTTCAATCCCCGGCCTCTCCAACTGAAAGGGTCCAGGCAAATAGGTGTGAAAAACCTCAGCTTGAGACCCTGGAGAGCCACTGCCAGTCTGAGTAGACAGTACTGACTTTGATGGACCAAAGGTCTGATTCAGTATAAGGCAGCTTCATATGTTCATATATGTTCATATGTTCAGTCCTCTAAGGTGTATGGTACATGATGCCCTAAGTTTGTCTTTTTGGGGCTTTCAACTAGAACTGAAGTAGTGGAGCTTCCCTGGGCACAGTCTTTTAGGACATGCCTGAAGACTCTTCAAAAGTATAGATTTTTCATATAGTAAAAAAGCAGCCCATATCAACGCAAAACAGCCAATAGTGACACACTGCAAGAACAAAAGTAAACTAGGCAAGCAGTACTAGCTCAGTCTTATACAGCTCAGATATTGGACTCGCTGATCTGTAAAATGGGGGTCATAACACCATACACCTCCTAAAGGTTGGTGTGTCGATGGATTATAAAAATTCTCACTAGGAAAATGCTATAAAGAACCGCTTACGATTCCAAGAGCCTTGCTAGCTGTGATTCATGTATGTATCAGGACAATCCATAACTTGTTTAATAATAAATTGAGAACATAAAAGAAGTCAGGTAGCAAGGCTCTCAGAATTGTAAGCAATGCATTCTTGGAGGGTTATTGTCAGAAAGGGCAACTGAGACAAAATCTGTAATGTTCAGGTGGCAGGTGCTTCATTCAAGGCAGTGGATTTTTCAGCAGACATAGGGGGCTGCAGGAGCAGGAGGCTGGCCCATTTACCTTTTAAAAGCAGGCTGCAGATCCCAGGTTGCGTACTCGTTCGGCGAGTTAAAAAAAAGTTCACCACAGTGTGCTAACACACTGTAGTTACGTGATCCCAAATAATTGCCCCAATTATGTAATTTGATATAATTACCCTAATTACATAAACAGGGAATCATTTACTAAGGTATTCCAAAACCGACATTGGAAGGACATTAAAGAACCCAATTTTTTTTTCCCCTCCAGTCTGCACTGCTACAAGCCAGGAGTGACACTGCAGCAAACAATGGAATTACACTCGCATTAAACTGGTGTGAAAAGAAAACCTGCACGAATTACACACCCCATATACCCAGAGGTCCTAGCCATTAAGATATAATTAAACATCCCATGGTACTTTGCATGCAAGAATGGTGTCCACTGTTGATTAAATTCCTATATGTGTCAACAGACCTGCCTTCCTAAATTGCCCTTACATTTTCTGCTCAATATAGCCAGCAGGACTTAAATAATTGACTCTGAAGAAAGGCTCAATTATTAGCTTTGCAGCCTTAAAACCCTTCTCTTGGAAGGAGCTGAAAGTGCAAGAGAAAGTAGAAAGGAAGCAGGAAGCTTTCAGGATGAGAATCTTAGCAAACAGGAGCCCTTGTTAACAGGGGTAACCGATTTATTTTGACAGGTATGACATCAGTTGAGCTCAAGATAGGAGCCACTGCAATTCTATTGCTTACCGGTGTCCACAAGCAGTCCTCCTTCTCCACAACATAATATTTTTAATTTACTTCGTGTTTATCCTACTCTTCCTCCAAGGAGCACAGGACGGTGCACATCGGACTCCCCTTTTTCCATTTTACTCTCACTGCAACTCTTCAAGGTAGGTTAGGCTGAGGATGTGTGACTGGCCTAAGGTCACTCAGAAAGCTTTATGGCAGAGAAAGGATACTTGGCTTTCAGAGTGAGAATGCAGATGATAGGACAACCCAGCTGATAGCTGGCTGTCTTCCTCTGGTCTACTGAGCTGAGCAGTCAGCATCAGCACTGTCAAGCCTGGTGCCAGCGTTTCTGGCACCCTAGGCCCCCAGTCCACCCCTGCAGTGGCGAGGGTGAAAATGGCAGTGGCAGGACGCCACCCATTGATCTCGCCTTTCCAGATCTGTGCTCCAGGAAGGCAAGAGTGGGGAATGCCCTGCCCCACCTCTCTCGCCTTCCTGGGTCTGTGCTTGCCCTGCAAGGGAAGGCAGACTCCAAGGAGTGCATGCACACTCCTGGAAACGTGACAGTGGTGGGGCGGGGCACCTCCCTCTGGTCTTGCCTTTCTGGGGCAAGGGAAGAAATGGTCCAAAGTTTTGGCAAAGGAAGGCAGGCTCTGAGGAGCATACATGCCGCCCCCAGTGCCCCTTCTCTGCTGCCACTGCAACAGCACTCCTGGTGGGTGGCAGCAAGAGCAAGCATGGTGGGGAAGGGACACTGGAGGTAGCGAGGCATTTGGCCTGCCCCTGTGGCCAGGTGGTGCCCTAGGCGGCCACCTACCTGGCCTACTGGGGTACAATGGCCCTGAGCACTGCGCAAAAGAGTCAGGTTTATGAGCACCTCTGCTCCCCTCTGGATGATTGACTACCACCCCTCCTTACTGACATCTGTGGGCTAGAACTTTTTTGAAAGGATGCTGTCATAGAACAGAATGCAGGATTTCCTCTCTTCAGCCTGAACAAAAACTGAAAATGGGTTCAGAAGTTATATACATATAAGCCAGTTTGGTGTAGTGGTTAAGTGTGCGGACTCTTATCTGGGAGAACCGGGTTTGATTCCCCACTCCACTTGCACCTGCTGGCATGGCCTTGGGTCAGCCATAGCTCTGGCAGAGGTTGTCCTTGAAAGGGCAGCTGCTGTGAGAGCCCTCTCCAGCCCCACCCACCTCACAGGGTGTCTGTTGTGGGGGAGGAAGGGAAAGGAGATTGTGAGCCGCTCTGAGACTCTTCGGAGTGGAGGGCGGGATATAAATCCAATATCTTCTTCTATTTTGACACAGACACTCGTAGCATTTCCGAGAGCAAGATAGTTGTTCCTAGAAATGTTTCATCGCTGGTAGACATGGAGTAAAGAGAACAAACACAGTATTTGGAAGAAGAAACTGGCACAACTTGGGTAATACAAAACAGGATCTATCAGGGACAGGAGAGTAATTCAGACTTCAGTTCAGTGCAGGTAACTTAATGGGATACCGAAGAGTCAGGCCTCCTCTTCTTGAGCATCCGTAATATCATGGCAACGCTATCCAGACTCCAAGCCGCTGAACACCATACTTTGCCCTTCTAATTGAAATGCTTTACTCATGACAGATACGACCAGAGTATCTACTTGTGTCACCAACCCCATGAGCCTTATAAAATCACAGCCCCATAAGCTTCAGTGTGACATAAGCAAAAAAATACAGGCCTAATCAGATCTGTCAGGCAAAAAAAAAAAAACCCTACTTGATCCCAGGGAGACCAGGGTCGATTCCGCACTCACCTTACTTCGCCCTCACATCCATCTTCTCCACACGGCATCCTCCCGATTTCCCACTGATTGCGTCGAGGCTGCAGCAAACATCGCGGCTTTCGTGCAGCAAATGGAAACTGGTTTTTAGCCGTTTCCGTTGGCTGTGCAAAAACCGCAGTGTTTGCAAAGAGTGGGAGATTGGGAGGACGCCGCGCTGAGAAGATGGACGTGAGAGGGCATAAGAGTGAGTGCGAGATCGATCCAGCATTGCACCTGCTCCACTATGCTGGGAGGGAAAGTGGTTGTCACAGTTACAATAAGAGACCAGAGCTGGGACAATGGACTTTTAAATGAGACACCTCCATCCTTCTATTGACCCTTTTGAATTCAGAATTCTTGTTCTGTAAAGATGGCTCTTACTGGGGGAGGAGGCCAGAGTCAAGGAGAGTAAGGTGTATAAGTTATCCAAGGGTAAGGTCCTCCACCAAATACTTTTCACTTTCTTTCTAATCTTAATGACCACTAAAGCTATCTTTATATTATTTTTATTGTTAAGTCAGCAGTTATGCAGAACAGAGAACAATACAACTTTTACTCGGGGGGGGTTAACAGTTTTATATTAGACAGATGAGATTTAGAGAGGGGGGAAGGAAAGATACAGAGAGAAAGAGATCAGATACTGGCAAAAGAAAGCTGGGGATTCAGCCAAGACGTAGACAAGATGCATTTTTCAGTTGACTTTGTTGATCTTAAACCTATTTAAGCATTAGGATTTCATACCATGCCAATCATTCTCACTGTGTCAGTTCCTCAGCCTTTGCCAGCACTTGCTTCCTCCAAGGAACAGGTGATTTGGCTCAGTTATCTGCACGACCAGCCTGCACAACAAGCATGTGAATGATTTGATCTCTATTGCTGTTCACTGACATTCGGATTCACCACGAGAGCTAAATTAATGCATAGTCACAGAACTGTAGAGCTGTGCAGAGCCTGTAAATGCTACAGTTCACTAACCTCTGTTCCCATAAACTCTAGTTTCCTGTCTCATCTGATTTATACTAGGACTGCTACAAACATATGCTCAATTTTGCTTTTTGAACTACAACTGCATGGCTTGATCCTTCGGAAAATAAAGTTACCAGGTGTAGAGGAATGCCCCTGAAGTTGCCAGGTCTCACCTGACCATCAGCAGGAGATGGGAGAGTAGGGTTGCCAGATCCAAGTTGGGAAACTCCTGGAGATTTGGTGATGGAGCTTGGAGAGGACATCATTATAGTCACTGTTCCCAAGTGGTGCAATCACTTTTACATCTCTCACCAGGTCTTGGACATTACTTAAGACCAAGTCCAGGACTGTCTCTTCCCGGTAGGTTCTGTCACCATCTTCTCCATAACACAGTCATTTAGAGTGTCTAGAAACTCAATGTCAAGCATGCATATTTCTAAATGCCATGATAGTTTCTCAGACAGAGATCAGGCCACTAGTATCCACCGCTTCCTCCTTTTTACAACGTTTGGGCAAGCAGTAAATCTATCTAGCTCAAGGATGTTTACGCTACAGCCTGGCTGGTGAAGCTGTGAGGTGCCTCTCCCCCAGATTCACACAGACAGTTCTTAACAGGGCTAGGAGAAGTGTGAGAAAGGGAGATGTTTTTAAATAGCCTAAATGCCTTAGTAATAAAAGAGATACTATGTAGTAACCTTTGAACCTGTGACTCAAATTGCATCTGTATACTATCCTTTGAAGTAATCCTATAAACTATGTAACCATGTATACGTCATTACTTCCAAGGATTCTGTCCTTGGTAAAGCTTCTGAGTTTCTACAATAAAGCAACTTTTGATTTAACAACAAAAGACTAATTATTGAAAAATATCGATGCTTGACACTCAGTCTCTTTCTCCCAACTTGAACACGTATTGACCCAATCAATATGTGGGAAGTTAAAATCACAGTTTTTATGTCTAGCCACTATCTTTAATTCTTTCATTTTGTAATCATCCTCTATCTTTTGATCTGGTAAGCAATAAACTCCCAGACCTAAGCTTCCTTCTGGGTCCCCTATTTTGACCCATAGTATTTCCAGAAGCAAATCTAATTCTCTTACCTTCTCAATCTTACGGAACTGTATACCCTCTCTGACATTCAGAGCCAACAACAACCTTTATTGCCATTACACATTAGGAAGTATACAGAGCTAAAGAGTACTTAATACAATTAACGCACATCTCGCCTTTTAGAAGCCACCATTTCAATAACAGCATTTTTAAGGGAAGAAGAAAAAGGGACTAGATCTAGATATTTAGCATGAATGTTAGAGTAATAATCACAATACAAAAGTACATGCTCAATACGTTCTACTTCCTTTCTTCCACAATCACATAGCCTTGACATACAGAGCCACCCCACCTCCAACCCTTCCCTCCTTATCCTTATGTTATAATTTATATCCAGGAATCACTGTGTCTCACTGATTCTCCTCATCCCACCAAGTTTCTGAAATGCCCATAATGCCTATATTTCTCCCCAACACTAAGCATTCCAACTCCCCAATTTTACCTCAGAGACTTCTAGCGTTTGTATATAAACATCTATCAATTTCCACGGATGTGCCTAGCTAGCGCCTTGTGCATGGAGCTATGCTCCCCATCAATTTTCTGACCCTCATAGGGCAATGGTTCTTCCTCGGCACCCTTGTCTGGAAAGCCACAATTTGATATGTTTTGCATCGCCATACACACCAAAAACAAGTCATTGGCCTACGGGTCCCTGACCCCCCCATGCTGAATCAATGCTCCTCCAATGCACAGCCACTTTAGTGCATTCTTTAAGACTTCCAGTGGCCCTCATTGACCGATTCCCCACTAGCCTTGTCCCGGTCTCACATTCCTCTTCTCCGCGGGGCTTCTGTCCAATTTTGCACCAGCTGCCGTCAGGCTGCGACTTGCTCCTACTCTTTCCCGCAGCAAGCAGAAACCGTTTTTTAGAGGATGTTGCTTGCCACAGGACCGAGGCAGAGTGAGTCGCAGCCTCACGGCAGCTTGTGCAAAACTGGATGGAAGCCCCATGGAGAAGAGGAGCATGAGGCCAGGACAAGGCTAGTGGGAAATCGGTCTCAGTTTTTCATTAAAAAGAACCTTGTGGGATTCGTCTTGGCAAGGATCAATATCATAGGGCTGCACCAGCCACTCACAAACTGAGCAGCAGTGATGATCAGTGGCGGGACATGCTCACCACACACCTCACACAACTCGACAGTAGATTTCCCGGGAATGGACCATCTCAAATCCATAATGAGACATAGGGATGTGTGCTGTATGTAGCAGTCAACAATAAGTCGAAGACGGTAGAACCGGGGCACTGATAAGCCTGCCAGCATGACCCACTGTCATGCGGAGCATGACTTGTGGAAAGCCCTGTGTGTTGAGCTCTGCAGCCTTTCTCAGATCAGAGCACCCCATGGAAAGGCAACCCAGGGCCCCAATGAAGTGAGGGAATCCAAGCTCACTGAATCCAGCCATTATCTGTAGGGAAAGGCACAAAAAGCATATGAAGGAAACCACACTTGTGATTAGCTGTGGGACCTCAAGGAATCCACCAACAGCAGACAGAGAGAGGGAGGGATGAAAGGGGAGGGAAGAGAGCCCCAAAAAGCTGTATGTTGACCAGATGGATTTACAACTCCTGCTTAGGTCTCCACAATGCCACATCCTGGCCAGGAGACCCAAGACACCACATAACCCACATATTCAACATGTAGTCATGATATGGTAGGACGATCTTGACAGGCTGGATAACCAGGCTAAAAAAATTAAAATGATTTTTAACAGGAAGGATAGTAAAGTTCTGGATTTTGGTAGAAAAAAATCCAATAGGAAGGGGAAGGCTTGTCTTGGCAGTAGTTGACCAAGGGGTGGGGGGAGGAAACATGAAAGCATGGTATCAACATAGGTATTCTTACCGATGAAGGCACAGTGATTGCACAATGGCCATTATGAAGTCACAAATGTCAGTTTGGACCATTGTTTGTTGAACCCAAAACAGGGACATAATATCACTGATGTCACCTCCTCCAGCTATGTTAAAAAGGGCAATGCCAATACACTTGTCAGTCTCCAGTCTGTCTGAAACACAGCAACTTACACAACAGAGGCTCTCACTCAAGGGCCCCAACTATATGCTCAAAAACAGACTTATCAACCTGGAAGTAGGTGACCCATTCTTGGGATTCCCAGCTTGCCATGAGGACAGTCTCTCACCACATGTGGGCCACATCGACCATGGCAAAGGATGATAAATGAATTATGCACATGGGACTTCTGAGACATTTCTGCAAACCAATAATAGTAACAGAAGGTGAACCATGACTCAAGGATCATCCGGGATGCATCAAGACAAGGGTTGCTTGGCCTCTGGGAGATCAGCAGATGCGTAAAGTGAAAAGAAGAAAGACATGCCACGATGGAGCTTTTGTTCTCACTGCAGTGGGGAAAGGGTAGAGGCAGTCAAACACTGCGGCCAGTCAGTGAACATGTGGTAGGTGCTCACATTGTAAATTAAGAACCTTGAACAGGCAAGCAGTTAGAACTGGGACAAATGTAGTATAAGTGACAAGAGATAATCAGGGATAGATGTGAGATTAATGGCCAAGCGTTGAACCCCAAAGACATCCTGGGTTACAGGCGTAGTGTGAAATCGACCGCTCGCTGTCTTCAGTAGCCATTACTAAAGTTCATAGCTCCTTCAACGAATTTGTATCAACAAGCTTGGAGTCTGAGGGACGACTACAGGAGTCTCACGAACACCTGCTCTGAACCAATATATCCCATTTGGTATTTTCACAAGAGTCTGCCAAATATGTGCTTGTGCCCAAACAATATTGTACATTTGCTCATCGGAGAAAAATCTCCAGTCACAGGAACATCTAATGGAGTGTGAGGCAGCTAGCAATCAGGCCACCTTTGCAGGTGTAAAGGACAAAGAATGTTGTGATGACACATGCAAGCCTTCTAAGATCCCTCCTCTTTGGACCTGCAGTGGGTTGATCTCTATCCTTGCAAGGTAGAGCTAACAGCTGCAGAGAATTAAGCCTGAGGTAGCCTAATAGGCTGGTGGTCAGCTGGAGTGAGAAGTCCTCAGAGTTGTAGTAAGAATTCGGGGGAGAGAACACAACACAGCCAGCGCCAGTGAGATATCTGCAGTTTATCTTCTTTGATTGTCGGAAAAGGCTCTCCCCAGGAGCCGGTGAAGAATTTATTGGAGGCTTGGAACTATTAGGAAGGGCACCTGGACTAGTATTGTTATTTTGATTTCTTGCCTTTCCCCACCCCTCGCTTGCTTCTTGGAATTTATCAAATACTTTTGGAATAAGAAGTTTCCTTCCTTGTGCAGCAAATAGTCCACAGCCCTACCTGGGGGAGTTCTGGAGAAGTAACCTTCATTACAGCAGGAACAAAGGAAAAACAGCATTCAATGGTTTTTTTAAAAAAAGAAGAAGCTTCCCAGGGATGTTAAATCATCATTCTTTCTGTGCTGGACACATTCAGAAGGGTTGTTCTTACACCTGTTCTTGCTGGCTCTTAGTAACTGCAAGCATTCTTTTAAAAGTTCAAGGACTGACTGGTGATTTGTTCTAAAACTTTCCAGGTATACACATCAAGCTGACGGGATAGTAGTTACCTGGATCATCCTTCTCCCCCTTCTTGAAGATGGGAACATTTGCCCACTTTCAGTCTTTTGACACCTCAACTGTTCTCTAAGGATATTATAGCATTGGAGAAAGTCCAGAAAAGGGCAACTGGAATGATTAAAGGGCTGGAACACTTTCCCTATGAAGAAAGGTTGAAACGCTTGGGACTCTTTAGCTTGGAGAAACGTCGACTGCGGGGTGACATGATAGAGGTTTACAAGATAATGCATGGGATGGAGAAACTAGAGAAAGAGGTACTTTTCTCCCTTTCTCACAATACAAGAACTCATGGGCATTAGATGAAATTGCTGAGAAGACAGGTTAAAACAGATAAAAGGAAGTCCTTCTTCACCCAAAGGGTGATTAACATGTGGAATTCACTGCCACAGGAGGTGGTGGCGGCCACAAGCATAGCCAGCTTCAAGAGGGGTTTAGATAAAAATATGGAGCAGAGGTCCATCAGTGGCTATTAGCCACAGTGTGTGTGTGTGTATATATATATATATATAATTTGGGGGGGGGGGGCACTTTGTGACACAGAGTGTTGGACTGGATGGGCCATTGGCCTGATCTAACATGGCTTCTCTTATGTTCTCAAAGTTCAAGTATATCAAGATTTGCTAAATGGAATGACCTGTTCGTAACCGCATAGTATCAAAAATTGCTTACGGACCATAATTATGACACTGACTCCCAGAAGCTACACATTTTTGCTGTTTGCTGATGCCTGATTCCTTAGAGTACCTCTGTGTGGACTCAGTCTTGAATTGTGAGATTGGTTACAGGTGTGCCTTGGTTCACTGAAATGCCCCTTGGATCACTGAGGAGCTTTAGATCAGAGGTGTCAAATATATGGAACTCAGGCTGGAAGCAGCCACTGCAAGGTGCATACTCAGTGGTCTGACCCATCCTCCCAGGCATTGGTGGCTTGCGTGCTAACAAGCTTCCCATTGCCTATTTCTGGGCTGCAGGCCTACTTGCTGACCCCACTCCAGCCTTGACTTCCAGGGATGTCTGGCTGATATTGGGCCCTGCCAGAGGTTTGCCTCCATGCTCGCTCAGAGCTGCTGCTGCTGGGGCTGGCCACCAGGTCATGCCTTCTGACTCCCTTGTTCTCTGTCCTTCCCAGGGCAGGTGAGACATGAGAGAAATGGGGTTTTGTTGCTCCAGCTTTGGCTATCAGGATGCCTGGCTGGTATCAGGCCCTGATGGGGGTTTATATGTATGAGAGAGAATTACAACCAATTCAACCTTATATTTGCTCACCTGCCATGCTTGGTCTCACTAATCACATAGGCAGGATGGCTCAGTATCTTCATAATAATAATAATAATAATAATAAATGTTTAATTATATCCCGCCCTCCTCGCCGAGGCAGGCTCAGGGCGGCTCACAGGATATGGCGCATACCATGATTACAATAAAATACAGTTAATACAATAAAATACAGTTAAAATACAATTAAAATACAGTTAAATAAATAAATTAAAACCAGTATAAATTGAAGGTGCTACAGTTCAATACATATATATCAAGATGGCTAGATGTCATTACCAGGATTCCACCTTAAAAGCAAGTTGGAAGAGGGTGGTTTTGCAGGCCCTGCGGAACTGGTTGAGGTCCCGCAGGGCTCGCACCTCCTCTGGCAGCTGGTTCCACCATTGGGGAGCCATTATCGAGAAGGCCTGCTCCCTCGTTGTTTTTAGCTTGGCCTCCCTTGGTCCAGGGATTTTTAGAAGATTTTGAGAACTAGATCTCAGTGCTCTCTGGGGAACAAATAGTAAGTAAGTAAGTAAATTTTTATTTATACCCCGCCCTCCCCGCCGAGGCAGGCTCAGGGCGGCTTACAGGACATGATACGAAATCATGATATCATAATAACAGATAAAATCAATAACAATATAAGTGCAAATATAAATTAATTTTAAAAAGTTAAAACAATACGGTGGTGCTACAGTCTCTATTTATCTGGCAGCGTAATATTTATTCTGGTTGCATCTTGAAGGCTTCTTGGAAGAGGGCAGTTTTGCAGACCCTGCGGAACTGATTGAGGTCCCACAGGGCCCGCACCTCCTCCAGCAGCTGATTCCACCATTGAGGGGCTTTTATAGAGAAGGCCAACTCCCTGGTTGTTTTAAGTTTGGCCTCCTTAGGCCCAGGGATTTCCAAGAGATTTTGTGAACTGGAGCACAGTGCTCTCTGGGGAACATATGGAGAGAGACGGTCCCTGGAGAGAGGCATATCATAACCTTGATATTCCTCCACAGTGGAGCCTTTCTATTAGCCAGGGTTAATACATTCCCTTCTAGGATGCTTTGTGGCAGATATCACCAGACCCCCCAAGGCAAGAATGTTTCTGCCCCTGTACTCTTAATTTCTTAGATACAATTGATCATATAATCATACCTTGCCCTTTGTACGAATCCCCTCAGGAAAGATTGCGTTCAAACTTACGATATCCTAAAAGATACCGGAGTAACTATCTGAAATGTCCGTTTCTTCTGAATGATTCGATTCCTGGAATTACTAATGTTGTCGCTGAGTTTCTCGTGGAAGTCCTCAAAATTCAATGACATTTTAGATAGTATTTGTTTTATCCCATGTTAAAAAAAAAATGGAATTTTACACTTGATAGATTTTATATATTATGGATTTTATTTACTCTGTAACTGGTGATATGCCAATGAAGGTCTATGAATGAGTGAAAGAGGAGTCAGAAGAGCATATCTTGCAAGCAAAATGGACAGTGAAATGGCCCGCAACAGCGGATGGGCAGACACACCCTGTTGGGAGCTTGAAATGGCCGTGAGCCGTTTCATCAATCGCTTTTGCTTCCCCCAACTTTGAAGCTTCTTCAGTCTTCCCCCCCTACTTTAAAACTTCTTTCCCTCCCCCACTTCTTCAGACTTTTATTAATACTCATAGACCAGTAGGTCATAAGCAAACAGGGAAAATTACATTAATTTACAGACAATGTGAGAAACCTGCAATTTTTTTTTTGCGTTAGGAAGTGACGCTACTAAACGCCATAACCAAAAATTTCGCAACTGCAAGAGTCACATTTGGATCGATATCTGCTAGAATCTTAACTATAACTTCTTGTTTTGTAAAAAAAAACCCTACATTTTGGGGCCAAATTGTATTCATTGCAACCAATAAAGAAGCGCCAGATGGTGTCTAAATCACTGGATTTGAATTCATATAGCTGCACAGAGAAAGGAATTCCTAGGAACCTGCCTGTTAGTTCCCCAATGGCAGGACATTTTGGCCAGATGGGGGCAAGTACTACACAGCTACATCTGTAGTAGATGCTATTCTTTTAAAACCTGAGGACATAAGAACCTGATTGTATGACAACCAAGACTGTAATTTAATAAGCAAGTAAGAAGTAAGAAATTAATAAGCAAGAAGAAGAAGTAAGAAGAGCCAGTTTGGTGTAGTGGTTAAGTGCGCAGACTCTAATTTGGAAGGGCTGGGTTTGATTCCCCACTCCTCCACATGCAGCTGCTGGTGTGATCTTGGATCAGTCACAAATTCTCTCAGAGCTGTTCTCTCAAGAGCTCTCCCACCTACCTCACAGGGTGTCTGTTCTGGGGAGGGGAAGGGGAAGGAGATTGTAAACCAGTCTGAGACTCTGAGTCTTATACCCTTCATTGGGGTATAAATCCAATCTCTTCTTCTAAATAATTTGCCTAGACAGGAGATCAAACTAATCAGTCTATAATTATCAGGAAGCCAGTAGCCTTTTAAATGGATGGGAATAATTTTCAATTTAAGCCAAGATTGTGATATGAAGCCAGAATTACTAATATTTGAAAAGAAAGGAGATAAAATCTTACTCCAACTGAAAACATTACTCTTAAAGAGTTTGTTGACAGTAAAGTCAGGGGCCTTACCACTTTTGAGGTTTGTAATAATTTGGCTATTTCTTTCTCTGTTACTGGGGATCTAGGAGGAAGATTATCCAATAAATAATATATACTAGTGTTTATAGGCAAGACACCACAGCCAATGAAATTTCAAAATAACTTTTCCAATTACTTAGGGCAGGGGTCATTCTGTAGAAAAATAGGTGGTGGAGCTTTTTAGCATGTGCCGTCCCCTCCAGCCATAAACAACTTGATGCAAGAAAGGAGAGCCCCAGGTGAGGAAGGCCTGATTGGGATGGCTAGCGATCAGCCAGCCCAAGCAGGCCTCACTCATCTGGAGCTCTCCTTTGAGTGGGGCATTGAGTGGGGCCAGGGCTGCTGGAGAGCTGCTATTTCTAGGCTGGAGTGGGTGTGATGAAGATTTACAAACACCAGCACAATTTTAACAGAAAGGAAGAAGGCATTTTCATCCACCAATCTTGGTACCCAGCTCTGCAAAACACCCTACAGACTATAAATTGCAGAAAGTCTCAGAACAACCAGCACATTCCACAGAACAATCAGCACAGTCAACAACCATCTTCCTTAGCTTCACACCCCTTCCAACCCTCCCAGCAATTAACACGGAACAATGGTCACATTCAACAGCTAGTTTCCTTATCACTACCCTTCCAGGAAGCCCCACCAAACAATGGGCACATCCACAAACTAATTGCCCTTTCATCACACCCTCTCCAGCCTAGAAATAGCAGCTCTCCAGCAACCCTGGCCCCACTCAATGCACAGCAGCCAAGAAGGTCAGAGCGCCTGCTCCGGCTGCAACGCCACTGAGGATGTTCTCCGCAGCTGAGAACGAAATGTCTGGAAGGAAAACTTTCTCCAGTAGAACACGGCACTTGAGCCCGAAAGATTCTACAAACCCTAATGATGTTACCAGCCGTGAAAACCTGAAATCTTTGATCTGTTTACTCTCCTGGACTTCTTTGGGGCTCTTATAACTTTGGCCATGGTATCCTTGTAGACAGGTTGGGAGTGGGCAAAATATTGATTTGGTAGTTAAGCTCTTCCTTGGCTGTTTGCTTTCCACAATGTTGTGGTGATTTACTGCTACTCAGTCTTGTGACATTTATCCCTTGTGACATTTATCCTCCCCTTAGCTGTTTAACATCTATGTAAAACTGCTGGAAGAAATTGTTGGGGGATTTGGAGTATTTTGTTTGCTCTGTAAACTCTGGTTCAAATCAGGGGCCTCCATTTAACTCTTCAGCCATCATACCCACGTAATTTGGTGCACAAAATCAAAAAGGCAAGTTCAGTGTTGGGAATCATAAAGAAAGGAAGTTTAAACGGCTCATATGACAGCGCCTGCCTTGACATTTATTGTGCGGCTACGTTTGAAACACTGTTTGAAAAAGGTGCCCCATTTCAAAAGCACCATAAAAATTCAGGGAAAAAGCAAACAAAATGGGCTGGTAGTGGAACACCTTTCTCTCAAGCCAAGGTTACCACCTCTGACAACAAAAAGGTTATAACTTGTTGGGGGGGGGGTTTAGGGAAGATGTGGTAAAGTTTTAAACATTATGTATGGTATGAGAGAGTGAGCAGACAATATTTTCCTCATTAGGGTTTGTAGAATCTTTCGGGATCAAGTGCCGTGTTCTACTGGAGAAAGTTTTCCTTCCAGACGTTTCGTTCTCAGCTGCGGAGAACATCCTCAGTGGCGTTGCAGCCGGAGCAGGCGCTCAGACCTTCTTGGCTGCTGTGCATTGAGTGGGGCCAGGGCTGCTGGAGAGGTGCTATTTGTAGGCTGGAGGGGGTGTGATGAAAGGGCAATTGGTTTGTGGATGTGCCCATTGTTTGGTGGGGCTTCCTGGAAGGGTAGTGATAAGGAAACTGGCTGTTGAATGTGACCATTGTTCTGTGTTAATTGCTGGGAAGGTTGGAAGGAGTTTGAAGATAAGGAAGATGGTTGTTGATATTTTCCTCCTTTCTCATAGTAACAGAATTCATAATCACCCGGCGAAACTGATCACCGCCGCATTCAGAATGAACAGAGCAACCTAATGTTAACACATAGTTAATTTACAGAATTCACTGCTACAGGATGTGGTGATAGCTGCTAGCTTTGGTGGCTTTTTTTTAAAGGATTATAAAAAAAAAATCTTGGAAGAAAAATCTGTAGTTATTAACCCTGAGAGGTAAATAGACCTCCAGTATTCAGAAGCCCTCTGCCTCTGAATACCAGAATGTGAGGATAAACAAGAAGAGAAAGATATTGTTCCCTGTCCTGATTGTATGTTTCCTAGCAGTAGCTGGCTGACCACTACTGGAAACAGGATGCTGAGCAATACAGAGACTTGGTGTGCTCTAGAAAGTCTCATAACCAAAAGAGACTAGTGCCGTGAACATTCTCTCTTTTCCCAGGCCACACTGAAAGCTGAATAGTGCGTTACAGTGCTGTCTTAATCAGAATTGGGCTTCGGTAAACTTGGAAGGGTGCAACCTTGTTTAGGATTACGCTGTTAACCAAAGGCTAATAATAATATTAGTATTATTAATATTATTGGTGATGCTAATATTAGCAGCAGTAGTAATGCTAAGGCTTATAATAACAGTAGTGAAGAGGATGACGAAATAGTGTGTTTGACATTTTAGAATGTTACCTCCTCACTATCTTAAAATGGATATTCAGAATCAAAGGACACATTTTTGGGAGAAGGAAGTCTTAGTTTGGAACAGTGCCTACCTCCCAGTCAAGAGCTCAGGCTGGCCAGTACCCCCATTTCACAGTCCATAGCATGGGAAAAACAGCCTGCTTCGGTTTGCTTTGGCTTTATCATAACATTTAGTTACATCCTTACAAAAATTCTTCCTAGAAAGCCATTGCCTGACTGACGTTAATATGAATTGTTCCCATTGACTTCATAAGGGGGCAAGTATCTTTCTCACCGGGCTGTGTAACAACAGCCAGCTCCAAGGCTAAATCAGACGACACTGGAGAAAGGCTGAAGGTAACAGAAAGCTGGGAAGATGTATAAAGAAAAAAAAATAAGACTACAATTCTCAAAGCCATTACAACGAAAGAAATTGCAACGGTATTAATAGGTTGCGCCAAAGAAACAGAGTTGAGGGTTGCAACTTAAGCATGGAATG